>NW_022900942.1:54144958-54228348 GCF_012274545.1 Fukomys damarensis | reverse complement strand
AGAGTGAAGAGTGATGAATTGGGTTGTCTGGCAAAAAAAAAAAAAAGCAAGAAAAATACTGAAGGAGCTATATATGACTACTTTTGACCACTTTCAGTACAATGAGAAAGTAAAAATACTATTTTAAAAATTTAAAATGTATTATTTAAGCAATTATTAAAAAGGAAGCAGAACTGAAAGATTCAGAAAACTATCACTGGCCCGGCTCTGTAAAGAGTAAAAAGAAGAGCAGGCCAAGGGGTGACCAAATAACCTTTCTCCAGAAGGATTAAATTGGATGGAAAGGGTCATTTCATTCAGACGATGGGAGAATGAAACCAAAGACATTTCAAAAATATTTGAGGCTTCCCCTCTCACCACAGCCCACAGCTCTAGGGCAGCAAAATAGTTTTGGGGAGCACTTTCCATGGGCTCAGGATCCCTGTTCCTCAAGCTCTGGCATGGTGGGCCTCAGCCAGTCAGCCACTCATGACTCAAACCAATCTGGGTATGGTTTCAGCCATCACTCCAGACATGTTGGCCATAAACCACTGGGAGTGTCCACTTCATGCTAAATTTGTAAGCACAGTGAACTCGAAAACTTGGTGGAAGATGCCATTTCCCCCCAGTGTGCCCAGGATGTGGGATCTGGAGTCCAAGCACACTATTATCCAGCTTTAAGGCTTTTATATTTGTCTCATTTAGAATGAAAATGTCTGTGCAACACCTGTGCCATCACTGTGTTTTTAGAAGCCCATAACTAGTTAATCTCACAGGCTTACAAGCAGAGAGGAATTTGTCTCATGATGAGCACTACCTAGAGTTTCACTAGTATCTAATTTAGATGAGACTCTGGACTTTGAACTTTACAGTTGATGCTTGAACAAAATGAGATTTGGGAACCACAGAGGGAGTTAATGAACTCTGCATGATGAAAAGGACATGAATTTTGAGGGCCAGAGGTGGAATGTTTTCTGTTATAGTCTATAAATAAAGTCACACTTTAAATATCCTCAAATCATTTAAATGATTTAAAGCAATTTCAGGCATAAGTGTGACCAAGTTTAATAACCTTTTTTAAAGCCAATCATTACATCTAATTGTTGCTTTCCTAATTGGTTGTATCTGTAACTGGTTGTTTTAAAGCTTCAAGATTAGAATAACTAGAATAAGTAGCAAAATCCATGATTATTCCTACCAGATCTTATTCCAAGAAATATATTCAGCAACAAATACTGCAATACCTTCTGCCAATAGGTAAGTAAAAGGTACAGAGAATGTAGCTGGAAGCCAGAGAAGGCCAGATTCCTGATGTAATGGGGCTTCCCACACTTCGGATCTATGTGCAGCAGATGGAGCATCTTCAATAACACAGTGAATCTTGCTGTTAGAAACTCTTTGATTATGCCCTGTCAGTAAATCTCCGAGGTTATAAAAAGGATAAATTAAGGTACTGTTAGCTTCAAAAAATTGTTGAATTTCATAGATGTAAGGACTGTGGAGATCAATGAATCTGTCTGCTCCTTTCTATTATAAATACAAGAACCAAATTTTAATTTATAGACAAAACACAAAAACATTGTTCTGTTAAGAAAATACATAATGAAATAACTACTTTGACATCAATACACTTTTAAATACATGTGTATTACATTAATTTCAACAACAAATCAATTTGAAGAACAGCAACCAATATGTGGTCCTGCTTGACATATGAATGTATATTGGACAATAAGCCAGAGGCCCCTGAAAGGCAAGAATCAAAAGCCATTCATGTGAATGACGTCACCCCTGAAGTACAATTGAAGGTCAGAAATGACTGCGCCATCTTGCCAAGGTCCCACTACGGGCGCCCAAGAATGCAGGAGCCATAGCTTCCATCCAGGAAGTGTCCACAACGACCTGCGTAAGTGCTACCTACAACCATTCCCCCACAGAGCACAGTTCTTCTGCTACAAAACAATCTCTACAAATATTTATTAGAGGTCACTGGATTCCACGGAACCCTTGGCAATGATATAAATGCTTTTCCCCTTCCATTCTTATGATGGGTAAGAACTTAACCAAAGTTAAAACATAACTTTAGGGCAAAAGACAAATTTTCTTTTATTGAACTGTAGAATACTATATTTATCATAGCCTAAAAATACCCAGAAGTCAGTATGATATTTCTAATGTAACATATATCTTTCTGGTTGGAAGAAAAAAAATTCTTTTACTCCTGCCTACAACTGGAACATTGAGATAATAGAGATTAAGCCTTAAATTTCTATATCCAATAGTGGTTGAATCACAAGAGAACTGAAAAAGCATTTGTCTCTACAAGCTAATACCAATATGTTGCTCCTCTGGGCAGTTTACATTGATTTTGCATTTAATTGCATAGGCTGACTTTCCCGTATTTTCTAGGACAATGTTGTAAAAATGAAAGGCTCTAGATAGACTCTGATATGAAGTCAAAAGAAAAAAATAAACATAAGAGTGCTGCTTTCTATAATACCTATATAATTGTAAGGAGTTTTGCCCCATTCCCTTACTCAAAATTAACACAGAGGATCATAAACCAAATTGAGAGCTGAGGTGGTAAAATTGCACTTTCTCCTCTTTCCTTATTTATCTTCTTACTCCTGTTTTAAATTACTTTGAGAAATAAGAAAATGAAAGCAATCCTTTGAAACATAAGTAACTTTCATCTACTCTCTAACTAATTGAGTTTATTTCCCTTTCGTTCAGTTAGCTAACAGACTTTGTTCTTCAGTCCGTCTGGCAAATATTTCACAATTCTTTTCTTAAGTTATATAAAGCGGCAAAAGAAATCCCCTCTTAAAAATATTCATTCATTTTTCTTAACATAAAATAAGATTTAAATTTTTTGATAAAAATTAAGCAATTCTTCCTAATGTTTACCTCAAATTCTTTTTCAGCATATAGATTTCCTGAAATTTGATGGAGAAAAGTTTTTTAAGAACCTACTGATTTGTTATTTGAAAAAGCTACCATTGGAAAATTAATTAAGGAAGCAGTAATGGTTTTGGGATATTCTCACAGGGGTTATATGAAGGCAACATTAGGAAAATAAACTGTTTCCAAACTATGGTTGACATCCCTTTTCAGACTCCAGTACTGGGCTACAGCCCCAGTCCTAATTTAATTTAATTTACTTGTGGGATCCTGTCCTAAGTTACTAAGACTCAAAATTAAGATTCTCCTGCCTCAGCCTCTTCGTGTGCACCAGCATTTTCTCCTTAAATTTAGCTTTTCATTTGATTAGTGTAGCTATTTAAATCAATCTTGAAACAAGCTCCCCCACACACGCCCTTATTAGCTTGCTACAACAAACTAATAATGCAGAATAGGTAATATGATGGGGAAATGAATTCTCCCGTAATTCCAAGGACTAGATATATAAAATTAAGGTGCTAACAGGGTTGGTTTCTTCTGGAGCCTTTCCCACTATCTTGTGCCTGGCTTTCTCCTTGCCATTTGAAATGGTCTTATTTGAGTACATCTGTTTAAGTGTCTCTCTTCTCCCAACAACACTAGTTGTTGGGTTAGGGCCCACCCTGCCAACCTCACTAGAGCTCTATAAAGATCTTATTTTCCAAATACACTCACATTCTACGGTTCTAAGGGTTAGGATTTCAATACTTTCAAGAGGACACAAGTCCATTTGTAACACCCTCACTAAGCAAATACGAACTCAGAATGTTTGTCATGGCCAACCTTTAACAAAAATCTCATTCCTTTATTTTCAAGGTCAAAAAAAAAGAAAAACTGGGCAAGTCAAAGCAATTACTGACCATGATATTGAACTAACAAGTTAGTGCCAAAAGTGGCCTAAACTCAGCCTTTTTTAGTGAAGGAATGATTACTTTTATATAACTTTAAGATGATTACTTATAAAATGAAATATAAGTCATAGACAAAAAGTAGAATAGATGAATTGTAGTTGTCACCCTCAGAAGCTTAATACATATAAATTATACTCAGTCTAATTATGAAATTTCTTAAACATAGCCCCATTTTAAGAAATCAAAACAAAATATTGATCAGATGAGAAAAAAATACATGAAAACGATCTAAACTGCTAAAAGCCCCACAAAACCTTACCAGTTTAAAAGATAATATGCAATGCCATGTAATACAGAAGTCAGTGGAAGTCCACAACCAAGTTTTTAAAATTTCCTTTATGTGTAGTGTAGAATTTCAAAGGATTTCAAAGGTTTCATTCTGTCCTTTCTGCTATACTAATTCAACATGGAGGCCACTATGTTACCTTTGTCTAGCAAGATTTCAAGGGATAAGTATCCTTATCTTTTAGAAGTCTAACCAAAGGGCAGGGTGCAGATAACAAAAGGTTGAACTGCTCTGCAGAGCAAAACAACACTTGACTGCTTCCTAAGATTCACATAAACACTGGAAAATTGCTATTACTGCCACCAAATGGCATTTTACATTTTCCTTGACACATTCTCTCAGTCCTTTACTTAAGATGCCCTGAACTGAAACCTAAGACTGATGTCCACATGTCTTTGTCACAGGAAGCTCTAACTAAAACTCCAAAGTAGATTTAATGTCACTTTTAAAAAGCAGAGAGTATAAATATATATAAATATCACAGTGCTCAGATCTCTGAGACAATTTTAGAGGCCGAACTTAGAACTAAGGGTCAAAGATGATGAGTTAACAGCAGTGTCAACTGAACACAGCCTACCTTACCTATGTGTGGAACTAAGTGATTCTGGGATTTGATTAAAATCTCTGAGACTCAAAGGTTCAAGGATGCATGGAACATTTTTATCATCACATTTATAAAAAAAAATATATCTTTCTACAATTGAGAAGTAATCTTTTTTATGGAAAAAAAAAATCCTCAGCCAGGCTGGTAAAAGTCACAACACCTTTATGCCCTAAATTCCTTGACTGTAAAAAAAAAAAAAAAAGGAGTTAAAAGACACAAATACTAAAATTCCTGTCTCTTCCAAATGCTACATTTCTGTGTCTCAAGGTTTATAACCAAAGAGGGTGGGGCTTCTCAGTTTGCCAGGCCACTTTAGCTTAAAATCTATAAAGCTTGAGAATATAAACTTTAAAGAATGTATAATACGTTATAACATTTTTCCCAGAGACTTCTGTTCATTGCAGCTTTAATAAAGTGTCCTGACTTTATATTTCTTAGCACTCAAAGACCATTCTAAACTCTAAAATTAGATTTCACACTCTGTCAATTATCTAGGGAGTTGGGTTTTTTTCTCCCTGTAAATTGTCTAGCCAGACTTTGGGGACCAGGGCCTTTTCATCTTTATATATTCAATGCCCAATAAAGCTTAGGAGAGCACTCGGACAAACAATAAAAACTTACTAAATGTAAGCATACACTAAGGATGGACTGCACTGTTAGGCATTAGGCAGGGGGAATTAAAAAAACCTATGAGTTTCCACTCTTCAGAAAGCATCTAGAAGAGGGGACATGTAAAAAACAATTCATTACAAAGTTCTGTGGCTAAGTTTCACAACACAGAATATATACAAAGTACTACATAAACAACTGGAGGTGATGGAATGGGCATAAGACACTGGAGATATTACCAGGAATAACTGGATGCACGCCAATGTCAAAAACAAAGTATCTGGGAGTAAAACAGTTTGCACAAACCCTGCTTCTTTTACAGATCAACGTGAGGATGGTGCAGACTTTTTTCCCATAATGTGTCTGGCGCCCAGTGAGAACCCAATAACATGAGGTGTTATTCCCTCTACACATATCAAGGTATACACTGCAGACTAGATTTTAAATACATAAAAATATTTAACCCCACACAGGATGGAATGATCTTAAGTGAGACAAAGAAAGTTTATAGCAGGCAAATATTTATGCAGAAATTATGAACAACAATTTCACACGAGACAAAATTCTAGTATTAAATATAAGAAAAATATTGAATCTTGCTTAGTGACTAATGAGTACACAGCTTTGCCTTTTAAGAATGTAAGCCACTCTGAGATGTCCTCTTATGATTAGTAGAAAGCAGGATTTCTTTTTGAATCACCCCTAATATACAATGAAGGCAGAGAATACTATTAATTAGCGAGACAATTTTATAAAGCAATCTGAAAATATATAACAAAACCTGTTATAGTTTCATGCATTTCACTCGGAAGAATCTATTCTCAAAGTATTCACAAACAATAAAAATATCAGCATTAACTCATTCATTTGGCATTATCTATAATAAAAATGGAGTGAAATCTGAAATGATC
This sequence comes from Fukomys damarensis, assembly GCF_012274545.1. Taxonomy (NCBI): domain Eukaryota; kingdom Metazoa; phylum Chordata; class Mammalia; order Rodentia; family Bathyergidae; genus Fukomys; species Fukomys damarensis. The sequence continues at coordinate 54,222,108 of NW_022900942.1, read as the reverse complement.
CAATTAGGGCAGAATTGTAAATGAAAATGTATTAACACAATCTAATATTATGCAGTCAATAATTTGTGATTATGAAGGCACTAGGGAAATAATCCAAAATACAGTTCTGAGATGTAAAAAATATGAAATATCACATGCACTTCATCAGTAAGTGGTAAGCAGCAAAAATCAACATTTGCTCTTCTGTTCAAAGCACAGTGCTTAAAATAATGTCAAGTTAGGCATGCTCACTACTTGAGGAAGATCTCATGCAAAATTTAAAATGAGCCTGTGTGATAAAAATATGCAAATTTAGGGAATTAGATAATGTTTCCAATGATAACTTTCAAGCCATCCTTCAGTGGCTAACACACACACACCACCTTGTCCAGCCACTAAGGTCTCACAGCAGCATAGTATTCACTCCAAACTCTGCACCTCAGTTTATTCTGCAGGGTCAAGGAGACAGCAGTCAGGACCTTGCTCACAGGAGAGGTGCAGGGCACCTGCTCGGCCTTGCTACATGGAAGGGAGGGGTACCTTCTTCACTTCTGCATCTGTACCTACATGGCACAGATGTAGGGGATTTGCGTCTCTTGAATTTAGAAAACTGCTAGAAAAAAAGAAATCAAAGAGGGTGTCGAAGTAACAGTAAACAGTCCTGAGTCCTCCTGCACATCTATGGTTACAATATTCCACACAAAATAAAACTACATAATCCTGTTCTTTCTAAAAAAGTGGAATTCACACAAAAAATAGTCAAATCAGTCTCGAAAAAAAGTGACAGTTGACTAGAAGGCAGTAACAGTTTGTTCAGAAGCAACATTCGTAAATAACCTAGGATTCTCTCCACACCTAAAGTACTCTGAATTGAATACATTAGAAGAAATTTACTACAAATGCCTGCTAAAAAGAGATAAAAATAACATAATTTTTCATACTCCTGTTTTCAAATTTTGATAAAATGGAGCTTTTTGTTAATTTCTATATAGAATAAATCCTATTAAAAAGATCACAAATGAATCTTTTTTTCATTAAGTTTATTGGTACATTTCAGGTATACAATGTGACATTCATCATTGGGAAACTGTACCTTTACAGGATATATCGTGGTTCTTCCCCACCCCCATTACCCTGCCCTCCGTATTTACAAAGACTTTGTTTCCATTTTTTCCTTTTCTCATTATTTTTCCTTTCCCTTCTTTTCTTTCCCCAATCCCTCACAATTTCCCTTCCCCTTTAGAGATTTGCTTCCTACTTCACATTATCTATTTATATTTTGATCTTTATTTACACTTGCAGTTTCTCACACCAGAGAAACTGTTTTGTATTTACATGTATGTCCTATTTATTTCACTTTAGCTAAATGTGCATCTATTTAACTATAAATGTGTCTACTTGTCCACTCTTCGTGGTTGAGCAATACTCCATTTTATTTATTTGTTTTAACACATCTTCTTTAGCCAGTCTCCAGGTGATGGGCAAATGGGTTGTTTCCAAGTTCTAGCTATTATAAACTGTGCCACTATAAACAAGGGTGAGCATATATCGCTGTGGTATGATTCTTTTAATTCTTTTGGGGAGATACCCAAGGGAAAAGATCAAATGGGACCTCTAACCCTAGTTTTTTGAGGCATCTCCATATTGATTTCCACAGTGGTTGCATCAGTCCACACTCCCACCAACAGTGGAGAAGGGTTCCTTTCTCTCCACAACCCAGCCAGCATTTGCTATTGGTTGATCTCTTGATAGCAGCCATTCTTTCTGGAGTGAGATGAAATCTCAGTGTTGTTTTCATCTGCATCTAACCAATTATCAGTGATATTGAACATTTTTTTTTATGTTTATTTGCTGCTTTTACTTCTTTGTCTGAGGAATGTCTGTTCATTTCAGATGCCTATATTTGAAATGGGTCATTAAATTTGGAGGGGTCTTATTTTTTTTAAAGTTCTTTATATATTCTAGATAGTTCTTTATCTGCAGAACAGCTGTTAAAAACTTGCTTCCACATTGTAGGTTGTTTCCTAGCTCTGTTGGTGGTTTCTCTTGCAGTGCAAAGGTTTTTAAAAAGATGACACCTGAGTTGTTGATTCTTTGTACTAATTCCCATGCTACTGAGCTTTTGTTCATAAAGTCATATCCTGGGCTGGGGATTTATTTAGCTCAGTGGTTCCACTATCTGCGTCACAAGCACAAGGTCCAAAGTTTGATTCCTGGTACCAAAACTAAATTAAAAAATTAAGTATTTTCCTATTCCAATGTCTAAAAAAGAGTTCTTCCACCTATTTTCCAGCAAGTGTAGTGTTTCTGTTTTAATATTTAGTTCTTAGATCCACTTCAACTTTATTTTAGTGCATCATGAAAGATATGGGTCTAGTTTTAATCTTTGGCAAGTTGAAATCCAGTTTTTCCAGCACCATTTACTAAAGAGCTATCTTTCCTCCAGTGAGGTTGGTTGGCTCCTTTTTCAAAGATGAGGTGGCTGAGTATCTGGAGTTGTTTCTATATCTTCTAATCTATTCCACTGATCCTCAGGCCTGTGTCTTTGCCAGTACCATGCTGTTTTTATCACTATAGCTTTGTAGTATAGTTTCATATTGGGGATTGTGTTATTTTTTGTCATGTCTTTGTTGCCTAGAATTATTTTTGCTATTCTAGGTCTGTTCTGGTTCTAGATGAATTTTTGGATTGTTTTTTTTCTAGTTCTGTGAAACACATTGTTGAGATTTTAATTGGGATTGCAATGAATCTATGTATTACTTTTGGAAATATGGCCATTTTCACTATATTGGTTCTAGCTAACAAAGAGCAAGAGATGTATTTCCATTTTCTTATATCCTCTTCAGTCTCTTTTTTCAGAGTGCTGTAGTTTTCAAAGTAGAAGTCTTTTACTTCCTTTATGAGATTCACTCCTAGATATATCTTTTTTTTGGATGATATTATGAAAGGAATTGTTTTCCTAATCTCTTTCTCAATGAATCGGTTATTTGTATACAAGAAGACTGTTGACTTTTGAGTGTTGACCTTGTGATCAAAGAAGAATCTTTACAAAAAGCAAGTTTTGATTTGCATATAGTATGTCCAAAAATTCCAGCTGCAGAAAATCTATTCTAAGGAAGTAATTATGTAAGTGATCAAGATTAAGCTGCAGGATATTTATTCAAAAATTGCATACAATAGCAAAAAAAGTTGAGAAGCAGAACTAGTAAATGCTGTATTAAAGGACTTAAAAAAAGAAATTAACAACACATCTGTAGACTATTGCTATAAAATTAAAATGATATCAAAGATTTATGGACACTCAAAAATATTTAAAATATGCCATTAAGAAAAAAATGCATAAAATATAGAATCAGACTCAATATATGAAAAAAAGTGATTCTTGCTAATTATGATGTTAAATTTGGGAAAACTCTGAATTTACAAACACCGAACCACTGTTCCTAAGGAGAACACAGGGTTAAGATCCTGCATACCTCTGGTCATACATTTTTGTGAACTGATAACATCTTTTTTCCATGTACACTGCTACTTATAGACACCTTTAATTTTTGTTGATTCTTAACAGTGAATTCATGGCCAACTACATTGTAATTACCTCAACAAAAGTCAACTACTGTACCACACATATTTTCTCTGTAAGGTACTTTGTAATCTGCTTGTACTTAGAAAAACTAGATCGCATTCCAGTACTACATCTAGGGGACACTTTACATAGCAAAATCACCAGCAAGTAGCTTAAGAATGCTAACAGGCTGCTCTATGTAGACTGCAAAAAAGGCCACTTGTATAGTCTCAGAGCAGAAATGTCATCTTGTTTAATTCCAATTGGAAAACTTTGAGCAACGCAAATGTTTTGTCACTCTGTATATATATCCAAAAAGCCAAGAGAGTGCCAAGAGAATTAATTTGAGAATGAATTAATAACTCTTGAGAGTAAATGAATTCACAACTATAGGACCCACAAGTAAGGAAGATTACTGGTATATTTTCATAAGCACAGGAAATACCTGGATGGATGTAACTAGCATAAGAGCTCCAGCAAATAGCTAACTGTCTGTCACAAGTGGTACTGATTTTCTTTTTTTATTTATTTGCTGTTTAAAGGTAAATTTATCATGCATTATATGTTAAAAATATTGTTGCTTTTAATATAATTTATTTAGTTTTCTGCAGCAAACGCATTAACTTTTTGATTATGAGGAGAAAACTATTGACACAAATGTGCTACTTAAAAATGCTCCCATAAATGTGCTGCTTCCAACAAATTGTAAGATCTTAAACTGTAAGTGTATAAGTTATTTGACATTAGCCATCTCCTCCAACCATCAGCAATATTCATTAAGAACTAAAGAGGAAGTTAATGAAAAGGACTTTTTAAAATTCTATGGTAAAAAACCAGATTAAAATAAACTATTCAAGGTATGTATAGTATATATAACTTATTTTCAGAACATTAATGTTGTGTCTCATTTTTATGCTTATAGACACACTAATCCAATTTTTTAAAATTTATTTATTTATTTATTTATTTACTTATTTATTGACCTGGAACTCACTATGTAGCCCAGGCTGGTCTTGAACTCACAGGGATCCTCCTGCCTCAGCCTCCCAAGTGCTGAGATTACAGACGTGCTATTTATATTGACCTGGAACTCACTATGTAGCCCAGGCTGGTCTTGAACTCACAGGGATCCTCCTGCCTCAGCCTCCCAAGTGCTGAGATTACAGACGTGCGCCACCACACCCAGCTCACACTAATACAGTTTTTACCAGTTGTAGTATTTCACTGAACATTTTCACATCAATTTAAATCTAAAAAGCTATTACCTCCCCAGTAAAAAATAAAGGTAACTGCCCTATGTAGCCCAGGCTGGTCTTGAACTCACAGGGATCCTCCTGCCTCAGCCTCCCAAGTGCTGAGATTACAGACGTGCGCCACCACACCCAGCTCACACTAATACAGTTTTTACCAGTTGTAGTATTTCACTGAACATTTTCACATCAATTTAAATCTAAAAAGCTATTACCTCCCCAGTAAAAAATAAAGGTAACTGCCAAGTAGTCATAAGAAAAATTTATAAGGATAAAGTCAATCAAAACAAAAAGGTGTTACAGAGATGAGAAGCTAAATATTAAATGTAAAGATAAATAAATATAAAATTAAGAATAAGTACTAACTACATCTAAATATGAAAGTAAGGCCATGGACCTACAGTGAACCTTCAAATTACAACTGGCCTGATATTAACAACTTGGATTAATTAGGTTAATGGAAGACTGACCTTTCTCTTATTATCTATAGCTTATGCCCAGGTAAACATTCAGATCTCAGCTGTATTGACTTACAACCAACTTGAGTTATAATCAGCCCTTGGGAATTGATCCAGTTCATAAGTCAAGGGTCTACTGTAAGAAAAACTGAAACAGTGTAATATTAACAGAAGTGTTAATAATAAGTAAAAATGTAAAATGTAAGAGAAGAAAATGTTTAGATCTCTTTTGAAATTCTTCAAGTACACTCAGGGTAGGTATATAAAATCCAGAGTTTAACTCACGTCAAATAAAAAACATACCATATTTCAAATAAGTATCTGTGAAATTGTAGATTGTAAACTAGTAAAACCATATGTAATTCTAGATCTACCACCTGAAAATTCTCTAGTGCACATCCATCCATTCATTCGTTTGTCCATCTGTCCAAATATATATTGGGCACTCATGTCTGTGGAACACTGCCCCAGACACTGGACAGACACTGCTTGTCATGGTTAACTTTATGTGTCAACCTGACAACCAAGCAATGTCCACATACTAAGGCAAACATAATTCAGGGTATTACTATGAGAGTGTTTTTGGATAAGATATGCATTTAAATCTGAGGACTGATAGAGCAGACTGCACTCACTAACATGGGAGAGTGTCCTCCAGTCAGGTGAAAGCTCAAACAGTCCAAAAACATGGATCCTCCCCTGAGTAAGAAGGAATTCCTCCTGCCTGTCTGCCTGCCTTTGAAGTGGGATATCAACTTTTTCCTGCCCTCAGATTTGAACTCAAACATTGTTTTTTCTGAGTCTTGAGCTTGCAGGCCTTTGGACTAGAACTACACCATCAGCTGTCTTGGGCCTCCAGCTCGCTGACTCACCCTGCAGACCTCGCTGACTCACCCTGCAGACCTCAGGGCTTGCCAGCATCCATTATCACATGAGCCACTTCTCCCAATAAAACCCAGAGCCTGGGAGGTAGAAGGGGTGGGGGAAAGGGGAGCAGAGGGGAGGGCACAGAAGAGAGGTGAGACTAATCTCATGAAGACTGACTAGAAATCTTCACAAAACTTATTAACCAAGATCAGCGTCATATTACTTGTGACATGTCATATTTGATTTCAACATAAACTGTCTAGAACATCCTGGGAAAGAACTGACCCATCAAGCAGAAAGGATGACTTGGGAAATTAAAACACAAAACTTAACTTCCAACACAACTACTGTGACCAAAATTAACAGTTCAAATAACTGTCCAGTTACTCCGTATTCAGAATACCTGAGAAGTTTGTCGTCACAATATTTACATGTCCCAATTATCCTTGAAGGATATTTAAGAGCTTCCTATGTTCCATAATTGTAAACTACACATGTAACCTCTACCTCCCTAGCAGTGCCATGTGACCCTGTAGCTATTTATATGACTCTTCCCACTGAAAGCAACTTGATTTACATGTCCCATAATGAAGTTAGCGGTGAATTTCCCTGCCTTTCAAAGTCATCTGCACCTGGATGCATTGCTTTAACAGCACCCTATTAACTTATATTTTCCTAAAAGCCACCTGTAGACTTGAATCTAACCACATCTGTGATTTGTAAACAAATACACCATAACACATTTCAGAATTTAATCTCACCGAATTTATTTAATATCCATGTGCAATTTACTCTGCTTAAAATGCTGTTTGCCTGAAATAACAGTTCTTGGGGATCCATAGTCTTAAAAAGAGGAAGATTTGATTGAAGTACAAAAATAAATTTGTGGAATCCAGGAAACTAAACTGCATACTTTGAAGTACTTCTGTTAACAAAAATCTGACCTAAGCACAAAAGGATTTCTAATTTCCTTGACCACTTCAAAAACCTAAGAAAAAATACTTCATAATGAAAAACCTAACAAAGCCAAAATTAGCTACTGTGTATCTGTTTCGGTTTTTCTCTGTCCCCTCCATTTCTACCTGTGTCTCTTCTTATTTCTCACATTGATCAAGGAGGAGCCAAGCATGTTCCTATTTCCCACGGTCATCTATAAAGAAATGACCACATTTCACATCTTCACATCTACTCACTTTGACCATGGTGTGGAACTTGTCTACTATGAAATCTGCCTGTGTCCTAGTTTTCCAGAGAGAAACAAGTGGAAACACAAATGGGTCCCCTCTCTCTTTGGAAGAAATGACTGTTTTCCATAAGACAGGAATATTGGGGGTTAACTTTAGTAGGGAAAAAAATGTTCTTTAAAAATTTTATTAAAAGGAGAACTGAAATCCCAAGTGTTTGGAATTGATTGACTGCAAAGTGCCTAAGAATTAGGAAATGAAATTTTCAAGCATAGTTGGGCTATTATGATCCACCTCTGCAGAATCATTTCTTAAATATTTTTTACTGAACTGCAAACAGAGGGGAGGTACCACAGACTAAAATCTTTGCTTTCTGGTTCAGAATATCCAGCCCTGCAGTCCAGGCTGCCGGCCACTTACAGGACAAGACACCCAGTTCCACACTGAATACCAACAGTGAATGACAGTAGTTGGTACCTTGGGAAAGAGCAATTACAGAGCAGAGCATTTATTTTGTAATGAATATGCAAATTATTCCCTTGCCTTTTAAGTCAAGAGCTTAGGCACTTAATGTAAATTAAATATAGAAAACCCTAAAACTTCTCTTGTAATTTGGAGCTAGCTATTGTCATTAAGAGACCTTTTTTGTTTGTTTGTTTTGCTTGTTTATGGGACCAGTGGCAAGGAGTGTGGAAAGTGGTCTAAAATTACTTATTTGAAAAACTGAAATGAAATTAAAATGAAACCTAAAGTAGATTATACAGAGTGAGCAATACTATATATTAAGAATATTCATCATTGCAACTGGAACTGGCTTTCGGATTGTGAAAACTTTATGGTATAAATTTGAAGTCAGGTGAAGTACTTTGTACAGATACCCATACATAAATGAGAGCTGATTCTACTCATCAAAATATATAATTTGCCTATGAAAAGCACCCTATTTTCCCTAGTTACTTAGTAGTAGCTAGGCAAAGTGGGCAGGTACATAGATGTAACAGCCAGCAAAGAACTAAATAAGCTCCACTTACAATTCTTATCACTGTCTGTTTATATGTACAAAAAAACCCCAAATTTAAAATGAGTTCAAGAATTTAGCTGCTTAAAATAGGGAAGCAGACTGCATATTTTGAACATCAAAGGCCTAGGAGAGACTGGAATAGCACAATTTCTAGCAAACTCTATTATCTGTGGCCGGTGGCGCTGAGCTCTTCAGCACTTCTTGATGCCAGGGGCTGTGACATTTTCCTCTGTGGCTCCTGGAAGCAGTCAGTGTTAATGCCACTTGGTTAGAACATGGACTTTAGTGACTAAGACAGATTTATATAGAGCAGATATTCCCCAAAATGATATCAAAATTTGTTGGTTCTTTACCAAACACGATTAACTCACAGAGTTAAACATACTTCAATGGGCAAAATGATAAAAAGCATATGTAGAGATGCATGGGGGTAAGGATATATGGGAAATTTTATATATACATATCATATATAATATATAATGCATAATATCTATATATTTCATTCCATTCTAGCTTCACAGTATGAACTTTTTAAAATATTATGTTTACTGAAGACACATCTTCATGGCAGAAAGACACGATCAGGAGCTGAGCTACAATTCCTCTTACACTGCTCCAGGTGTCCTAGGTTACAATTCCTCTTACACCACTGTGAGTCCTTGGGAGTGTCATTTCATCTTTCTGAAACACATTTCCTTTAACAATAAAGTGAGAAGGTTGTGATTGAAGAGATCTACTAAGTTCCTTCCTGTTCTACTAACCAATGAGTCTGTGAAAGAGAAAGTTCATAAATATTCCATAATCTTCTTTTTACCAAAATGTTACTTCCAAATATAGATAACCTTTCATGACACAAAGCAAATGTTATGACAAGATACCTTTCAATTAATGCAAATTTTAAAGTTACTATTTAAAACAATTCAAAAATAGAGCAGAGTCTTATCAAGATGTTGTGATTTCAGATATTTCAGAGCACAACATAGGCATCGCATGCCAATCAAAATAAATCTGAATGTAGCAAATTATTAAGCATAAATGTTAGAGTTCTGGAATACTTCAAATTCTGCTATCATCTTCAAAGTAAGCTTTTCACTATAAGATATAAAATCTCAAGCAGAATCTATTAATTATACATAAATGTGAAAACCAGTTTTACCAACCTTAGAAGAAAAGTTCAATCTGACAACAGAAAAAATTTATATGTTATTCAATAAACCTTTATTCATTCTCCTTTAAATTCCGGATCATGGCCCATAAATTCTAAAATGAAATTTAATTCAGGAAAAAAAAAATCACCCAAATCAGTACATACTCTGACTTAAAATATAATCCCATACTTTGATGTTTCATAATAGCCACAATGTTCTACTGTGTTTTTTAAAAAATGCTTACAAATAAAGCTTGAAGTTACAATGGGTTTCTATTTAGACCCCTTCACTCCACTATGTGGGTTATTTAATTGAGGATTACTGTAAAGACAGTAGAAGTTTTAATTGATGGGTAATGAGGAGAATGTATACCCTTCAATGTTACTCTCGTGATATTAATTTACTCACAAAGCTAATTCACAAGTTCTCTGTTCTGAGACTGTGAATATGAGATGCTTAAAAATTTTAATTTCCTGCCCGTATTCAGTTACCACTGGCAAAAGCAGATTAGGAAAGTGTCACATCTCTGTTAGAAGCATCAACTTGCCATTCAGCTTTCTTTTGCCCTTCCAGATGGATGGTTTCACCTTCTAACCTCTTCCATCAGTGGGGCAGGGGCAAGCAGGTGTCCATTAGGGTTACAAATGTCTAGGTACAACTTAAAAATCTCAGGTAACATGTGAACTGCTCAACAGTGAGGCAGTCCCCAGGATGTCTGCTTTTGAAAGTCAGAGCATCTGTCTCCTGAAATAGACTTTTGATTCTGGCTGAGTTGTTCTTTAAAACTCTTTCCCCATATAATGATAAATATATATCAGTATTTTAAAAATTCAAAATCAAGCCCACAAATAATGTATAATTTTGGTTTAGCATCTCAAATTATATTATTCATATCACAGATCGTACAAGATAATTTCTCACAGTTTATCTAGTTACACAAATGTTTATAATTTAAAATTTGAATATTCTGGAATATAGGCAAAAAATAATCAAAATTACTTCCAAATGGGTACCTTAATTTCGTATTGATTAAACACAGAGAAATACACACACATGCACACACAAGGCATTCATTAATAATTCCATCATAAGTATTTTGCAAGATGATGAACAACCTGAAAACAGTAAAACTGAAAAGTACAAAAAGCTCAACAATTAAATCAGGCAAAAGTAAAATATATTACTGTAGTGTACTTACTGTACTAATGTTTCTGAAAAACACTGCTACTGAGGTATCGTTTCAGACCACGAAATCAGAGTTCATCATTTCACTGATTCAAAGTATCCCTCTTTCCGTTACATAAGCATGTGTTCCTTGAAGCAAGACACTTAAAAATCAGTGAATCTAGACCGATAACACCCTACACCCAATACCTACAAATATGGTGTTTAAAATGCTAAAAAAATTAAGTGACTCTTACTGTGATGACAAAGTATGTAGTGGGAGATGGTATGAGTACTGAAATGAAATTGTACCATCACTGTTATAATATAGAAGACTCTAGGCACATTAGTACCTAAGGCCATTTAAAATAATACAAGACTAAGAGATTAAAAAGCCCAATGTACAAAATATATGAAGAGAATAAATAGCTTAATTTACATATATATGCAGGATGAAATACTGATAAATATTAGTACAAATCTTGCACTTAGAAGACTCATTTCCTTCATATTTTAAGAGTTATAAACAAATATACTACAGTTTTCAAACATATAAAGAAGCAGCCAATAGAATAAGGATAGCGAAGAAAGGTGAGGAAAGCGGGCAGATGTCAAAAGAAGTGTTTCCCTTTGGGAAAAACAGTGAAATTTGATTACTGAGGATGCCATAAATAAACAAACAAACAAATAAATAAATACGAGACGAACTGAGTTGAGGGAAGACTACTAATTATCAACTGCTAGCCCCCACTAGCATGACTTGGTCTAGCAAAAAACAAACAAGCAAAAAAACTCAAAATCAAAACACCCTCCAACTCCAGGCCATTTGAAAAAAAAAAGAAAATCAAGGCTTCCTCCAGCATCCTTCCAAAGGCTACTGAAGAGATTTATCTCCAGAGAATTCCTCGTTTCCAATACAAATCTTCCTCTCAGTTACAAATTAAACCCAATTATGTGGCTGAACAGTTTGCACAATAAAACCTGGTAGACACAGGAAGCAGAAACCTTCTCCATTTTTTTCCTCTTCATTTGATAGCCTGCAGGTTTCAAGAAGTGAAAACCACTCTTACTTAGCCCATTAACACGAAGGTGTTGAGAGGGCACGAGACCCCTGGAAAGATAAATGGTCTCATTTTCTTTGGATCAGGCTTTGGAGACAATTTCCAAAGCCCTGAAAAAGCACTGAAAACCCTCAATTGCTTATTTGATCCATAAATTTAACAACTACTATGGGAAACATAACACTCTACAGAGAAGCATCATTAACTCTTTCTGGTCCATGGGCTCTAGAGTCACTGGTATATCTAGTCACTGCTGAAGGACAGACAACAAGATACTCAAAGAAACAGATCCATCTGTTAAGATGGCAAGTAGATGACATACAATCACATACACTTGAGTCCTGGCCAAGCCTAACTCACCCTGACAAACTGGAGCTCAGCTTTTCATCAAGCAGCTGCTCAAAGACACATTTGTCTTCCTGTAACAGTCAAATACAGTACCCATCCAATGAGGAATTTCAGAACATCAAGATTATTCTAAGTCTTCAAAAGTACATTTGTGAATCTCCAATTTATGCAAATTTCAATTACAAACTAACAAATTCTATTTCATTCTGACACAATTTTTTTTAAAATTAGGCAGATGACTCAAAAGGTTTTAAGGAGGCATTTCTATCCATGAGAACTCTGCTTTGCAAAAACATGAGAGATCCTTAAAAAATGCTGCAGTTTGAACAGAACAGGATTTCCCAAATTTTCTCAACCTGAACTAGAAGCAACAGTATGTCCAAACAAATAAATAAGCTTCTCTCTCTACCTCCCACTCTCTAGAATGCCATTTACCTGTGGTCAGTCAAGAAAGGCAGAATAATGAAATTCCTGTTCAGTACTACCTCACTAGCTTTGATCATGTTGAGCATTAAATAATACTTTGACAACACAACAGTGCTTCCACAGTACTAAAAGCAGTATGATTAATCTTATTAAACCAGCATCTGAACCATGGCCACCATGCAATGGGAGAATAATTAGACTGCTAATGACCTAACTACTGCAACTACAAACTCCTATTACCGGAGCTAATCAGGAGCAAAGGAGAATATTCATCCTTTTAAATGCTCGATACTAATAAAGAAGATTTTCCATAGAAATAAGATGCCTGGTACTGCAAAATAAATACATTTTTGGTAGATTGGCCTGTGATCCTTTTTAAAAAATTTTAACACTGTTACGACAAGAAGTTTTTCTACTATTCACAAGGCATGAACCAATAAACAAAGAATGCTATCCAATTTTAGGTTGATAAATTCCTGTATCTTCGAATATTTAAAAGTAAAGAGTAATGGATCCTTCTTGCAGAGTTCTCAAAGAATTTAAGGAGGAAAAAGTTACTGAATGTAACGAATACTTAAAGCTGAATTTTTTGGTCACATCTCCTTTTAAGTATTGTAACAGATCAAGAAGCTAGATATGGAATGATGGTACATGTAAGATGCTCTGGACTGCTACTCTCAAGAAAGGGAGACTGATTCATTACTGCAAATTTAAATCTCATTCAAGTTGGGATGAAGTGTGACCTTCAAGGTGATTTCACAAATAACTAGTGTCAAAACGCTTAAGGATGTGGAAGTTCAAAAGTAAAAAATTTATGTCCAGATAATCTGAAGATGAAGAAAGCCTTTCTGTTTATAAAATTATATATTCTTATTATAATTAAAAAGCCATAAAGAGTATCAACACATTGTTGCTTCCCCCTTCCTATGCCAAAATAATATTTTTTAAAACTCTGGTTAACAAATGCTATTCTCTTCCTTTTTCGAATGATCAGTCAAGAATTCACATTACCAAATTTCTACAGAAAATCATTGTGGACAGAAGGAATTGTCCTGGCCAAACAGGTCCATATGGTGTCCTTTCTTGAGATAAGAGGCAATAACCTGACACATTCAGGAGTTTATTCCCCTTCTGAATTAAGAACTTGGCACGCTCATGTTAACACATAAATGAAAAGGTGCTGGCGCTGTACTAATTACATACCGGGACCTCTGCTGTTATCTCTGCTGTGTAGCACAGTCCCATGGTTCATTCTGCTTTGTTTTAGCTGTAGCCAAAGACTAACATCACGACATACTGTTTCTCTAGGTGGGACCCTCTGTTAGCCACATTCTTTCACTGCATAAATTATTTCTTGAGAATTGACCTGGGCTCTTTGTGAAGTGCTGAACTAGGGCCAAGAAGAGTGAGAATTTCTTCAGCCCCTTCGCCCAGGAAGTCAGTCAGAATCTAACTTAGGAAAAGGGCAATAATCAGGACAGAATCTAGAGAGGGAATCAGCTGATCATGGCCAAAGGCTCACAGCAAGGGTCACCAGGGCATTTTCCCATTACAAAAGCCTTGGCCTTTGTCCCTTGGCCCTAAACAATGACTCTTCACTGCAAGTTCCTGGGCGGACCCACCTAAGCAACAGTTGGAGTTATCAGGAGAGGGATAATGACTGTACATGCCACAGGGAAATGAAAGGAACAGGGAGCATGCCTTTCACAAAAAGGAAAGTCTTGAGCACAAAATAAATGTATAACCTACACATATGTGGGAGAGCAAATGTAGTTTTACTGCAACCAGAATTCACAGGAGGAAAGATGCCCATGTACATACATCCTGCAGCCAGGGCCAGAGAGGGTTGGCAAGACATGGCCAAGGGCATCCAGCTACACAGGACAAGCTGGCTCAAGGACCCACTTGGTCATTCCCTAAATCACAAGTCCTCTTACCAAGCCACAGTCTGTCCATACTATCCTTCACAGACAAAGTAGGACACTGGGGCAGGTCAAGCTAATGAGGTTAAGAATGGGAGAAATGAAAAGAGAATAAAAAAGAAAAAACCATGTCCACCCAGCAACGGGTGTGTGCAAAGTGACAGAAGATGGGCCTGTGCTTAGTGCTGCGATAGGAAGAGCCTTCTTATGGACGCCACAGGTCTGCCGTGGCTCCCCGGCCTACTTACAGGCCTTAGAATCAAATGGGCCAGACAAATGCTGCCAACGAAGAACACACCAGAACAGGATACTTATTATCTTACTACTTACAAAACTCTGAAACAAAACTGAATATATATACAACACTGTCCACGTTTTTTTAGAAAAGGACAGAACTCTGCTATATTTGTATGAGCAAAACCAAATTTTAGAAATCATCTAAGATTTACATTTTATAAATGAAGTAAGGATCAGACAACCGGTTTTGTCCTAAAGCTAACTGTCTCAAACTTTGGGTTGACCATGTCAGTTACCTCAGAGACTTGAAAAAGTCATGTGCCTTTTTAAAGCCCAGTGTATGGATGAACAAAATGTTAGTATTATTAAGCACTCGAAGCAGCAGACAATCGCTCAGATTTTGTCCTCCCAAATGCAATACTCCAATTCTACTCCATACAAACAAGAGTAGAAAGTAAAAGAATAAATGCAGTTGGACAGCAGTTGAAATGTTTACTTTCAAAATTTTTTAACTAACCCAGTTTTACAAGTAGATTTCTTATATCTACAGAACTTCATTGTAGATTTCTTGCTTCTACAGAACTAGAAGGACACCATGACCTTAGCCTTTAAGGGTAACAGACAATGAGGCCAACAGACAATTAGCTGTTAACAGTTAGCTATATTTAGCATTTAAGAAATGTACTATCAGTACACTAAAAGTATTTGGAAAGTTTAGTCATCAGTAGATAATGAATCATGTCCATGTCACCAGCAGACCACTTATCTAATCGCTCCCTCTAAAATGCAAGACTCCACGTCTCCAGAGCTGGTTTGTTTCATGTTTCAGCTCCATCATCACAGACAAATTCACTGAACCAAAATAAAACCTTCTGACTTTCTGCATTCACTGTCCCGAAATGGGTTAGTGATGTCTCAGCCTGCGGAATTCCACTGCGAATTCCACAGTGAGATCCTAATGGGCAGAAAGGGATTCCAGCCCACATGATGCCAAATGGCTGGCCAAGAGGCCAGACTCAGTTCCTTTGAAGGAGGCACCAAGGTGACGGATTCGGCAAAAGGCTGTGAGATCTATGTAAACTTTCACTGAAAACTTTCAAAACTCCTTAAGAAGTCTAACAGTTTGGTTTCAAAGAATAAATATTTTCATAAGACTACATTGTAGTACTCATTTGGTCCCCTGAATACACAATAATTTGTATTAATATCTTCTAATTGATAACTGGAACTTTATTTCAAAAGAAAGAAAGAAAGAAAAAATGAAAGAAAGAAAGAAAGAAAGAAAGAAAGAAAGAAAGAAAGAAAGAAAGAAAGAAAGAAAGAAAGAAAAAAAAACTTCCAGAGAATCCCTGCCTACATTACAAACTCTAACACACAGATCAAAGCACATGGTCAAAGCCCCTTATCTCCACAGGCTGGAGAGCAGGCAAGGCTCATGGCCATTGTAAGAGTGAACACTAACTAACTCTCTCAAGGAAGAAGAGTCAAGACACAAACAACATGGCAATTAAAGAGATCAAATCTTGTGCCAAATCACTAAAAAAACAAAATTCTTGCTAACTTGTTAGAATGGTGGAAGAGGGTAGGTAAATGTACTGGATAGTATTCATATAATATGACAATAAAAAATTTTTAACACAATTTATATTCATCAAGCCTTGATTAAAAAACTGACTCTGGGTGCAAAGTACAAAAACACTCTAAAGAATATACATACAGCAGGACTGGCTGGCCACCCAAAGGAAATATCAGCTGAGTTGCATTTGTAATTTGAAAGTTTCCAAACCTAGATTTCAAAGGCTAAGATGAAATTGATTTTACGAGTATATTTTATTTAACACTATCCATCAAATATGTTAACACTTCAGTGGATAATCAATATAAAAAAGAGACAATTTATTTTGTTATACTCAGTCTTCAAAATCTGTAAGAGTCACATGAATGATCCCCAGCAAAAAGGAGCTGTTGGCTACCATACTGAACAGAACATTTAAATACCTACATAACTAATTGTTTCAAGGCTGACGTATCAAAACACTTTGATAACTAGGAAAAGTGAAAAATGATGAGAAAAGGCGTGGTACAAATCTTCTCCACTGAGGGAGGGTGGGACAATGAGGCATAAATGAAATGAGGACTCAGATTTAGACATTCCAACTTCAGAAGTGACAACACTAAAACATTTCCATTGTAAGCACTTGTACAGAATCCTCTTCTTTGGAAAACTATGAAATAAGCAGATTAAAAAAAAATATATAACAGTTATCCTTGGAAAAAGGACAGAGAAAAATGCGATACTACTGCAATATATTATGTAAAGCTCCTCGTGCATATAGTTACCTTCCATAAAAGACTAAGTAATTTATATAAATTCCAGGGAAGTAAAATGAAGACATGCATTTTACTTTTGAAAAATGCTAAAGAATGACAGTATTTAAAAAAGAGAAAGGCGAAAGACTACAACAAGAGCAGAATTGGAAAGAAATCAGATGTCATGGTATTTAATAGTAGCATCCTCAAATATTTCTAATTTTTTCCAAGTCTGTGTGCACATACTACAGATTATTTTTTCCCAGTGGGCCCCAATCATCACAGAAACATATTCAATAGAAAAATATGTGATTAAATATTTCACTTGTGGGTTAAACTTTTATTTGGATTTATTCCTAAAGTGACAACTGATACCTGATGAACAATGAAATGTGCTTTAATTTCACTTAAATTATATTCTTTTCCTTTAAATTATATGCTATGGAGCTGTCAAAGATGGTCCTTAATAATGACTCACATGTCAAGCTATAGCTCCAGGTGACATTATCTGAGTTTGGTGTCAGTAAAATACTTAGGTTACTATGTCATGAGAGATTTTAGTTATCAGGTCTACAAATTTTGAAACTTCACTGTTAATATGTCAAGATCTTAGGCACTATGCAATCCTTGTGTCAAGACATCCGTTTTCTTTTTTTAAAAAAATTCAGGATTATTCTCCATCTAAATTGTAGGTTACCTTCAGAATTGCAAACAAGTATTTGAAAAATATCTTACAATGAACAGTATTGTCAAGACTGGAGACACTTCATGGTTCTCCACTTTTCCCCTGCTCAATCCACACAGGGGTATGAAAAATCTCTACGAGTTTCAGGGCTCCTAAGTGGTGTTTCAGGGACATCCACGGGGGAAAATTCAGAGTTAAGAACCTTCCAGAAGGCTGAGGGTACAGCCCAGTGGAAGAACATGTGTGTTCCATGCACAAGGCTCTGATTTCAATCCTTGACACAGAAGGAAGAAGAGGAAGAGGAAGAAAGGGAGGAAGGAGTGAGTGGAGGGAAGGAAAGAAGGAAAGGGAGGGAGAAGAAGGGAGGGAGAGATGGGGGGACCGAGGAGTACCTGGAATCTTCAACCTTTATTTACCCTGGGAGCAAAAGTGTACTTGGAAAGATCTAGATGGAGTTATTAACAACACAACAGTGGCTCCTGGAGTAGAAACTGTGGCTGAGGAATTTTATGGGAAATATTTCTCACCCAGATTGCCCAACCCACAGAGTGTCACATCGATTACTTCCACACAAAATACCATGTGGGAAGGGGCATGAGTCACATCCTTTTAATTCCTGCCCTAATCTTTAAACTTAAAGATACAGAAAAGTCCCCAGCATGAATCATCCTGCTCTTCTGGGGCTGACCACTTCAGTACCATCAGTGACCTGGAACAAGAAATCAAAGAAGTCCACTCCTAAATTCTCAGGCACAGGCCAGAGCAGGTGGTGGCAAAGCTTCCTTGGATGCCTGGTATCTTTCTCAGAGTAATTCCTGACATTAGAGTTTCCAGATGCACAACCCAGAGCATAAACACGGAGATGTTCAAAGCCCTGGCTATAACCACAGCAGACCCTCCACAACCACAGTCGGCTTTCAAAGTCGGGGAACTGATGTTAAAATTAATATGTCCACTTATACAAACATGCCTACCTGAATTCGAATTCTTACAACACAGAAGACAGCTGAACTCTGCTTCACCTTATACTCTCTGGTCTAGATCTGTCAACGCGCATAAAAAAAAAAAAAAAAAAAAAAAAAGTGAAGTCAATAAATCTCAAAACGGGCCAGGGATTTAGCTCAGTGGCTCCACTGCCTGCCTTGCAAGTGCAGAGACTGGAGTTTGATCCCTGGTACCAAATAAGTAAGTAAGTAAATAAATAAATCTCAAAACATTTCAGTAACGTATTTTTATTAGATCAGCCTAGGTTTGCCACATTATTCTATCCAACATTTTGGTATTGAGCAGTGATAATTGGTATTTGCTCAGTTAATGCAGTGGTTCTTATCAGGAGTGATTTTTCCCTCTACGTAACATTTGGTAAATACCGGAGGTAATTTTGCCTGTCATCACTGTGCATCCCATGTGTGGAGGTCAGAGATGTTGCTAAGCACTCTAGAATGTACAAGACAGCCCCACATGTTAAATAACTACCCAGTTCAGAATGTCAATGGTGGTAAAAGAAACACTAATTCCTTCACTAAGTAGTCTTTTTTTGGGAAAAAAAAAATATATATATATATATATTGGTACCAGGGATTGAACTCAGGACCTTGCTTTTGGGAGGGAGATGCGGCACCACTGAGCTAAATCCCAGGCCCTGTTTTTTAAAACTGTACTTATACTTTAATTTGTGAGGCTTGGTATTACTAGGCTAAAAAGCATGACTTGTTAGGGAGTGACCACCAGATGAAAATATAAACTTTTAACTACCAAAGAAATTTTGGACTAGGTAACTTAGAAGCCTGGGCATCTGTAACAATGAAAATGAGAATAGATGATATATTTGAATAATGTTTCAAATTTTACTAAATGCTTTGGCACATTTTTTTCATCAAACTTCATTCTTCTTTCAAATGCCCTTTTTATGAACTGCTTTGGGCCAAAGTATACAGATTTCAGTTTAGTCTAAAGCCAAGTTGCTCCAGGAAATAACTATTTCAGTAGGAAGTCAGTTACTTATCAATGTAAGATTTTTAAGTGGAGAGTTGAATGGCCTATTTTAAGAAACAACTCCCGAAAGGCCACAGAAAGCCAGATGATACCAAAGGTCAATGACATTCAAGGTTTTTATACAAAACCAATCAATAACCACCATTTCCTTGTTTGTCTCTGATCCTCCGCTCAGTCAGTATGACACAATCCTGTCTGAACACTCAACATCTGAACATCTCAAAGTCGGTGCTTGAACTTTATGTGCGATCTAGGCCTATTAAAGGCAAGTTGAGTTATCAGAAAGAGTTAATACTGATATATGCTAAAGGAACAGCTGCTTGTTTTATGTAATAAGTACCTGTCTTAGGAATGAAGGCAGAAGAATTAGTATTTCATCTTTTTTTTAAAGAAAATAAGATTACTCGAATTTTGTAGGCGGTGTAGGGTTCATTAAGCAGCCTCGTCTCCCACAAATGTGCCTGCAATCTGGTTTTGTACTCTCCCTCCCTCCCAAATCACAATGCATTTGGAATAAATCTTTTACACTTTTGAAGTTTTCTGAAAAGTGGCTTGCTTACCATACTGACTTTTTCATCCTGGTATTTAGTATTTCTTTCAAATTTAAACTGATTGCAACCACCAAAATGGGAAGAGAGGACACACAAAGAACAGCCCATTAACCCACTTGTAAAAGATTAACTGGGACTGGAGATATCAACCACAAATCAAGTAAACCAATCCATATGGGCACACATATGATCCAGAATAATATGGCGAAGGGAAAAACAGGACAAATGTCCACAACCAGCAGGACACAGATCTCTGTTCTAAGCTGGTCACCTGGTCCTCCACCCACAGAGGCTACTCAGTTGGCGAGGCTGCCGGCACCCAGTCCACGCTGACAACTTGCTCCTTCACAGATTTTATTTATGGGCTCCTAGCATAAAGTTGGAAGAGGCTCCGGGCTATAATTTAGGGACCAGAGTGAAAGATCACCAAGTCACGCATTTACAAAGAGATTAAACTATCAAGAAAAGTGTGCAGCATTAAAGTGACTTGAATAGCACATGTGTGTACAAATCCTGCTTTGTACAATGCAAGTTTAAAACACACTGACTGTTCATTTGATTTTGAGTTGGTTTTAAGTTAAAAGCGATCAGATAAATAATCATCACAGACCCGAAAGGAATCTTAGAGGCCACAAAAATGCACCCCCCCGCATTTTACAGATGAGAAAACAGGTGCCTAGATATGCTCCTTATCATAGTAAAGTTATACTGAAGTTAGTGGCCCAGTCCAACTTAAAACCCAGGTTTCCCGGCTTCTATAATGTCACTTTCCCCATTACCTTAGGTCACCTGTCATGTAAATAACATGCACAAACTGGGGAAAAAATTAAGCACTCGGGCCTATCAGAACCCAAGAGCTTTTTCTGACTTCACTTATTAAAAATAAAAACAAAGAATACTAATGTGGCCTATCTATACTTAAATATTATCTACTGCCTGCCAAATATAAGGCAGCATCTATAATTTCTTGTATTTCCATTGAGTTTTCCCTCTGCAGTGATAGGGTTCTCTGCATACCGTAAAAGAATCTTTGAAAAGTTGTCTGTATGATAATTAATGTACACATGCATTTATATTCCAGGACAGAGAGTAGTCAGTCTGCGATGCAGCAGAGAATAAGAAATAACGGGACAGAACTACCACAGCAAAAAGTCAATTCGGAACAAATGCTGATTTTGCCACAAATGTACTCTGCGTATTTACAGCCAGGCAAAGTGACCCATCTTCTATTATTTATGGTTTGTAGTGACATGGATATTGATTCTCATTGTTTTATGCAACTAGATAGATAACCACAGAAAATAATCAACTGATCCTGAGAAAATATTGCTCAAAGGGACAAATTCCAAAGTTCTCATTAAAGAAAATGTTAAAAAGCAAGATGAAACTGGGTGAATCAGATCTTTGTTGCTGTTGTTTTATAATGCATTTAAGGTTTAATTAGTGTTTCCTTTTTTTTTTAGTGTTGTTTTCGTGTGTGAGAGTGTGAGCGCACCCAGCACGGAGGTCACATCAGGTTTTGCTGTGCTTTGAATTTTAAGAACAAAAAACAAACTCTGCACCTAAGGAAGGCTTAGCCAGCGTACTTTAATGATTACTGATGTATCCTAGTACATTTACATCAAATCAATCTTTTATTTCTTCAAATTGGATATTCTAAAAAGTCAAATTGGATAGCATGATTATATGAACAATTTAAACTCTGAATTAAGGAAGGAAATGTGTGTGTGTATTTATTTTATAAATAAGCCTATAAAAATTACTCACTTTTTGGTAACATTTTCCAAACTCTGAAAAATAAGGCACTGTTATTCTTTCTCATTTTTTATCATGTCCAAATGACCATGGTAGGAACAACTGAATAATCCATTAGAAAACCTACAGATAATCCAGGGAACATAAAGAATTTGAATCTTCAAAAAATTTTCCCCATTGTAGTAACCAGGGCCAAAGCTGGCTATTTTCAAGTAATATGGTGAATCAAACTCAGTGTGAAAGGGGGTAAGAGTCTTCGGGCAGTTTTCTCTGTGATTTTGACGAGGTATAGCCACTACTGTCAAAGCCTGCTTTGCACAAAACTATTAAAAGCCGAAATGCTAAAGGCTCATGTCTGACTCACTTTGTATCCTACACAGAGCCTCCCAGAGTTGGGATGAATGAATGAAAAGAACAGAGGCTGGGGATTTAGCTCAGTGGTTCCACTGCCTGTCTTGAAAGCACAAGGACCCAAGTTTGATCCCCAGTTATGGGGTGGGGAGAACAACAGTCTAGAAACGAGGAACAGACTATCTCTCACCTGCAAGAAGACAGCAGTCACAAAGTGCTACCTACTGTACAATCAGATGCCTTAGCTATTAAGGTTCCAGAATTCGAAACCATCGTGTTTGCAAATTAAAGATGTCTTACACAGAATTTGTAAAGCTTTCAATTCCTGATGAGTAATAATATAGATAAAGAAAATGACATGTCTTCTATTTATATGCAAACGTTCTGCTGTGCCCTTTGGCAGAAGCTGTAACCCAATGCTCAATGCCCCCTTATCTCGAGGTAAACAGAAGTTTTAGCTGGGCATACTGGTTCTCACAATAACCACTGCACTTCTCTGCACCATGCTGCTGTGCCTTATAAGAAGTTTCTGACCAATGACATACAAAGCCACGTGACATGTGCAGCTTCAGGTCCTGTCTTTAAAATGCAGGGTACTCTCTGCCTTTCACTGCTTGGACTGTGACCATGACCGCTGGCCAACTCGAACGGTACAAATGGAGGCAGTGCCGCCCGCAAAAGCAAAAGAACAACAAAGAAGCATGAACCTCTGGATGACTCCGTAGAACAAAGACCTTTTCTGGGATCCTGACGCTCTCTTGGTTAAATGTAAGACAAATAAACATTCGGGCTTTTTTTTTTCCTAATCTGTTTCACAAAACTAAACTTGTGCCCTACTTAATTCACAAACCAACTCAAAGGTTACTTTTTTTTTTTTTTTTTGGTACTGGGGATTGAACTCGGGTCCTTGCGCTTGCAAGGCAGGCCACCAAACCGCTGAGCTAAATCCCCGGCCCTAAAGGTTACTGTTTTTAAATTACCCCCAAGTATATTGGCCGAAGCATATCACAGACACACACACACACACACACACACACACACAAATGACTGGAATTATGTGTGTGATGCATGTCCATTATGTGTGTGTGTGTGTGTGTGTGTGTGTGTGTGTAGGTCTTGGACATACCATGTTGATAAGCCAAAATATTTACTTATCTGAAGTGGATGTTTTAAAATATGACTGATTAACTGAGACCTTGAGAGAAAGAACTGCAGGATATTCAACAGAAAAGAAATATAGATGTGCATACACACATTCTCTATATCACTTAGCACTTCCCCAAATTTTGCTAGGACATAACCGTGGATCTACAACAAATATATTCCTATGACTCAAATTGGTATTTCCTTCAGTAGTGCATAGTTGAACAGCTTGTTTTTATTTAGAAGACAGAATGATTATAAAGAAGACATATGAACAGTAATATAAAAGAGATACATTTAAAAGGAAAGTATGACTTAATGCCCAGGTCAGACAGAAAACCTACAGTACTTCATTGACTCCATCTATCTCATCCTGAAGTATAAAATCTAAAAGTAAAAGAACAGTATTCAAGAAACACACAGACACAACAGATATGGGTCACCCCTAGATGCAGGTATTACTCGTATTTTCTAGAACGCTGTTGTTGTTTCCTTTGAAAATCACTCCCTGATTTGAAAATTAAACTCTGTCAAGCAGTCAGTCCTTCTCAAGCCAGAGCTCCTTGGTCACAGGTGCAAGCTTTTCCTTATGAAAACTGACTCTACCCGAAGGAACTGGGATAGCTTTATAGCTAATAGGCTTGAGCCAAGTCAAGGGCAAATGGGGAAAGCCATGGAAACCACAGACAAACACTACTGTTATTCTGTACAGTTTCATGTAAGTACCCAGTAATTAGAATATGATTTACCCAAAGGCTAGCTTCCAAGTAACTACAAACAACCACAAGAAATCCTTAGCATTCTGGGTATTCTGGGGAGAAGGGTCACTAGGAAACACCTAAACACTGTGAACTGAATATCCAACATAGCATTACAAGAGACATGTGAAAATATGTGAATGTTTTCCTAAAGAAAGACATATTTTTATCTTAACCACTCTATTTGAGTTATTTTCAAAGAGCTCCAAAACTGCCCATTCACTAATTGCAACCTTTTCATTATATCTCTCTTTTTGGGCTTCCCTGCAATATTCCAAAGCCCTTGGTCATTCTTTAGGTTTTGATTTTTTTTTTTCTCCTTAGTTGATGTTTACCGACTTCTCCCCTAACCTTCAGTTCCATATTCGGATGCCACCAATTAGTCCTCTGCATTCTTTCTGTACAGCCTGGATTCAAAGGACCAGCTTTAATGGTTTAGGTCCCCAAACATCTTCCTAAGTATAAGCCACATCACAGTTTTTGGGTGTCCTCCCTTACCTGTCTTCCCAACAACCGTGTTCTTTGCCTTCTTTCATCGATTCAGCGGAAATCAACTGAGTATTGACTGAGGGCCAACATCAAGGTTGCCAACAAACACAAGGTCACCGAAGTCACAAGAAATAAAACCACACTCGTATTTGTGTGATTTTTACATGAAAGATCTGCCTGGTGAGATGAAAGCACCCAACAAACTGGCTGTGCCTCAAGTGATGCCTCCTGACTCGGTTGTATAATCTCCCAAACAGAGAAGCAAGCTGAGCAGTGGGACGATGGTGGTGACAAAGCGAGAACAATGACAAAAATGATGTATACAGCTGAGTGAATCTGGGAACAGCAGATACCTCCCTCAGTAGAGCCAGGACTAGAGGTGCTGAAAATGAGGATGGCCCTCCCTTCTCATTTGCACATTTGGTCCGGGTGCTTCCTTTTTTATTTTGGTAACTGGGATCAAACTCAGGACCTTTCACTTGCAAGGCAGGCACAGCGCCACTGGGCTAAATCCCCAGCCCAGGTGCTTCCTTTTTTGGTAAGGGGTACCACTCTCTTACCCTTAAAACCTTCAACATCTTAAACTACCCTCTACTTCTCCATATCATAAAAATGCCCAGCAGAAATCCCAGTGGGTTTAATGGGATAAAACATATACCTGTGTTTTAAGGCTGAGCTAAAACACCATGTTTTCAGGAAATCTCAGCCTCCATCACTGAAAGTAGTAGGCAGGGATGCCCTAATATTTCCACCATGTGTTTTTCCATCAAATAGTTCTGCTACTTGACAAAAAAACTCAAGGAAAGCAAAACTATTTCTAGTCACATTTGTGCTTCTGTATTTGTACACACTGGTGTTCAAAGGTGATGTTTTTTTCTTCAAGGTGTTTCTTTCTTTTTCCTGTACTCATCATTACACTAGCTCTTGTTATGGAAAATATTTCAACAGATTCATTTTTCTCTATTAGCAAAGCGAACATTTAAATTAGCCCAATTTTTTTTAATTATTGGATTCTGTGGTAGGAGAGGAACGATAAAATCTGCAAATTCCTTCCAAGTCTAGAAATCTAATCACTTTCAATTATATAAAATACAGTTAACTAGAGAAAGTACTAAGAATTCTAATTATAAAACAGAGAAATAAATTGTCTGATATCAATTCCTTATAAGGTCATTTCTCTCAACGTTCTTAAACACAAGTCTTTTGGCAGATTACATGCACTTCATTCTTAATGCCTAAGAGCATAAACATTTAATGTCTAAGAATATAAACATGTTCTCACAACACTTAGTGAAATAGACACTAGAAAACAGAAATTCTCTAATAGACCTAAGCTGAATGACTTCATGGTCATATATCAAAACTAAATAATTTCTAATAACTACAGTAATCATTTTCAAGATAGATTTTTTCCATTAAGTTTATTGGTATAAAGCAAAAAATACAGTTTTATTTATCATTGGGATCTTGCACCTTTACATGATATAGCTTGGTTCTTGTTTTTTCCCCATATCCCTGCCCTCCCTTCACCCCCTCCACCCTTCCCTATTTACAAAGACTTTGTTTCCTTTTCTTCATTTTTTCACGTTTTTCTTTTCCATTATTTCCCTTCTCCCCTCCCTATTTTCTCCCTATTTCATACTATCAATTATACCAGTCGAACCTTATTTACACTTTTAGTTTTTCACAGCAAAGAAACTATTTGGTATTTACTCAAGTGTGTCCTATTTATTTCACTTAATAGTATAGCCTCAATGTGCATCCATTTAGCTATAAATGTCTCCAATTTCTTATTCTTTATGCCTAAGTAGTGTTCCCTTTTATAGAAAAATCACATCTTCTTTATCCAATTTTCAGCTGATAGGCATTTGGGTTGTTTCCAAGTTTTAGCTATTATGAACTGTGATGCTATAAATATAGGTGCACATATATCACTGTGGTATGATTCTTTTAATTCTTTGGGAAAGATATCCAGCAGAGGGATAGATGGGTCAAATGGAACCTCTAATCATAGTTCTTTGAGGTATGTCCACATTGATTTCCACAGTGGTTGCACCAGTCTGCACTCCCACCAACAATGGAGAAGGGTTTCTTTCTCCCCACAACCCTGCCAGCATTTGTTACTGGTTGATTTCTTGATAGCAGCCATTCTTTGTGGGATAAGGTAGAATCTCAGTGTTTTCATTTGCATCTCTCAAATGAGCAGTGATGTTGAACATTTTTTCATATACTTATTTGCTGCTTTTACTTCTTTGTCTGAGAAATATCCATTCATCTAAGATGCCCATATTTGAATTGGGTCTTTGTATTTGTGGAGTCTGATTGTTTTGAGTTCTTTATATATTCTAGATAGTAGTCCTTTGTCTGAGGAATAGCTGGTACAATTTTTTTTCCCACATTGTAGGTTGTCTCTTAGCTCTATTGGTGATTTCTCTCGCATTACAAAAACTTCTTAATACAATGAGATCCCAGTTGTTTATTCTTTGTGCAAGTTCTCTTGCTGCTGAGGATTTGTTCATAAAGTCTTCTCCTATGCCAATGTCTTCAATAGTTCTACTTAGTGTACTTTCCAGTAGTTTAGTGTTTCTGTTTTGATATTTAGATCTTTAATCCACTTAAGATTTTAGTTTAATGCATGATTAAAGATAGGGATCTATTTTTAATCTTTGGCAAGTTGAAAGCCAGTTTTTCCAACACCATTTATTAAAGAGGCTGTCTTTCTCCCAGAGAGGATGGTTGGCTCCTTTGTCAAGGATGAGGTAGCTGAGTAAATCTGGTGTTGTTTCTGCATCAAGATAGATTTTTTTGAGCAAAAACATCTCAGGACATTTTTAGGTCATAATACAAGTTTATGAAAGATATATTATAATGTAATATTGCCAAGAAGGTGACAAACTGTCTTAACACTTTATATAAGGGATCAATTTTCAGGCCTCAGTTTGATCTATCTTGATGCAAGTGTTAGAACACTGATATCTCACATAATCTACATCACTACATCATCAGAAATGCAAATACAGTTAAAGCCAAGAGCACTATTTAAAAGCATAAGAGCAAATCCCACTCAAAACACAAAAACTTAGAAAGTACAAGGTATTACATTTTGTTTTATGCATGCTGCAGAAAAATATACATTAAAATTAAAGTTGACAGATCACTTCTCAGATGCTATAATTATTTGTGGACTCTTTTTCATAAGCCATGTGGATAACCCATGGTTATATTTTTATAAAATGATTTCATTGAAAACCATTTAACAGCAATCATTTCATGTGATTAAGTCACAGACATTAACACAGTATTTTGCCTCATATCCTTATTTTTCTTTCTTGAATTAAATGATTTCTGTTCACTTATTGTTCATTATTGTCCAGGACCTGCTTTGGATGATCTGGGGAGCAAGCCTGGGCAAGCTTGTTTTTAGGGGGCTCAAAAGTATTGCTGGGTCCTGGATAATAAGAAAAAAAAATCTCAAACACAATTTTGATTTTGCTTTAGACTAGAAAAACAGACACCTTCCTACCCTAACAGTGACGCTTGGAGGGAATTGCAGCACAAACTTCATTACACCATATCGATCTCGCTAAATGAAGGGTTCTGATGTATTGATCAGTGCAGACTAAACCCCTGACTGTGTGTAAGACCATGCATGATGTGAAGCTAAGTTCACTGAGGAAGGAAGAACAGACAGCACTCTCGGTCTCGGGCAGCCACAAAGCAGCATTTTACACTAAGTAGTTCATTAACATGATTAAAATAATAGACAGCATTCAGTTGGAGAACAGAGGCAAAACGCACATTAAATACAAATATTTCCCAGCATTTAAAATGATGTACTAATAGGTTAAAGGTAAAATGACTTTTTCAAAAGGAATATTTTCTGTGCATATTTCTAAGCAGAGTGGCAGTTTTCTCTCAATACTGTTGTTCCTTCAAATTCCCTGATACATCTATAGTGACTTTAAAAAATGATGCTGTGGCTTTGCTTGCCACTTTATTACTTACACTATGGTTGTGAAATGACACACACAGGGAGGGGTAAATGCAAGATTAATTTTAAGATCCATTTTGTACATCTCATTTTCACTTGGAAGGACATGATTTTCTTTAGTCAAGCTCAATTCTCATTCAGAATAGGATATGCCGTGAGTCAATCCTTTTTACAATAAAATATTGCTGCCAAAATTTACAGTGGGTTTTCATCTTAGGAAAAGGGAGACCACGCCCTTTATCTTGGTTTTCAGAAGGTGCCAACTATGTGTTTCCAAATTTTAACGGTGCTCATCTTTATGCTGTTGAAGAGTTCTGATTTTTAAATAAAAGAAAAGCCTACTTAGTTTTCTAGCTATCAGCCAAGAAAAGCTTTTCACCTCATCCTCCAAATTCAAGGAGTTAAGAACCCTCATCTACTATTCTGCCTTTACTACTCCAAGATTCTGACATTTAAAATAGAAGGCAACGATTCTGTATTGAAACACTGCATTCATCTTCCTGATACTTTTTCAGTTCTTTCTATCTAAAAGAAGAAAAGGAATTGGTTCTAGTTCAGAGGGGGTGAATGCCAGCCCGGGACTGAATTCAAACTTGAATACAATACAAGTACTGGTTTGGCCACCATATAGCCAAACAGCTTAGCATCTTGAGCAAATCACTGTGCATCTCTTCTCTGCAGCATTAC
Organism: Fukomys damarensis; assembly: GCF_012274545.1. Lineage (NCBI taxonomy): Eukaryota > Metazoa > Chordata > Mammalia > Rodentia > Bathyergidae > Fukomys > Fukomys damarensis. The sequence continues at coordinate 54,192,763 of NW_022900942.1, read as the reverse complement.
AGAGCACACACCACCTATTCATTAGGTTGGTTCTGAAATTTTAGGAAATTATTTGAAAACTGCATTACATACAAAGGAGCTATTTTTAAAAATGTCTGGGATTAAGATTCTATCTTTATATCCACTTTATCAGGAGACTGCTACAGCTGTCATGTAGACATTAAAGACTTCTCAACTGGGGAAGAGAGAGATTTCTATTTCACAATATATGTTCAAGTATATGAGATGTGAGAAACTCTAAGTTCTGAAGGTCAAGAAGCCAGAAACCCAGTATATTACTGTACCATCATTAACTCATTTAACCAATATTTACAGATTGTCCAGAGTAAATGGAGCCATTGCTGCTCAAGTAATACGTTGAGTATAAGAACTATTATCTGTCAGCAGTGATTCCAAACAAGATAGGAGGAGAGGATAAAACTCAATTATTTTTAATATTTATTTTCTTCTGAAGCCAGGATTAAAGGAAAATTTATTGAGAGAAGGAAAGAGGAACTGAACCTGAAATCTTTCATTTTACAAAAAGGCATTCAGCAATCCATGTAGACAAGAAGTGCCAATTATCTTAATCTCCGAAAATACTTCATGTTAAAAACATTTGTGGAAGAAACATCACCACGAGCATTTCTTTAGTAGTTACTATATGCTAAGCTTGTTCCACACATTTTATAAAAATTAACTCATTTACTTACAACAAGCCATGTAAGTACTGTAAATGCAGTTATTCTCAAATTTCAATCAGGAAATTACAAAGTATGATCCATCACAAAGTTTTCTGGAATACAGAAAATAAGCCTGATTCTTTTTATTTCCTATAACTATGAACTGAAAACAATAGGAAAATTTAAAAACACAGAAACTTACCTCAAGTGCAGTATTTTTATAGGAAAAAAGATACATTTTATGATTAATAGCATTGTTGACTTGTTTGGGCAGCACAATGCATTACATGTAAAAACAACAACAACAATAAAAAAATGGGTAAGTTTTTAATAAAAATGAGATTGCTCAAAGGCCATATATTATTTATTCTTTAGGAAATATTCAGATATATATGCTTGAAGTCATAAAATCTATTTATTTTGAAGAATGTTAGCATCATGAGAAAAACAGACCTTTGGTGTCCATTACTTTTTGCTATATACAGTGGTCCCATGGGCCAGGGATTTAGCTCAGTGGTTTTGCCGCCTGCCTTGCAAGCACAAGGACCTGAGTTCGATCCCTGGTATAAAACAAAAAAAAATTTCCCTTGACTTATAAACTCAATTGGTTCCAAGAGCTGATTGTAACTAAGTCAAATAAAGCTGAGACTTGGATGTTTACCTGGGTATAGATAACAAGAAACAGATGACTCTTCTATAAACCTAATCAACCCAAGCTGTTCCTATGTCTGGCTAGTCGTAATTTGAAGGTCCCATTGCATTGTCATCAGGTATGAAGATGAAATCATACTTATTTAGAATAAGAGGGGGAATAATATGGCTGCAAAATGAGCCCTCAAAAAATCAAAATGAATTATGTCTTTTAAATATAATATTAAGAAAGATGACACACGACCTTTTATATATACAGAAACTTCCATTTACCAATTGGGTGCTTGTGCAACCTTCCCAGTTTTTCTGAATCTACTTAGTCGATCCCTTTAAGATATGCATAAAATAGACCCCAACTGGTAATTGTGATAATTAAACTAATGCATCTAAATACACTATGTGGAATTTAAGCAAAATGACACATTTAAATAAGTATAAAATACAGTCAGAAGGCTTCTAATCTCTCATCTTTGATTTTGGGTAAATTGTTTCAATTTTATACTCTGGTTAAAAGCATGATTTTGTGTAAACTGTAAAAATTTTATAGGCTGGTAAATATAGTGGCACCTTGGTAATCACCATTGGTTCCAGAAGGTTCTCAATAAGTACCCAAAACAAGTACCAACTGTTTTGGCTACAAAGGGCAGTGAGTCACAAGGCAATCAACATGATAAGATCTAGTTTAGGCTTCCAAAGAAGCAAATGAGGAGCACAGGGCAACATTTGTGTCAAATACCTCATGTACCACATTGGAATTTGAAATCAGTCAGTTACCCAGGCATGACTGGCAAAAGAGTAATATCCATCATTTATTTCCAACATGTACTGAGAAAGCTGTGTGGCACAGGAGACAGAGAAGTGAGATGTGCCATCCCAACAGAACTGCCCGTCTGGTGGAGAAAAGGTGATTTCCTGGAATTGAAAGGTAGACAGAGGCAGCCAGTAGGAGAGGGGGAGAGGGAGGGGGAGATCATCATGTACAACATGATCACATGGCAGTAGGATCACATGACACAGGCTGGATCCATCAGTAACAAGTCCATGTGATGGGGTCAGAAGGTTAAGAAGTAACAGAGCGAAGATACTGGCCTGGAACAGACCCCAAAGTCTGTGCACGCTTGGCCCAGACGGTTCATTTTCAAGGTACTGTGGGCCCATAGTTTTAAGGCAGGAGAAACATGGTTTGCAGTTTGCATACAGAATTTCCTGCAGCAGTATGGAAGGTATCATTATTTATGAAACTATCTTCTTTGTGTTAAAAAAAAAAAGTGTTAAGTCACCCTATCTGTCAGCCTGAAGTAGGGGAGATAATACTAAAATCTACAGGGCTTTCCTCCTAGCTCCCATAGGAGCAGTTATGGATTTACTTGATAGATTCTACATCTCAATGTCTTGGGAATTTATAAGCTTCCCTTAATAATAGCAAATTCAAATTCTGGTAGTCATAGTGACATGTTATTCTAGCCCCATCTGAAATTTAGGATGCAGCTATCAGCATAAGGCCTGAGGCAATGGGAAGATACTTTCTTCACAATTAGCAATGGTCACAGCAATTTACCTGTTCAAAAATACATTTACGATGTTATTTAACACTATAATATAATACCCATTCCACTTTTTAACAAGAACAATCATCTATTTGCAGAGCACTAAGGCTGAATACAATACAGCAATTTAAACTAGGCCACAATACATGAATACATGAATACTGCTAGATCTTGCACAGGTAGTTCATTATGGTGGGAGGGTGAAGTTTCCTAATGTACATACGTTCTCCCAGGCTATGAGTACAAGTGCAATTAGGAAGTTTTTTCATAAGGGAATAAAAATGTGTGACATTTCTTCTTTCCTATTTACACGTAAACTCTATGAATTGTACTGTTAATGTTGTTATGCTATTTGTTCACAAGCATCAAAGTGCCTAGGTGATACTGGCCAAAGATGATAGTGGTCAAATATTGTGCAAAACTATGCTATCAAATATTGAATTATAATCCTAAAAGAATACTGAGTGACAAATATGTTTGATAATAGAAGCAAGGCTAAAGGAATAATAGATTGCAATCTGGCTGTTATACTGGGATACTTTCCACATTCCCAGCACAGGTAACTAAAGGAAACATTGAAATGACCACTATATATAAAATCAGTACATGTTATGTCTTGCATCAAGATGTCCTTCCAAAATCCCACATGCCTATAGGTGGGACTTTTTAGAGGTGGCTGGATCTAGGGTATGTGAATGTGGACTCAGGCTGTGATACTAGAATTAAGGGTGTATGGTACTGGATTATTCCACTAATTGGTTTATCATAGTTCTGGGTGTGGGTAATAGGACGGCCACACCCACAAGCTTGTAGCCTGAGTGGGATGAAAGGGCAAAGGGAGGGTTGCTGCTACTGTTCTGGTACTGTGCTACTTTGCTGCTTTCTGCTGGCCATGCTATGGGCTGTTTACTCCTCTGTGATGTGCCTTTGCCATGCCTCCCTGTTTTGGAAATACCTGGCTATGAAATGAAACTGCTACAAACCATGAGCTTAAATAAACTTTTCCTCTTTTAACATTTGGTGTTGGGTATTTTGCCCCAGCAGTGGGAAAAACAATTTAACTAAAACAGTACATATACCATTAACAGCTATGACAACTCATTTGATATTCTTTAAAATGTTTATACTGCTATTTTGCTATTCTGTATATTTTTGTATTTTGCTATTGTATATAAGTTTTATCATAAGAAAGTTTTATATTCTTTAAAATTTTGGATTAAAAAATTAACATTTATTTTGATACTTTAAAAATGTTACCATTTTTTAAGAGGGCTGGGGATTTAGGGGATTTAGCTCAGTGGTTCCGCAGCCTGCTTCGCGAGCACAAGGTCCTGAGTTTGATCCCCCAATACCAAAAAAAAAAAAAAAAAAAAAGTTACTATGAAATTGTACATCAGTTTTTCATTTGATTTTTCTGCAATGAAATATGAAATGAAAGCAAACTTATAGGCTACATCAAGATACACAGATAATAATCTTTCATTTATGTAAATTCATAGATGATACATCAATAATTCAATTGGTAAAATATCAGATAATATTTACTTCTCATAAAGGGCATAAAGGGAGACAGGAATACCTAGTCTCCAAAGTTTCATTCTTATATATTTCAGTAACATTCAAAAATTAAAAAGTTAGGTATATGCTGCATTTTAAATTACTCTTACTACTAATGAGGTTACCTCTCATAGAAGAACAGAAAACAGGAAAGGACGAAGTTGGCCATGTGTTCAATAGGCACAATGTTTATTCAATTCTGTTAGCTGTGCCGTGGTACAAACCAAAAGCCTATTTGAATTGCTCTTTTGCTTAGATTTAAAAGTCAATTTGTAAACTAATTTCAGGTGCAAACAACAATGGACAAGTCACACCCAGAATCTCTAATAACATCAGCTCTTCGAAGGTTTTATTTATTATTTATTTTTGGTACTGGTGATCAAACTCAGATTCTTGCGCCTTACAAGGCAGGCAGCAGAACCATTGCGCTAGATTCCCGGCCCTTTATATAAAGGTTTTAGATGCATCTTAGTCCACTCAAAATATTAGGCATCATATATTATGTGATTCTTGTCCTTGAAATATTCAAACAAACCTTAGAACTGCCTTTGTGTATAATCTTCTAGTTAATAGCTATTCCACTGAAAATTATAATTTGCCTTTCAAAATATCAGAGTCAAAAGTTGATGCATTTCTAATGTTAAATTCTATCTCCCTGAAAAAAAATTATTACCATCATTTTACTACTTTTAAATCACAGCTGCAAAAATTTCAAGCTCACAAATAAAATGCAATCACTTATATATAAAAAAACTATCTACAACTTAAGCAAAAATAGTTTAATTGTGATAACTGTCAAAAATATCTGAAAGAAGTCTACCTTGATATAGGTGGTACATGAGCAAAAGTATTAAAACTTTATTATCCTTAGGGAGAATACAGCTTATGATTTGCAAAACACATGATTATCTGTTAGACTCTAGTCCTGCCCACAACTTTAAAAATACAGATTCACAATTTATAAATGCTGAACGATTCTATGTCAGCAGTCATAACCTGTATGTCTTCTTTATTTTTCATTTTTAGAACATCTAGAACAGTGTAAGAGAAATAGTATTAGGCCTACCAAACAGAATCCTTGAAATAATAATATGAAACAGTGTCTCTGCCCATTACTCCCTTGGAAGAAGAATGAATTCTTCTCGGCCTCAGTTTTCATTTATAAAACAGATAATCACAGTGTCCACACTTTACAGGTGATTACAAGGTACCCAGGAGCTAATTCACACAGAACATTTTCATATCTACTTCACAGTGTTCAAAAAACATTAGTCAGAAGCACCATGATTACTTTGCTATTGCATTGGCACCGACAGAGAGTCGCGGCCATAGGTAAGTCGTGGACCCAGAGGTCTATCGTATAGTATATAGAAACACTTCTGAGAGACTCTGGGGCAAATATGCCCTCCTCCTTAAAAAGCAAGGAAATGACAATGGTTTGCAAAGAGAAGATGGCAACACATTATCATGCCCTGGAACAGAATGGGATGGAAAATGGAAAGTATCATAGTCAAAAATAAGGGAAACATTTTGTAAAATGCATATGTTAAGAAAGTACATAGTCATGATGTCAGATGTATTTCCAACCAAACAATCTGGCTTCTGCTGCTTTAAGACATGGGTACACACTCTATCATACACCTGTGCAGCAATCACACCAAGCCTAGCCAGCATAAAGAAGACAGAATTAATGGGCACAGGTCCTGAGAAGATGGAGACTATCCAGATGTGCACATAGCTGGTGACAGGCCTCTTCCAGGGAGCTCTGCAGGAGAGGATTTGGGCTCTGTCCCCAGCGACTGAAGTCGAAAATTGTGTTACCTCCTCAGGGGCACAGCAAGCTGTAATGCTGCCAAGACTTTCCCAAATGGAATTGACTGTGAGAGCAATAAACCCCTCCTTCAAAGTGGTGTAGAACAGTAAAGAGATTAAATGCCTACAGGAGGTTGAGCCATAAGTAATCTCAAGTTCTGATGAGCTGTGTTTGCAAGACTGACTTCATTTAAAATTTTTTTTAAATCAGACACTTGGACAAACACACACACACACATCCATTCATTGGAATCTTACCATCTCTTGCTAATTCAGTCTATATACTGTCATCTTCAGCAAACCTTTTTTTTCCGGGTACCAGGGATTGAACTAGGGTCCCTGCACTTACAAGGCAGGCCGCGAAACCACTGAGCTAAATCCCGGCCCATTCAGCAAACCTTAATAAAGTGTAAAAGTATGATTTTTGGAATCATTTTCAAAACACCTCTTTATATCATTTCCTCAACTAACCAGACATATAACCAGCAAACAGTTCTAAAAATCTGAGAAAGCAAAGGTCATTTCAGATGGGTAAACCCTACATAATTTGTTAATAAAATAATCCACATCAAAAAATTGAGAGATATAGTAAGTTCTACAGTCTCGGAAGGTAATAACTACCTTGTAACTTTCTTCTGCTTTTTTTCACAAATCTAGGATCACATTAATCCATCACAAGTTTTAAAAAATATACTAAAACTTTTATTTTCTGCTAGGAAAAGAATCTCAGGTGGTGCAATTTCTGTCAGGGTTTAAGATTCTGACTCCCTGAATGACTTTTATACCTCTACTGCGTAAGAAAAGAGTTAAAGAGTTGCACAGGAGTAAAGATGGCCACAGCAAAGTCTCCAAGGAAGCACATGGAGGATTTTAATGGCACTACCTTCTTGCATTCGAGACAGGGACCCTTGACAGAATCTTCACACTGTGCATCAATCACTGCCATGCAATTTTATATTAAGATTTGACCTAGAAAGCCCTTGATTTTTTTCCCTGTACACATTACTGTGAAATATAAGAAAACTAAAATATTTTGGAAAACACTTAGAAATTTTTCCCAAAGCATTTTTATGCTTTACATCAATTAAAATTTCCTTCACCCAAATACTTTTTACTATTTGCAAACCTGCATCAGATTTCCATCTTTCTAAGTTACTACTTTAGGTAAAACATACTGTTTTCATCAATAGATAATACTCTCCTTTGGCCTTGTTTTCTGCCAAATGTAAGTGGTAGTCCCTACCTTAGGCAGCTGGCTACCATCTGAGGTCCATAGCACAAAAGCATATTAATGCAGGCCCTCAATCAAAGCAACACATTTTACACTTCTAGCATGAAACTCCCCTGTTCTGGCTACACCACATGTACCAGCCTCTCTTTTCCCCTGGAAGTACGAAGCCTGTGCTCACATCCTCATTGAGATTTTAGTGAAGCCAGTATCAGGATGCAACTCTGTGCATGTAACAGAAAACCCATCTCACGCTGCTTGCACAGTCAATGGAGCTTATCAGCTAACATGACTGGAGCCCAGGGATAGGAAAGGCTTCTGGATTATATTAATTCAGCAGCTCAGTAATTTCACTTAGGGACAGATTTCTTTCCACTCTGCTTGGAAGTGGATAGCTGACAAGGAGTCTTAAGATTATTTGTTTCCTTCTCCCTGTGGTGGGGGAGGGAGAGGGAGAGGCAGAAGGGAGAATGGGAAGAAGAGGGGCCAAAGAACAAAGACAGTATGAAAAAGGGCAATATTTCCCTAACCTTGTTCTTATTAATCCAAAATGTTACACTGTGGACAGAACAACAGGACTATGGTTTCTCACCCCTATAACATGAATCAGATTTCGCTTCTCCTAAAGCTAAGAATGGCATGGGAGCAGCTAACACCCAAATAAATATTAAGTAGAAGAGCAGATCTCTGCAGATCATCATGAAGGTCACTAGCAGCTGATTTCACATGCAACATCACATACTGTTTACAACTTTAAGGTCAGCACCACCCATACTATCCTCTAATCCAACCTATAACTGCTTCATCTCTGTTCGTAGCCTTAGAGGACTGGGACCTTGCCAGCCAACTCTGATCTGCACTCTGGCTCTCAAGCATCTTCTGAATTTGGTCCACATTTTGAGGAAGTACTCTCCAGTAAGGTTCTCCCTCCTAGGCCAACCTGACCTCACCCTGAGCTATCTCTTCTCCTTATCTATGCAACCTGCCCTTCTTCTAAGTGTATTTCAATGGCATTCTCCAAAAAGTCACTACTGTTTGATTTGATCCATCCCTCAGCTGAATTTTCAGGCACTTCCTGGGGAGGCAGCATGACATATCACAAAGAATAGAAGAGGAGCCAGGCAGAGTGGCACATCTCTGTAATCACAGAACTACTTAAGAGGCCGAGACAGGATGACTGCACATTGGAGCCCAGCCTGGGCAATTTAGTGACTTAGAACCTGTCTGAAAAGCCAAAACAAAACAGGGCCCGGGGATACAGCTCAGTGCAAAGGCCCTGGGTTTAATCCCTAGCAAAAAACACACATGTGCACATGTGCACACACACGCGTACAAACACACACACATCACAGAAGAAAAGAAAAAAGGAAAAAGAGCCCAGGAGAAGCCCTGTAGGCATGAGTAAAATTTTACTGCCACTAGGGATTAATGATATGCTTTGGTAGATAGCTAAAACTTTTTCAGATCTGAATTTCCTTACCGATAACTCTGGCTTGTCACTTTCATGAGGGCATTTTAAAGACTAAAGATAATTTCTACTAAGAACTTGGCACATACAAATCACTTGATAAATAAAATCTAATATCACGATTAACTCATGAAATCCCTTGCACTTTTATGCCATTTTAGCTATTTTCTAGTGCTCTCATATTCTAGATCTTCATTGAACAAATATTCTGGGGCAAACAAAAGAATTTATAAATATGTCAGGGCTCAGTTAATGGCTGGCCACTCACGATGCACTGAGAATCCAAGACGCTGCTTCAGGAGAAATACATTTCTCTTCGAGCATCTTCCACAGAAGTGAATCACTGTTTCTTAAGAAAAAAGTATTCATGTGTTAAAGTTTGCCAGTGAGAAGACGCTGATGGTACAAAGTGCTTACCCACCCTCCACGCCTTCCCCCTAAAACACACCTTAGTGTTGCTGAAAATCCATTAGGGCCCCAAACATTGCAGAAATAGACCAAGGACCTGAGAAGAATTTGAGCGCACTCACTAACATTGCAAAGAAACTGGGCAAGGTCTGTGACTATTCTTAAAAAGTGGGTAGGAAAATGAATGTGCAGTTTGACAGGAAACATGGATTTTTACAAGCCCGGACAGAAAATGAGTACTAACTAGCATGTGGTGCAAGAGAGTGTCAAAGGTGCCTGAAATGCTCTAGGAGCAGCGGCCTTACTGAGGAGCACGGATGGCATGGGCTGCAGGGCAAGGACCTGTATCAGAACACAAGTCCAAATCATGTCCAGCCACTTAGCGCATCTCAATTCCACTTCCACTGTGTGGGCTCAGCACTGTGTGAAAAAAAGAAAACATGCCCTGTTCTACATAACTCATAGAGTTTGGGACAGCTAAAATAAAATAAGGAATTGCTCAGTAAGTATAAAGCCCAGGTCCTGATAGCTCACTGCTGAATTCTACAAGACATTTGGAGAAGAACTATTGCCACTACTCTTTATACTCTTCAATGAAATTGAAAGGGAAGCAATACTTCCAAATTTATTCCTGGAAGCAAGTGTTACTTTGATTACCAGGGAAAGACCCAATTAAAAAAGAGAACTACAGGCCAATCTCCCTAATGAACATAGATGCAAAAATCCTCAATAAGATACTGGCAAACAGAATACAGAGGGTCACCAAGAAGATTATACACCCTGATCAAGTTGGATTTATCCCAGGGATGCAAGGATGGTTCAACATACATAAATCAATAAATGTAATACACTGTGACAGAAACTATATGACCATCAAAAGATGCAGAAAAAGCATTTGACAAAATTCAACACCCATTCATGATTAAAATCCCGTAGCAAATTGAATTAAAAATAAATAATCTGAATGCCCAAGTAAGGTATTTCTTATGCATTTTAACCTAGGATTGCTGAAATATCTGTGTGACCAGTAGACATCATTTACCAATAACTAAGCAAAGGATGTTCTTGTTCTCAATTCCCTAGGTTTTTTTAATGGTTACCTGGAAAACAATAAATTGTGATTATATCTGAGAAGAGTTAAACAATTAATTTAAATATAAAACTACTGAAACTTGAAGAATGGGGCAACAATATGGGTTGAGAATTCATGGTGTCTACTAATTTGTTAATGATCAGTGGAGTGGGAAGACCATATGGGGGCTTTATCAGTTTGAGTAGTTAGTAAGCCATTATCTCCTAAGGGACCATTTTCCTACAATATAAGTGCAATGAGATGCTTTAATAAATTTATCTTTTGCATTAACTGAATACATGACAAGTCAACAAAAGATTCCACAGCAGATCTAAATAAGCTGAAGGTATAATTACATATATGCATAAGGCAAAAATGTGTAGGATTTAACTTCACAATGGAATCAGTAGGACAAATATTCCACTCTGTGGAAAATTTTCTGTGATCATTTTATTAAGGTGGGCCATTTTTTCTGTCCTTTGAGAGGATAGAAACATTTATAATTATAATGACTGCCGTTAAGTTATGACTGCCTTCTCCACTGTAAAAATCCATCAATATTAGCTGGACACTGGCATATTCCAAGACAAAGTATAGCAACTTCCATACACACTATGGAAAACACACATTTGTTGGAATGATCCACAGAACACAAATACTTCCCAGGCCCTCCGGACTTCCTTATCAACACTTCCATGCTAAATCTGAGAACATTTAATTTACAGATAACTCTTGAAGAAGGACAAAGTGAAATAAACTGGCCCTGATTTTTAGGATTGAAAAGTATAATCCAACAAACTGTTAATTAAGCCAACTAACAAGATAAAGGATATGGTGGGTCCAGGGATTTAGCTCAGTGGCACCACAAGTGCAGGGTCCCAAGATCAATCCCTGGTATGACAAAAAAAAAAAAAAAAAAAAAAAAAAAATTTAAAAAAAAAAAAAAAAAAAAAAAAAAAAAAGATAAAGGAGATGGGGGAGGCTAGGTGAAGTCAGAAGAAAGTCTAAGGTAGTTTAAAGATGTTTTAAACATCTCTGCTCAGAACACAGCCTAAGCAGGTACTAAATGAAGTGGCCAGGAAGGAAGAGGTTTTATTTCTAGGAGGTCACTGAGAAGTACTAGAAATTATGGACCATTTTCTTTTGCATTATCAGGTAAGTGGGAAAAAAAATCTGTCTCAAGTTACTTCACACTTTTATTTAAACTTCCTAATCTTATTTCAGCATCCGGTGAAGTGCATATTCAGATTGTTAAATGCATATAAATACGTAGCAATAGTGTAGACAATTTTGTCTGATTCACTGTCAACCCAACCTAATATTCTCTAAACATCTGTTCTAGATGCTGGTAAAACCTGTCCAAAGAGAGAAAGTACGGTGCTATATTTAAAAAGCAGGAAAGAAGTAATCTATAACCTCCAAAAATCCATCTGAACTAATTTTGTCCATCTAAACACAAAAAACATGGAGCTGACCACAACCTGAATTTCTTTTCTAGAAGCACTGAGCCCAAACATATCAGCATGGTAGCAGATCACCAGTTCAAGAATCACACAGGGTTCACTGGAAAGAGTATTATGAGGACCTGGACCTGGGAACCTAGGGAGGGGCCCAAGAATCTGCACTTCAACAAGCTTTTATCAATGTTGAAGAAGAAAAAAATGATGAACCAATCTGTCAGTGATTGCAACTGAGCAAATCTAAGCCAGAGTGATGTGGAAAAGGAAAGAAACAAATTTTAGACTCCTGGGGAGCACAGTTAAAACATACATTTACTGAAAGGCAAAAAAAAAAAAAAAAAACTTACATTGTGCTCATATCAGCAAACCCCATAAGGAATTCATCTTTGTTCTATGTTCTGTCAATTTCACAGACAACCATCTATTGACATAAAAGTTCACACAATGAAATGGAGTCTTTTTAACAAACGGCTGCAGATGTACTTTGATAAGATATGTGCATTACTGAAAATAGACAACTTTTTATTTTTTGTTGAAAACATGAAATTCATTTTCCAGCAGCAGCCTGAAATACTCATAACTGGGATAATCTAAACCCCCTGTTATTTATGCCTTTCTATATCTGCAACAGGCATTTTCTCTATTGCCTGACATTAAGAAATTCTATTTTAAGAAAATCATAGGCCAAGAATTGAAATATAGTCTTAACATGTGTCTGGGAGTTGCTGCAAGCTGAATTCACCTGTCTCTTCCTGATCATTTAATGATTTCAAGAGTGTGACTTTGCAAGGGGGGGGTTACTACATCAGTTTGACAGTTTTATGTCATCTAAAATTTACAGATTTTATTATATATCCCCCTGCTCACGTGAGGATTTAAAAATAAGTGCTAGTATTGTTTCCTAGGGCTACTTTCCTAGGGCAGCCTTTCCTACGTATTTGGATTATTGGATTATCAGTGGGGTCTTCAGGTAGTGTGGAAGCTTGTTTTTTGTTGTTGTTGTTGTTTTTTTAAATCAACTTACAAGTCTAACATTTGTGTACAAAAAATCAACTTTACAAGTATAAGATGGTGAGCAGTTTGTCTCAAAAACACCCAGCAGTTTTAGTCAAGTACAACCTTAGCAGGGGCCAACAAAATAAGACAGCTGCAAATAATTCCAACTCTACCTCAAGCTACCCTGGAAAGCACGCATCTACAGCCAAGGCCACAAGAATACCTCTGTGCTGGGTATTGAGACACGCGTGGCATTCTGCTTACCTGTGGAGGGAACCTCAGTTTCCTCTGTCTGAGAGGGGGAATGAGAATGTTCAAAGGCCACGGAAGAAACTGTTTTACGTTCAGCCTGCGATAAAGGAGATCTACAGAGCAGGCGATCAAGCTCACGTATCTGGAATGCAAGTCGCTGCCACGGGGATGTTGCCTGTCTTTTGACTGCCACTGCCTGGTTCCCTGAAAAAAGAACCTGGGACATACAAATGTTCATCGATGCTGTTAAAATGAACAAATGACGAAATAAATGACCTCAGAGAATAAGAGAAATGACTTGCTGTGTGGTACTGAAGGCACCAGTGGGTAGAATTTTTAGAAACATATGCTCTGGTGAAACTTTTTAAGAAATTGCTTTTTAACAGTTAAGAATTCTCCAAAGATGGAGCAGACTTTGTAAGGGAGGGATCTGCTTCCCATGTGGGGGAAGCAAGTGGCACTAGTATTCCTGCAGAAACTAGATAACCATCTGTCAAGGATGCTATAGCAATGAAAATACTGTTTACATCATTGAACACCACAAAGATTTCATTTTTATCCTCTCTGCCATTTCTGTTAGAAAATCTTCTGCTGACACAGAATCAGCAAGCCTACATGAAGGACTTTTAACCATTTGTGGAATGACTCAACCAGGCAACCAGAGTGGTTCCCAACTGCAGGCACATAAAAACAAAATGCAGGTAGTTTGTCAAAAATACAGATTTCTTCATCCCACTTGCTCTCATTTCTCTAGCTACTCCACACTGTCCTGGAAATTGTCTCTCTTCTGTATATCACATCGTCCTTCCCTACTGGATTCTTTATTTTCATCATACAAACAGATAAACTTGCATCTTTAAAAAGTATCCTCACTTGACCTCACTTTCTTTTCCAAGTTCTACTCAATTTTTCTTTCTTTTAATGGAAAATTCATTCTCCATCCAACTTCCCTCCTCTACCTGACTGGTGAACATACATAAATAACGCTTTCATCCTTGTCTCTTGAAGTATTTTAGCAAAGATTTCAGGAACTCTGTGTTGCCAAATCCCATGGTGAATTCTCTATTGTCGTCTGAGCTGGCCGTTCAGTAGCATCTGTCACAGAAGAACAGTCAGTCCCTTTCCAAGGGACTCTATTTGTCCTCCCAAACCACACACCCTGTAGTGTCTCCCCTACCTCAGTGATCTCTCTGTCTCCCTATTCCTCCTCCTGAATCTGATTCCCTAACACTAGAATCCTTATGGCTCAATACTTCAAGTTTCATTTCTTGCTTTGGTTTCTCCTCTTCCCATTAGCTCTCCAGTTATTGTGCTTTGGGTCGTGGCTTTATTTGCTCTCTCTACACAGAGGACTCTCCACCCTATAGCCTGGCCTTCACTTCTGAGCACTGATACACATCTGAATATCTCCTTGGCATCTTGGATCTCATTTCAACATACTCAAACCAAACTCCTGCTCTTCCCAGTGCTTAAAACAACAACAACAACACACTGAGCTATCTGTGAATTTGCTTTCCCTTATACCTTATATCCAAACCAGCATAGCCTGTCTTCTCTACCCTGGAATACATTCAAGAGAACAAAGTTAGGCCTCTAGATAATGCCCTATACAAAAATTAGCTAAAACCAAATCAATGACTAAAGATAAAAGTTTTAAAACCATAAAAGTTTTATTTTCTTAGAAGAAGATATAGGAGTAAATCTTCACGATCTTCCAATTTGCAATGTATTCTTAGATACAATACCAAACATAACAGTAAGAAAAAATAGTAAAATTCCAATTAATCACAACTAAAAGCATTTGTGCATGCAAGGTCATTATCAAGGAAGTGAAAACAAGGCCAGGGATTTAGCTCAGTGGTTCCGCCACCTGCTTCACAAGCCCAAGGTCCCGAGTTTGATTCCCAGTACCAAAAAAAGTGAAAATATAAAACTATGAAGTCCTGAAAGCTCTCAAAATCCATGCTGCCATCCTGACCATCAATGTCCCAGTATTAAGAGGCAAAGCCTTGGGAAGTGATTAAATCATAAGGGCTCTCCCTTTATGAATGGGATAAGTGCTCTTATAAAAGAGACCTTAGAGAACTAGTTTGCCTCTTTCACTTCAGTAAGGTTACACTGAGGACAGCTTCTAAGACACAAAATCTGCCCGCACTTCAATCTTAGACTTCTTAGGCTGTAGACATGTGAGCAATAAGCTTCTATTGTTTATAAGCCACTTAGTCTATGGTATTTTGTTATAGTACCCCAAATAGACTAAGACAACTACAGAATAAAAGAAAATATTTGTGAATCATACATACGCTAAAGGTCTGGTATCCAGGATATAACAAAAATCTTACAATCCAAGAACAAAACAGACTAAGTTTTGAAATGAGCACAAAACTTGAATAGATATTTCTTCAAAGCATACATACAAAGGAAATGTATGAAAAGATACTCATCACCATTAGTCATTAGGGAAATGCACATCTAAACTGTAATGTGGTATTCACATCTACTAGGATGGCTATCTGCAACCAAAATAAAGGTAACATAACAAGTGCAGGGGAGAACATGGAGGAACTGGACCCTGGTACATTGCCAAGTAGAATACAAAACTGTTCAGCTACTGTGGAAAATAGTCTAGTAGATTCTCTAGTAATTAAGCATGCATTATTATATAACCACTCAACTCTACTCCCAAGAATATACTCTCAACAATCAAAACATGAACTCAAAAAAGGATATGTATTATATAAGCTTGTTCACACTAGCACTAGTCACTGTAGTCAAAAATGAAAACATCTCATATGCCCATCCCAGATGAGTGCATAAGCAAATTTCAGAGCACACACACAATGGCATATCATTCAGTTATTAAAATGAGGTTCTAATATAACACAAAACATGGATGCACTTCAAAAACAGTATGCTAAGTAAAAGAAATGTTTGTGGGACTAGAGGAAAGGTAAATGAGGAGAACATATTTAATGGGTAGAGGGCTCTACACTTGGATGTAACAGAAATACTCACAGCTACGTAGAGACGGTGGCAGCAAAACACTGTGAATTCACTAAGTGCCACTATGTCATTCACATTAAAACAGTTAATTTTGTGTCATGTGAGCTCCACTTTCTTAAGTTATGTTTAAAAAGTTCAGAATCCAGGGCCGGGGATTTAGCTCAGCGCTTCGGTGGCCTGCCTTGCAAGCACAAGGATCGGCGTTCAATCCCCGGTACCAAAAAAAGAAAAATGAATGAATAAATGAATGAATGAATAAATAAAAGTTCAGAATCCAGCCCCTTCTACTATGGCCACCACTACCACCTTGGTCCTCATGCCCACCTTCTTCCCCCGGATCATTACCAGGCTCCTGAGATTTCTGCCCTTCCTCGTCTCTTCGGTTTTTTTTCCCAACACAATGGCCAGAGTGACTGTTTTGAAACTCAGATCATGTCTTTCCTCTGCTGAAAGCCTTCCAATAGCTCTTTACCTCCTCAGCATCAAAGCCAAGTCCTCAGAATGGTCTACAAAGTCCCACATAAAATGGCCCATGACTATTCTGAACTCATCTGATCTCATCCTCCTCTTCCTTTCTCCACTCCAGTCACACAGGTTCCTTGCTGCTCCACTGCAGACGCACTACTGCCCCAGAGCGCTTGCACTTGCTGTTCGTACCATTTTTAATGTTCCTGCCCTATCCACAGTTCTTGGATTAACAACAACATCTGTTCTCAATTACTTGTCTCCTGTGCAACAACCCCACCAACACTGTCCTAGGTAAAGTGCAGGAGCAGATTCTCCCTTTTTCCTTTCTGTTTAATTTTTCCCCATAGCATTTATTATCATCTAACATACAGTATATTATACTTACGGATTGCATTTACTTTCTACTCTCCTCTAGATACTAACCAGAGGGCCTAAAAAAAAGACACAGAAAAAAGAGCCTCTGATCTTCAGAGGACAGCTTTTAAACCTTCAGATATCTGTGAGCATGTTGTAGGTAGAACTGTGACTTATTTTCTTTAATACTTATCTCCAGGCTGCAAGATTGTGAGAGAACAAACTTCATTTCTTCCAAATTACAAATTACTGTTGGCAAGGAATAACTACAAAAGGCCCTAAAAAGGGTGACCACTCAATCTGGCTTCCCTTAGTGTGTGGCACCACACTGAGAAAGCGCAACATAAACACACCCAAAGGGATAGAAAAAAGTACAATGTTAAGCAAAGTATGAATGATTATAACAAAATTTAGGATAAACTTACTGGTTCTTTTATTCATCTTTTATAGGTAGTTGTCCTTTTAAAAATAAAACAAAATAAAGCCAAAAAACCTACCTTGTAGGAGAATGTTTTTTAACAATGATCACCTCTGAGAATGTATCTGGCTGTATTTTATTGGTTTCTCCTTAGAGTTCATCATCGATACCCAAGAGAGCAACTGCAGCATGTCGGACTGATTTCTACCATCTATTGGAAATCAGTAAAGTACAAGGGCCTGTATGGCTTTCTAAATACAATGTTTATAAACCTACCTCCCAAATATTTTAGGACATTCACACATTCAATCACAACAAAATTTCTTTTAAAAACAACAAAAAACCATGGTTTTGCAGCAGATTAGTAGATGCCTCTTTCTAGACTCCAAGATAGTTTTCACACATCTTTTAAAGTCATCTGTATAGTTAACGTAGTCTTACTAAACTAATAAAAGTACTTTAGTACTGTTATCTGAAAATATACGCAGCTCCCATGTTAATGCGGAGAACTTTCAATCAGTAAGCAAACTAATCTAAATCCAATTCCATCTAGTTGAAAACAGTCATCATGTGCTGCCCAGGGGTGGCAAGTATGAATGAATTACTGAAAATACCCATGGTAATTGCTGCTTGCTATTTATGTTGACCAGACGTGAAGGCGTTCACTTAGTGAAATGACTAAGCATGCAGACCACCACTGCAAAGCAACAGAACATCACTCTTGACATCCACACTCAGAGCATCCCAGGATCCTTGCTTAGTGTCAAGACGTGACTGTTATTTCACGGTGTCAGATACACTGCTATCGACAGAATGCAAATCTATGATTGCAGTTATTTCATGTTCGAGTGATGTACTATCACCAGAGATGTTTTCTAACTCAGTGGAGTGTAAGTTAAATATTAAGGTCTAAATATTATCTTCCAAAGTCCCAATTTTTCTTCTTTCAACTAGGTATGCACAAAATACTAACAGCGAAAATTACTGAAAGCTATTTTTAATTATATGAGGTGTTACTTACCTTACAGTCCCCCAAACAGGTAACAATACACAAGTCATGGTGTTCAGTGGAGCAGAAGACCAACAGTTCTAAGACAAACTTGCCACAAAACATCCAGATATTTAGGCTAGCTCCCATCAGCATTCATCCTTCGCTGTGTTTTACCAAAATGTTTTTTCTTTTTTTATCATTGCCATCATCAGAACTAGATTAGGCATCAGGAAGCCTGAGTTCTAATTCCAGGTCTGCAGCTAACAGTCTAAAGAGCTATATAATCATGGGGAAACCCTATAATCTCTCAGAGCTCTAATTTGCTTGTCTATAAAATGAGAGGGTTGGCAATAAATGCTTTTAAAACAGAATAGAAAAATGCAAGGTAAAAATGACTATCCAAACATAACAGAATTGATCCTAACTTATAAAGGCAAATACCTATATACCATAGCATAAAAAAGTGAAATATAAGAAAACATTATGACATTACATGGTGATGAAGAGATTGAAAAGAACTAATGTACTTTTAGTCCTGTAAGGAAGATACCTACAAAATACACTAACAAAAAACAAAAATACCAACTCACAAACTCTATATTCCTTTTGACCCAGTAGTTCTACTTTCAAACACAAATTTCCAAAGAAAATATCAAAGTTCTCCAAAAAATAATTTCCAGAGCAACACTATATACAAGAGAGCAAAGTTGGAAACAACCTGTATGTTGAAAAACAGGGACAGAGTTGAGCAAAATAGAACAAGGTTTTGCTAACAAAATAGAACAAGGGCCTAAGCTATTTTTAAAAAAACTTCTGGGCTATTTTCAAATAGTGCAAACATTCACCTGATGTAACATGGCACATAAAGGCTGATCACAAAATGCCTTCTTTATGATTTTTCCAAAAAAAGTATACTGTTAAAAACCAGAAGATAGGGCTGGGGATTTAGCTCAGTGGCACCACACCTGCCTCACAAGCAAAAGGTCCTAAGTTCGATCCCTGGTACTGGAAAACAAGCAAACAAAACAAACACATAAACAAACAAAACAACAGAAGAGAAACAGGAGGGATATAACTAGTTCTTTTGGTTTGCTAGTTCTATAAAATTCATGACAGCAAAAAATAAAAGGGGAATTGTGAGACTGGAATGTTCTCTCCATTAAGGCCACACTTCTACAATATAGTTTTCCTAACATGACTATTACCACCTTACACATTTATCTAAAGCTTAATCCTTTTCAAGCACATTCACAAAGACTGTTTGTCGCTGGTTCGAAACATGATCAGCATTTCATGGCATCTATATACCAAAATATTAAGCTTTCACACAAAGGCTAGTGCACCAGATGTAACCTGTGCAACCATAGTATACATACTGGTCACTCGTGCCCTCTTTTCCCCAACCATGAACAATGGGGAATTACTGGAAACAGCAAGGCTTATGAATTATTATTTATGATTTTAAAAATAGAGTAGCTATGTGTGGTGGTACATGCCTGTAATCCTAGCACTCAGGAGGCTGAGGCAGGAATATGGCCACTAGGTTGAGGCCAAGCTGGACTACACAGCAAGAACCTGTCTCAAGACAAACAAACAACAACAAGCACAGTAAAAAAGGCAAACACATAAATGCCACAGGATTAAACAGAGAAATGTTTTTCACTAGATGGAAAACAGCAAAATAATAAAGCATCATGAAATTATTTGGAGGTCTTTAAAATCAACTTAATATGGTTGAATATTGCAGGAAGCAAATGTGCCAGAAAACGATCATGTACCCTTGCGGAATACTACTTACTTCTTTGAAGGCCACAGGTCGCTAACCCATGGCAAAACTCAGGTTGACTTAGCAATGGATTCACCTGCTGTAGTGTACATACGGTGTATAGCTTTACTATAATACACAGAACTCATAACCACAATTATGGCATAGTGTTTGGCTTTTTAGTGTATAGAGATGCCAAAAATGTAAAAAAGGTGAAAGCTAGAAAGAAATCATTTTAAGTATAAACTGCTGACAGCACTCTTGGAAACAGGCATGTCGACACTTCACAAAGGCCTGAGTAAATACTCTTTCATTCAAGAAAGTTTATCTACTAGCCAGTATTTTAAAACTGTATGTTTTAAGCTTTAAGATGCTGGTGATCCTCTTGTGTCTTCTGCGAATAATACAGGAAAAAAATCATGATAGTATTTCATGTGGAAAATTGAACCAGACTGTCATACAAACTTCTCTCAGTGATTGGCTAGAGGAAAAATATCCAAAAATATTTTTACTCTTCCAGATTTACAACTTCAGCCAAAAAATCTGTTTCTAGGTTATACTAACAAGATGCTGATAAGAAGCCAAGCCCAATTTCTACAGGCACAAGCACTATCTAATGATTAGAAAACAAGCTATCATTTTTAAAACTATGTGAAAGCCAAAGTAATTAATCGTAACTCAATGGTTTCTACTGAGAAACCATGTATTTGCCTGTAATCAGCAAATTATAAGCTTGTAGGAAAAGGAATTACGCATTTAAAATGAATTGCAGAAATATATTACAAAACACAGAAAAATCCCACTGATAGTTTATGTTTGAATTATTCTGTAGAATTATTTCAATATACTCTGCATATTCAAATAACATCTGCATATCAGGTAGGTTCTGAGAGTCCATCTAATAATATACAGATTTAAAGAAAATGATCAGCAGGCAGAACATCAAGTTTCACATCAAGTCAAACAAAATTTACACAGTGTGATTTGAATTAAAGCACCATCATGTCAAGCATTACTCACTAGATAAGATAGCAACCCAGGGCTGAGACAAACTAACTCATTCTGTCATTAAAATACCATGTACTGAGGCAGGGACACAAAGATGCCTTTAAGAAAATTAAAAATCAACTTCACAAAAATTGCTTACTTGTGAGAAAATCATACTTTAAATAACATGTAAGTTGTACCCAAGAACTTCAGTAGCTATGAGGCCATTTATATTTCAAAGTCTCCTGCCTACAGTATTCTTAAGTATTGCACCAGTAGGATTTGTCAGTGCTATGGAGACACTTCAATTAAGGCTATGTGGTAGAGTTCTGTGTAAATTAATTAGTTGAGGTTACACAGCTTTTCTAAATGCAGCTCTCTAAAACAGCCTCGGAGATAGGCAAGATTTGCAGGGAATTAAAATTTAAATACATCTTACTAATCAATTCTACTTGCTTTCACATTTCAATGACATTCTCTATAATGATAAATAAGTCCATGAAAATACTACTAACTAAAATTTTATTTGCTCTTCTTTGGAACTAAAGGAAAGGGTTTTCCATTTTGCTTCTGATGTTCAGGTTTTACCTCAGATGTTATCTACACAGGCTGGCAAGGTCTTCACATGATAGCTATAATTAACTTGATCTATATTTACATGGAAAATGAACCTATATCTGAAATTCACATAAGCTACCACTAAATTAGCTATCTAGTAATTTCTCTAAACAATGTCATAACAAAAATACAAATTTCATGAGCTTGCACTGAGATAATACTTGTTAAACTTATTATAATGTAGATAAAAATTAAATTTTGACATGTTTTATCTAAGATGATATTATAATAGGTAACTATTTTAAATTGAAAATATTATATGGTTGTTTGCCATGACTTTTAAAACAACTAGAACTACACGTCTGATGAACGTTATTCTTCAAAATAAGTAAAATGTATGCAGAAAAAGCACTAAAAAGCAGTTGTGTAAAGATCATTCTGTAAATATAAAAACAAAGAAATAGGAAATTTTCAAGACATCAGGAGGATTCTAAACTATGTACATAAGAGATACATGAGCTCTTCTGTAATCCTAAAATAAAGTCCCTACAGTCTCATTACAGTAATTGTGAAAAATTTATACTTGCTATACAGTGGAAATGACTTAAAGACTTTTTTTAATGGCTAATTTGCTTCAAGAGCATGGCCAGGGTATGTACAAATATATCTCTGAGATTGTACCATTGAGAAGAGGCTGTCCTTCATGCACATCCTTCGATAAGACGGCACTGTAAACATCTTCAGGAAATCCAGTCTTGCATAATGCGATTTCGCCAGAAGCCTCTACAGACGCCTGCAACACAAGAAAATAAAAAAGTGTGCCATGACTGCTACCTCCTTCAGCTGAGAAACATTCCATTTGGCATCAAGCCTCAGTTTTTCCACTTTCTTGTACAAACAACCCCTTTGTTTCTGAAGGGTTACAGTTAGAATGTAGAGGTCAAAGGGTTAATCTTTTTGATAACTGGACTAGAAGAAACAAATCCCACTTGTCTAGTCCAGCAAAATCGAAATAATACACATTCCAGGTTCTTCTAAGGACTGACCGTTTCCATTAAAATGGCCATTGTGAATGAAGAGCTACTAAGCGGGTGTGGGGTTGGGGGAAAGCCAAATAGCCTCTGGGACCACACACTACCATTACTAACAAGAATTCTCATAACATGTATGCATTCAAGGATGCAGATTTTTATTGCATCTATTGTTTGTTTCAGTATACCCTTAAGAAAAAAATTGTATTTACTGCAGGATGTATTTTATATCAATTCAAACCCATCAAAACATATTATTTCTTATTTGAAGGACAGGGATATATTAAAATATTAAATAAGGATCAATACAGTTATGTTCCTTTCTTATACGCTTACCTTTTTTTTTTTTTTTTTTTTTTTTTTGTACCGGGGATCAAACTCAGGTCCTTGCGCTTGTAAGGCAGGCCACCGAACTGCTGAGCTAAATTCCCAGCCCACTCTTACCATTTTTATCTAGCCACATATATACAGTCAATTACTTGTGTCCCTGTCTTTACATATACAGTTAACACCTGCATGCTGAAAAGTGAGTCCTACCAAATGCTATTGAACTAAGCCTCTAAGCTACTTTAACTACTGCTTCTGGCCGTACTGGCGCAATCACAGGACAATTATCCCTCAGCAGAGCTCTGGCAGTGTGTGCATCAATTATAGAAAACCATGCACTGATGTTGGTTCAAATACAGGAGAAGGAAGGAAGGATACATAGAACCTACTCCGCAGCCCTTGCCGTAGCCACACGGATGGCACTAGGAGCAATCCACACTGGTGTGAAGAGCCAGAAATTGATGAAAAGAAGAAAGGTAAGCCCCAGAAACAGAGAGAACTCAGAACAGGTATCTGGATGAAATAATACAATGCAGCTTTATAATCAAAGCAATACTCAGGTTATGCATGTCGAGTTTTGCCAATCCTAATGTGGCCAAAGCCATACTACACTAATAGCAAATGGTTGTTTTCAAATCTGAGAAAATGTGTAAGAAAATAAATTTAAACTCTATTAAATATCACAGAGTATTTAATCTCCGAAAAGTATAAGGAGTATTTAATCTCCAAAGAGACAATGGTTCAAACCCATCAAATTCATGAAGAGTTTTAACTCTGTAAAGTGCAAGAACGCATCGTATAAACTAAAAAATACAGAAGAACCCACCTCCATACACTGGCATGAGAGGCTGCCTTGGGAGAGAATTTAGCACATTTTAGTGAACAGAATGTGGGTGGATACTACATTGCAGGGTCCGACCTGAGAAGTTCTCCTGCCTTCTCTGGAAGATTCGGGCAGTAATATTTACTGGAGCATGGTTTTAAGAATAGGAACTGGACTCTGCCTAAGTGTCCACCAACAGGAGAATAGAATAATACATGGGCACACAGCCAAGGAGAGTAATACCCAGCAACATTAAAACTGAAAAATTGGAACTCTGTGTATCCTCAGGGCTACCTCTCAAAAACACAACAAAACTTAAGCAAACAAAAAGTCAGAGAAAAAGAGAAATTCAATTACAAACCAACCTAGGGATGAGTATTAGTTTTAGTCAGTTCAAAAACCTATTTGTGTGACATCCCAAATTCAAATTGAAGATACAGCACACAGCAGTATGAATTTTTCCAAAAACAAATAAATAGAAAGCATGATTGATGATTACATTTACATAAAGTTTAAACACAAATGGCAATGTAATGTTACAGACATATAAAAATGTAGAAAGACTATAAAAATGTACCAAGAAGTTAGAGCAGCTACCTGAGGGAAGGAAAAAATAGGAACACATCAGGAAGGACTGTACAGATGACTTCAAATGACTTCAAATTTATATGTGCTTACTCATGTCTTCCAAAAAGAATATAAAGCAACAAGGTAAAATGTGAAGATTCGTGTACCACATGGATAAAAATTGCATTATTCCCTATGTATCTTATATTGTATGCTCTATGTATTTCAAAACAAAAACGAGAAAGTATTCAGCCCAAACATTATGCCCTGTGTATCCTATATATTTCACAATAAAAAAGAGAAACTATTAGGAACCAAGTGAGAAGAAGTGAGGCTTCCTACTCACATCAGATTTCAGACACCAGAGATAACATGACACAGTACCTGTAAATACAAGTGGACACTCAGAAAGGAGATGCTTTTGCTTTGAGATAACTAAATCAAATAAAGGGAATGCCCCAGGTCACCAGATGAGAGGGACAAACAAGTCTGTGTCCTGCTAACAGGTCAGAGGACTACCTTGTCACCTCTGGCCCAGGCTTCTAATAGAGGTGAGGCTGTGGCCAGTTCAGAGCCCCAAGGGAGGTGGGTCAGGGTCAGGGCCAGGTCGAGCTGGGCAGTCAAAGGGGCCAGAAGCAAGCATGGGAGGTGCAGGGTGAAAAGGGCCACATTTCTACTCAAGCATTCAGGTTAGGACATTGCGCAGGTTCATTGGGAAGCCCTCAGCGATTCATCAATGAAGTCTAAATACCAGAGGAAAATGAAGCTTTTCTTCACCTCTGGGCTAGTCAGTCTTGCTTCCCACTTGATCTGCCCTGAGGTAGGGAAATTAACAAGAATGGATCCATGGTCCAAACCCATAGGAGTGGGGATTTAAGGCAGCATGAAGTCATCAGGAACAAAGAAGATGCTGGTTTCAGATGTTCAATCTCCCTATTTCAAATAAAGGGACTTCAGTCATCAACACGCTGCCCCTTACTTGGCCCTTCTGTATTCACCTTCCTCAGGTCTGAAAGGGCACCTACCTTCCTTGGTTGACCATGAGAATTACTGAAACACTGTTGTAAAGCACATCTCTAACAAATCCTGGCTACTCATAATAAATAACCACGGAGGCCCTTATGACTTTGGGCTTTTTATGCTCATTTTACTCAGCTGAAGATTTCTCTAGATTTTTCTTTCCCAAGACAAAAATGAATCCACAAAATAACATGCTGTTATTATTCTACAATGTGTTTTAATGCTCCATAGAATTATTGAAATTTATTTCTCCCTAATTTATTAATTCCCCCTAACTTTCAGTCCTAAATAACAAAATTAACATGTTCAACAAACAAACAAGAAGCACTCAAATGAAGACATCTCCACATTGGAGATGCTACAGGTTTCCTTCATGCCATTTAATTTTTTCAGGCTAGGGATGGTGCTGGTACTAGGACAGAGATGAGGGAATCACAGGGCTGGTGACCAAGATCCAAGATCTACCCAGGGAAACCAAGTCCACTCTTGGAGCCTCTGATAATCATGGGTTTCTAGAATCTCACTAAACTCATAGTTAGGAGCAAGGCATGATAATGTATGTCTGTAATCCCAGCACTTGGGAGGTTGAGGCAGGAAAATCGCTGAGTTCCAGGCCATCCCAAGTTCAAGGCCAGCCTGAAATACATAGCAAGACCCTGTCTCCCCGCAAAAACAAAGGCAGTAAACTCATAACTAAGTCTTGAATGTTCTGTAGTAGTGGTCCTCAACCAGAGGTGATTTTGTCCCTGGGGGACATCTGGCAATATCTGAAAACACTTTCAGGTGATACAACTCAGAGGAGTGATTCTACTGGCTTCTAGCAGGCAGAGGCCAGGAATACTGTTAACTCTCTTCAGATAAGGTCAAGATCCACCATAAATACCTAACCCAAAATTTCAATAAGGCCAAGGATAAGAAACTCTGTTATAAAGCATTTCACAAAGAGAGGTGTCCATCTACCCTTGCACATCTTCCACAAAGTTTGCTAAATTCTTCCTGAAATACCCTCTCCAAAAGCCAAATCTCAGTCCTTGTGGCTCAATCCAACATTAAATAATCATTCTGCCAGGCGCAGAATGAAGCTCTGAAATTAGAAGTTGAGAAAGAATTCAATCATCAACCAGTTTGCAGTGGGCACAAGGAAGAGATGTGTGTGAATTACACACATTTTTCTATGTATGAATAGTGCAGAAGTCTGCAAGATTTTTCTGTAAAAGGCCAGGTCGTAAATATTTTAGGCTTACAGGCCTGGGATCTCTATCGAAAGTACTGAACTTTGTTACTGAAATGCAAAAGCAGCTACAGATAATTGGAAAATGAATGAGCACTGCTATGTTCATTCCAACAAAACTTGATTTACAGATGCTGAAACTTGCATTTCAGTTCATTGTCAAGTGTCAAAAATATCATTTTTCTCTCTATTTCTTAAGGTATCTGCACATTTAAAAACATGAGAAACCTTCTTGACAGTGCAAAAAAGAGGCAGCACATTATAGGCTGCAGATCCCTGGAATAGTATAAATTTTATACAACATTGCTATCTGACTTGATGGCCCTAAGAATTCCCAGAGTGTAAGGAGTAAAGTTATTAGCATTTTATAAATGAGCAAAGAGGTTCTCACAGGCAGTGAAATACCCAAGACCTCACATCCAGAGAGAGAGGAATAGGCAGGATTCTAACTCTGCAGTCTAAATACAACGAAGAATGACTATTCTTTCAAGAAACATGGACTGAATGTCCATTTGTCACTGAAAACGGAGAACAAGACACAGTTCCTGCCCTAAGGAGCTCAAGGCTTAATGTGGGAGGCAGAAATACTTAGAAGATATGAGCGCCTAGGGGAGGGTGCTGGGGGGCTCCCAAGCACAGCCCAGGAGAAGCAAGGCAGTGAGGTGTAGCAGGAAAACCATCCCAGGCACACAGGGCTTGAGCTAAAACAAGGCAGCAAAAGACAGCATCGTGCCTGGGGAATGACAATGAGTCCAGTGTCGCCAGAGTCCAAGAAGCGAGGCAGGATGTCAAAAGTCGAGGCTGGAGTGTTGGACTGGGTTAGATCATAGATGGCTGAGGGCTTGGGGTTATAATACTGGCTGAGGGGAAGCAAGACAGCACAAATAGACTGTATTTGACAGAGCACTCTCTGAAACGGTCCTTCTGTGGGAAACCACAGTGGGTGACAAGTGAAAGCCAGAGGACAAGTTATAACACAGACGTGAATCAGGGCAGGGGCTACAGGGATGAGGAAGGGGCAGATGTTATCCATATGCAGACAATTAAATCAATAGGGCTTAGTAAGAGCGCGACTCACAGTGGGATGGAAGGAAGAAGTGATTCCCCCACACACATCTCATTGCCCCTCCACCCCGAATGCCTGGGAACCTGGGTGCCACAAACTAGAAAAGATAATCACAAAATTCAGATGCCAGGAACAAAGTGCTGAAGAAGAAAGAATGGGTTGATAAATCTGCCTGTAGAAGTCAAAGACTACATAGTTGAATCAACATTTAGGCCTTGACTTTAAAGATTAAAAATTTACAGGAGAAAGAGGAGGAAGTGGCAAAGAGTACCCTAGGCAAAGGGTGCAGCAGAACAAAGGCCCTGTTGATTTATGTTGGGCTTGTAGTCTACCAATACCACGCTGCTCTATTTTACCAGACAACTAGGAAGCCATGGTTTCCTTTCCTAGTAGTATCTTTGTTGCTAATTTGGGGCCCCCAAGAACAGAAATTTCCTGTCAGTCCCCTGAAATTTGATCTCAATAAATTAATCATTCTAGCTGATTTTGGTCATTCCTCCCAGGATTATGTGTCACCCTAATGTCTTCCTAAACATGCTAAAGACCGGGCATGCCACGCGCCCAGACACAGGCTTTTCTCCTGACCCAGTGTTGTAAGCCAAGAGCTCAAGAAAGGGAAGTCAGTGTTGTTCATGGCATGGACTTCCAAGATCTCAGAATACCTGGCTTGGAATCCCACCCCACCACCACTGGCTGTGAGACCTCAGAAAAATCACAGTTTCCCCACCTGTACGGGGCAGATAATGAAGGTAGGACCTCCTCATAGGGCAGATGTGAGGACTAAGAGTTAATTACATGTACATTGTCGAGTTAGTGCAGGACACATGGCCATTCACTGTATCAGCTCTTAGTCATAATAGTATTAAAACTACTAGGACATCATGAATCTGAACCAAGGCACATCTGTCATACAGCCCAGGACTTCCCAAACTTGTTCAGCATTGGTTCAAAATATTCTTGGAACTCCAAAATCACTACCACAGAATCTCAAGGAATGTGGTGGATCAGTCTGCATTATCTTATAAGTGCCTGTCTCTCGAAACTATTCTCGTCTCCAGAGGCCACACATCTACCTTTGGGCCTTACTCTTCAAGTCAAATAACTCAGTAACAAGAAGAAACAATACAGAAGCAATTATTTTTCTCTTATTAATCCTAAGCTGTCTCTTCTTCTGATTGAAAACTACATCTTGCTGATTTTGTTGTCTTCCTTCTAATAGGAACATCACTCCATAGCCCATCCTTTAATCTCTCTTCTGCATGACGGCTCAAAGAGGAGAAGCAGTTGGTCAGTCCTCTCGGACGACCAGGGCGAAATTCATGCTGGTCAGAGGATCTGAACTCATTTAGTGCTGCTCTGTGCTCTTACACAATCAGCTCACCTATCTTGAGTTTCAATTTCCTCTTACAAGTATTTGCTCTACTCTTCCCAGGCTGAAGATCGACCTCCTTGTCTAAAAAGGCAGAAGTGTAATAGGAGTTGAGGAATCCTCCTTGCCTGTTAGTATTAGTCTCTCTTTTCTGGTCCTGAACTCCCAGCTACATGGCTTTTTGTTCTTGTTAAGTTTTTCCACAGTCTCGATGCTGTGAGCTTTTAAATCTTGAGTTCACTACTTTTTTAGGTTTCTGTTATCATTACTCTTTTTTATACTGATCCTTTGGTCACTGGATCTACTTTCTAATTTCCTCCCAGTCATTCCTAAATTCAAGCTCTTAAATATTCCATGTGAAATCACAATGAACTGATTCTTTTATCACCTCTCTTTCTCCTTGATCAAGATGATTTATGATTATTAGCTTAAAATGTCACATCTGAAAGCAGTCCACACCAAAGAGAATGATCATCTTTTCCTTCTAGCTATGAAGATGGCCAAGCTAAAGCCCAAAACAATGTTATCATAAACTCTAAAAACTGCATGTTTTCTGCCGAAGCATCCGTCTCTTCCTTTTCCCTACCAGATATGCTATAGTTTAATCTAATATCAATTAGGTTATTGTGTTATTATCAAATGCAGCCAACAGAGCTGAAACCTCATTATATTGTTTGCTCTGCTCACTCTCTATGGAGAGAAAGGCCATAATGTGCACAATATTAAGACCAAGGGATCTCTAGCCAACCCGCTTAGGTCTACATCAGCCCAGTCCGCAGCTACCTTTGTGACCTTGACAAGTGATATAACCCATCTATGCCTCAACTTTTTCCTCTGCAGTAATAATAGTTTAAAGTTGGGGTTTTAAAGGATTGCTGTGAAAGGTACACAGCACTTAAAGATGATTCCTGATTCACCACATACCAAAGGGGAGCTAATACGCTGTTGCTGCTGTTTTTGTTGTGGATTTTTTTTCTCTCTTTGCTCTTTGAGCATCTGAGAAACGTTTTTAAAAGAAAAAGAACAGAGGAGCCAGTGCATACCTCACTGGTAGAAACACACGCTAAGCATGTGTGAGGCCTGGGGTTAAATAAAAAGTGTGAAGATTATAAAGAAAGTCGTCACCAAGGTCACAAAAACCAAAAATTCACTTACAGACATGGCCCCAAAACACACAAGTGGAATTCCTTTCATAACGTGATTTCTGACTTAAGAGGTAGAAAGAGTAGTGGAGGAAGGGGGCGTAACTGTGGTAAAACTTGGGTTGTGCGTTATATCTCCCAAGTGAGACAAGCAAATGTAAGTAATTAATGAAGACACTGTTAAAGTGGTTAGTCAGATGCATGGTAATCTAACAATGGAAATGTTCAAGACCAATCCCGCATGACTAATGTTTTTAATTTTTAAATCCAGTTTATCACCATACAACTGCATTTGCCAAATTCTCCACATTTCACAGGATTCCATCCATGATGTTGGAAGTGTGTTAAAAAGTTTACTCAAGAGCTGTCGCCACCCTGTTCAGATTTTTCTGTCAGTAATGAATTTTCATGTCCCAGAAAACATACTTAAAATGTGCAGCTTGACCCTGGCTGAATTCAGTATTTTTGTTTTGTCATGTTCCGTTCTGGGTGGAGAACATGGCATCAGGCAGGTGCTCCCAGACTGTCTCACCGCCTTCCTGAAGCCCTGTGGACCAGCCTCAGATGGGGGCCACCCCTCCGCCCCCCACCTAGTGATGGCCTACTTTGCTTCAGCTGCCCTCCAAGAACATGTCCTTGACTACCTAACATGCCTTCTATGTTTCCGATTGTCAGTTGTTTTAATCAAGTAAGGACAAACAGAACAGTCAAATTGTAGCATTGATGCTGGCACAGGAACCTGACAACAGAAACTGAACTTTGAGCCACAGTACAACAGCTTAATGGACAGAAGTCTGAGTCCAACGCATGGTATTTGGTTTGGAAACGTCATCTTTGCAGGAGGTGAGCCTCCACAAGCCTGGGACAATATACAAATGTAAGTCCAGACCTACTCAATCTCTGTGAGAGGGGCTCCTGACTATTACCAAAGCTGACATTAAGTACACTGGATAGTTAACGAGTGGGTAATAACAGGGCACCTACAGGTTTAGTTGGCTTCAGTAAAAGTTTAACACCATCGTTAGATAACAGCACAAGCAGCTGTGCAATTAAACTACTGTTAAAGGTTCCAGAAGTGACTAAGGCAATTCCAGAAGAGAGAGTCAATCCTGCTGTAGACTCTGATTCTGCCCTGTCAACTCATTACACTCAACAGAGACTGCAACATGTTTGTATGGAATGTTCAAAACGTCATCGGAGGGGACAGTACCTGGCATTGGATTGTATTTATGATCAATTTGGGACCTTCACCAACTAAAGACATTGATTAACAATGATCACAGTATCTACTGAGTGCTTACCACATGCCTGTGTTTCCATGCAAAATACCTTACATAAGGACCCTATAAGGTAGGTAATGTACACAGTGCTATTTTTCAGGCAGGAGAGGAAATTTGCCTTAGTCATCTGGCTTGCCCACCTAGGAATGGCATCCAATTATCACTGCCATATGACCTTGGGGACCACCCCACCATTTTAAACACCGCCCCAAAAGCCACAAGGAAGCATCCGCATACAATGACTGCCACCTAACATCTAACAGCCTAAGGGCTGGGAATTGTCCTGTATGAATTGAGATTAAGTGAAAAACCGACCTCCTCCCATACTTAATTTTTCCTAAAATATGATGCTCACATATTATATATGATAGAATGCAGAATATGTGATAATAGTTTCAATGTTCCTGTTCATTATGGAAAAACCTGGAGAAAAAAGACATCAGGTCAAACCTGCATTAAACAGCTTATTTTTTAGGTCATCCAAATCAAAGCTCTCTCTCCTACCCTGAACTCTTCTAAAAGTATACATGGAAAATAATCAGTAAGTTCCTATCACAGCTTGTGTATTAATTTTCAGTGGAGATACTGATGAAGGAATAATTACCATCTGTAATAAACTCTTTGTACACTTTCTGAATCCTTCGTATTCATTTACAATTAGGCCTGATTCATAAAACCCAGAGCACAGTTTCACTTTTTAAAAATGGCTGCAGATGTTTACAGTCCCAACTCCGATTTACTTGAACAGCTGGCCACAGCGGTGACTTACCTAACTCTGAGTCCTTGATAAGATAAACGCAACCTAACTAACTATAAGGTTGTTCTTCTGAGAAAAGAAAATTCGTGGCATAGCTTCCACCAATGAGCCACAGTGAAAGGAGGGCATTGACAGAACTTTAAGAGCTCAAAGCTGTTTCTCAACCTGCTCTGCGGACAGCACCCTGTCCAGTAAAGTTCTGACAGATGGAGTCATCAGGACATAAACTCACAGGCCCTGCGTGCTAGACGCCAGGCTGCCCAGCATCAATTCCTGTTTCACCTCAAGGCAGAACCAGCATTTTCTACCCCTGGATAGCATGGGTGCTTTAAGCCTGGCATTTGGATGCTTTCACTGCCCAAGCTGTACAGGGTGATACTGATGCTGGGAATTCTGCTAACACTCCAACTCTTTCCACTGCACCAATGAGCCACACTCTGAGTGGTAGCTCTCACTGTACACCCAAAAGTGGTCCTCTAGGAGTCCCCAAGATCCCTCTGGAGGGGGCTGCGAAGGTCAGACTGCTTATATAATAGCACAGCATTACTTGGCTTTTTCACTCATTCTATCAGGGTAAAACATGACCTGTCATACCGTAACTCAGAAAATGCAGAAGCAGGTAAGAAAAACCCACTCTCTCATTGTTGAGTCAGCATTTTAAAGGGTTGCAAAAATGTAGATGGCCTAGTGTTACTCTTCCCACTAATTTTATTTTTAACTTGGAAAATGTACTCATTTCTCCATAAAAATTAATATTTACATTACAGAGGCAAAATGGCTTTGATATCTATAAATAAACAAACACAGAATTTTCTCAGTTTAATCTCTGGCAAACACTGACAGATATTACACACGTTATAAAAACATGTGAGTGCTCAATAATTTTTAAGAGTGCAAAAGTTCTAAGACAGCTGTGACCCTCTGCTCCAGCAAAGAGAAGGATGGATTCAATTTGACCGAAGACGCCATTAGAAAGAACCATCTGGGCGGCTGCTGCCCAACCTGTCCCCTACTCCACCCACCTGGGAGCTGCAGGCCCTCAGAAAACAAGTGTGGTGATCTCATTTTCCACGCTGGGAGTTCGCACATTCCCTGCCGCTTTGGGGGCGGGGGGGTGGGATTCTGGGATTCAGTTTCAACAAGATCTGTGCTCAGATAAAAGCCATACCCCCTCCATCCTTGCACTAATCCAAACCACTGTGCTCTTCGCTGCTCTGCTGATGTGCTCAGATAAAAGCCATACCCCCTCCATCCTTGCACTAATCCAAACCACTGTGCTCCGCGCTGCTCTGCTGACTTTTCTGGCTTACTCTGTTTCACTTGGTTCAGAATTCAGGCAGTGAGAAGTGGTCCTTCTGAGGGGAACCCTTCAAAGACCAGCCAGTGAACAATCTGGTGATCTGAGAAATTACAAAAAAACAAAAAAAAAACCGAATCTAATGTTGTGGCCCAAGGCCTTGTCCCAACAGGGCCTGGGTTTCTGGCAAGGAAAAAAGTACATGACCCAGGCCCTGCCTGTTTTTTAACTTGGTGGTCCACAGCCTTGATTGGGCAGTGTCTGGTTTTTATAGTGGGGCAGGTGGCTTTTAACATCAAAAGGCTTTAATTCATAAACCACAGGGTGTTTTGATCTTGATGTGTGACCACAAGTTGGGGTGGTTTATTCTCCAGGAAAGTGGTTATTAGAGAGGGAGGGCTTAGAATAAAATAGTGGGCCCCAAAAAGGCCACAGGCCAAAGGTCTCAGAAAAGAGGACCTTAGCCAATCGATGGTGGGCACTTCTGGGCAAGAGCAGCTGCAGCTTGGCTATGGGAGGGATTTGAGGCAGCTCAGGACTCCCACAGATGCCCAGGGTTCCAGCCTGAATCAGCAGGGGAAGCTGAGGTAGAGAAAAAGAGATTAAGTCAAAATCTACTGCCTAAAGACTAGTGAGATGTACAAAATTTCTATTTTTTAGACAATGAGCTCAAGAGCCCTAGTAAGAATCTCACATTAAATTATCTGACAGGCCTCCAAGTCTTTACGTAAAGGATTCCATTCTGCATTCAGGAGCAAGGGGGGCACATCTTAGATTCTCATGGCTTGACCAACAGCCTCAAGGGTTAGCTCCCATCAGATGGCCTGGATGGTCTACACATGAAGGCAAACTTCCCTTGTAGGTGGCCTGCTTTGGCCACAAAAAGCACACAGGTGGCCTGGGGGAGACAGCCAGTGTGGCAAGAGACTGAAATCATCTGCTGCCAAGATCTGGTGCCCACAGTAACCCACCAGAGTGAGCTCACAGGAGTGCTGGCACTGGAGGGCAGATTCTAGGGGCTCAAAAGGAACTGTGGTTTGCACGTGCTGGTTGTGAACTGAAACCTAACTCAGGGAGGCTCTCAGAGGGAGGTTCAGTGGAGCACCTAGGTGATTATGGGGAAAAGGGGGCTTCCGGCCATACATACTAAGTTTTCTTTCAAAAAGGTGGCATTTGAGATACTGCCATTTTTGTACAATTTTGTACGTTTTTTAAAAAATTAGTGTTCTTTCAAATCCAGCATACTCAGTATCTTGAAGTTTCTATTTCCTGCTTTGAACTCTGTATTCAATTTACGGGCCATGGGTTACAGGCAGGAGGCTCAGACTCTTTAGCACCCAGGAAAGTTTGAGAAGGAAAATATTTTCTGGGCCCACAATCAGGCTTTTCGAGGGTATCGAGGGCTCCAGTCATGGGAACCCTCAGGACGAGCACTGGGCAACAGTTTTGTTTGTGATTAAGTCTTCCAGGAGCAGATGCTGGCTTGACTTTCTCATTCTAGAGGCTGTTAACACGACTGCTGTGGGCATCTCATATGTGCCATTAGCTTCTGGGGCAGTGGAACGTAAAGGTATAGATCTTTTCAAGACATCATGAATGGGGAGCAAGATTATCCTGACCAGTGCTCATCTCCCCAGGGTAGTCACACATATGAACACATACTTAGTAGTTAAGAACATGGGCCCAGGGGTTAATCCAAAATCTGGAACAATTTGCATAGAACTCTCATGCCCCATTTCCAAGTAGTAGGTGCTACTCTACCAACACTCATAAGCCACCTCTGGTGTGTTTGGGTGAAATAACTGGGCATCCAGAATGTGGTACCTTGGCCAGCTTTCTGTAGAGAGCAGCCTACAGCCAACCAGGGCAGGTCTCAGAGCAGGATAAGAGGGGAAGGCTGACCTCAACCTGCACCAAGGTGGGAGTGGACCGGAGATTAACTGGATACATTTAAATTATATTCCCTAGCCTTGTCTTCATCGGTAATAAATGTTATATTTTGGTTTTCCATTTATTGATTCTTTTGTAATATTTGTCCAGAACTTAGATGGATGGGAAATATCAGTTTATGACCCCTCCAGAGACAACAAAATTATATACAAAGCCATGATCTTACTTAATACTCAAAGGCTAAGGCTAGAAGATCAAAGGGAACTCTGACCAAATAACACTAACATACCAACATCAAAGATCATGGTCATGAACCTGCTGGGGTGGCTTGATGCTGAGGGCCTAAGAGCAGATATCAAGACTCTGCAAGGGCTTGGGAGAACTGAAGACTGGTAACAGGAAGCAACAAGGACCCCTGGATTCCTGGGTGAGTGGAGCTCTTAGCCAAGCTGATGTGAGGACAGGAGAACCAGTGAAGGTTACAGAAAGAATAATCAATGGCCTGCAGATAGACACTGCATCTTTTTACATTACCACCAAGGCACTGCACAGCCAGTACCAGAAACTGCTGTCTTGGATGTGCCTCCTACATCTGACTTAGTCTATTCAATCTTCCTTTTCATAAGGTTAAAGCTTGCTCCCTAAAACAGAAATCGCTTAAATCCCCATTGTGAAGTCCAAATTCGGGACTGAGATGCAATAATTTGATAGAGTGCAGGCCTCACTGCAGCCACCTTTCAAAGACTGGAACAGACTTAGCTCCATACATCTAAGTGTTTTGTTGCGCAGATTTCCAGGGAACTCCTGGCATTACCAGAGATCTCCACCTCTTGGCAGTGTGACGTCAGGGAACTGGTTTAAGCTAGGGGCCTGTTCAGATGTTTGTAAAACAGATCATGATAATAATGCATACCTATCACACAGGACTAATAGGAAGATTACAAGAAATAATACAGGTAAAGCACTTGGCCTGGCATGCAGTATGCCCTAAGAAAACATTAGATCTAATGATATGAGTTGGCTTTCAAGAGAGCTCAAAATTCTTGGAAACACATCTTCAGCCAAGCCATGATTGAAGCTGGCAGGCAAAGGGAATGGGCAACGAGGGGCAAGGCCAAGTTACAAGGAGGTTATGAGCTTCATCCACTACACCAGTATTTCTGCAGGCATTTTATCAAACAGGGCCAAAACACACATTAAGAAATTTTCAAACTCATCAGTAACCAGGGCAATTCAAATTTAAACCAAAGAGAGGTATATCACTACGCAGTCCACCCAACTACTAGGTATTCTTAAAGTATAACAGAAATCCTAAAAATTATGTGTACATAGTGTTGGTGGATCAGTATGAAAAATATTCTTGTACCAATAAAAATGCGCACCCCGGTACACACCCTGAGTGGATCTACACCCTACTGCCTGGGAATAGAGCTTGCTAGACATACAGATTCTCAGGCTCCACTGCAGACTTACTAAATCCCAAGCAAGGTGGTGGGGTTTGTTTTAACAGGCTTTCCAATGTTTCTTGTATGAGCCAAAGTTTGGAAAACACTGCCCTAGAGTATTCCTGATATTTGTGTCCTGGTGGCATGTATAGGCTGAAACTATACACCCAGGCCCAGAAACTACAAACCAAATAAACAAACAGTACCATATTCAAGGCATGCAATGCTCTACAGTAAGAAAGTGAACAAATTATAGCTATGCAACCTAATGAATCTTACATACAGAATCTTGAACCAAAACAGCAAATCACAGAAAATATATATATTGTGTGTGTGTATATGAAATACATTTATGCATGATAGTTATAATACATACATGTATCTCTACAGAGTACATATTTATCTACATAGTACATATAGATCTCTACATAGTACATATTTAAGGAATATATACACAGATGAAATGTATAAAGAAAAGCGAGGGATAAATACTAGAAAAAGCAGATAGCAATGAGTAATTATCTTTGAGGAGGGGGGGAAGGGGACAGTATTTTTCGGTCTTCCAAGGTAGCAGCAATGTACTATTTCTTAAACTAGCTAGTAGTAATACTGACATAGTTAATATATTTTAAAGTTTATATATGTGTTTTATACACTCTTTTACTGTACTTTAGATAGAAATGTTTTTAAAAGGATGATAATAAACATTAAAAGTCAATCTGTTTATTTTTTTAAAATTCAAATACATACCACACCTAGGAATGCAAACTCTAATATCTAGTTATTTACAAATAAATGCTGTCTAAAGGAAGCCTGGACAGCTATTCATGTTTGGTGTCCTGATACATAAAATGGGTATAAATATATATACTTTTGGTACTGCGATTTGAACTCAGGGCCTCACATTTGCCAGGCAGGCACTGTGCTGTTGAGCTACACATGTGGCCCAAATATAAATATGTTTGAGAATGAAATAAGTTAAATAAGTAAATATGCCAAAAGTGCTTAGAACAGTACCTACAGCATAGTTAAGAACTCATAAATAATAAGATGTTTAGAATTATATTAATTTTAAAACAGTATCTCTTGTAATTAATTGTCAGTATGTCATCAGCCTCCAAGGTAAAAGTGAATTTACCTTCACTTTTTTGGCAGATGCTGTGCTGACCTGAATCACAAGAACAGTACACTCAACCCCATGCTCTTACTGGCTCCCACTGCGGGGTTAAAAGCATTCAGAGACTGACTGGTTATGGACTAGTCTACGCACATGTGCACACACACACATGCACGGGACCACATCAGGACACAGAAGAATTGAAGAAAAAGACCAATCTTGAGAAGGACAACAGAATAGCTTGCTTGACTATGCATTATTTCCTATCAAATCACTGGCAGAGTAAGACTCTCTATACACTAATTTCTCTCCCTAATTATAAAGGCGGTAGAATTCTATCAGCCTACACTACATCTGTTAGAATTGAAAGAAGACTATTAAAATAGGTGCCCTTCAATTGTGGCTTCCAAGTGTGATCCAAGAAAAACTTGTGGCAGGTAGTTATGCAGAATTACAAGTCACTGTAATACTGGACACAGAGCAAAGCCTTGGACACATTAAGTACTCAAGCTTACTCAAAAAATTACATTTTCTCCTCACTGATATTATTTGTGTAAAACAATAGTAAGGACTAAGGACCCAAATCTTCAAAGATCTAACATTTTGCTCACTATGTAAAAACACTTTTCTGTATATACATACATCCATTCTGAGCATTCTGAGAAACAGAAATGTCCGATACGTTGACCCCATTCACACAACACACATCACAGCCAGATTACCAGTGTAGACACTCTACCTTCAAAGTCCTTCTTAACCACTGTACCGCAAGCCACCTATGTAAGCCATTAACATATCTCAATAACGAACAAAGAGATCCAAAAATGAATAGAAATGTTATACTTGATAAAGCAATTCAACTCAAAAATAAAATTTTGCTTGATAAATGAGGACTAATGTGCTATTGTGCACACGTATGTATATATAAAATTGTGACAAAAAATGAATCAAGACCTTCTATTTCACACCACATACCAAAAAAAATTTCATGAAAGTGGAGTATCTAAATGTAAAAATATAAACTGATAAGTAAAACCTGATATAGCTTTCCAAAGCTGTCAATTTATACCTTGGCTCATTCACCAAAGAGTAGTACTCCAGAAACACTCATGTATATATGAAACACCAAGATTTAGCAAAATAAGGAAATGAAATTGACAACACCCATTATACACGCAAATACAATATTTAAAAGTGTCACCTCTTTTCAAAAAATGCTTTTATCTGCCATCCTAACATGTTATAAGCAATGTGCAGAATAATCCATCATTCTATAGATTTGAACACAATACTATGTCCCTTTAAAAATGCAGCTTCATTAAGGCCTCAAAAGGAAAAACCATAAACCAAGACAAGGATTTAATTCATTTTCATTTAGAAGGTAGTTTAATCTACCCACATTTGTAAAAAAAAAAATTCAATTATGTGATA
This sequence comes from Fukomys damarensis, assembly GCF_012274545.1. Classification (NCBI taxonomy): domain Eukaryota; kingdom Metazoa; phylum Chordata; class Mammalia; order Rodentia; family Bathyergidae; genus Fukomys; species Fukomys damarensis. The sequence continues at coordinate 54,153,313 of NW_022900942.1, read as the reverse complement.
GCCCTCTCCAAACATTCTGATTTATCTGTCAACCTGAAAAGACAGAACTGTTAATAAAATATAATGCCAAAACATAAAAACTATATGTAATTAGTTTTATGGTTAAAAAAATGTGTAGGAGCTACAGCAAGTGAAATACAAATTATGTATCAATAAGCTAAGGCCATACAACCAGTACAATCTTTTTAAATGCAGTGGAGTAAGATAAAATCCATATGTGTATAGCAGAGCTGCCTTGAGCAAACACTACCTTTGGAATGAGGTTCTTTAGTTTCTTCACTATGAACAGACTTCTACTACCATCCAGACCTAACAAGCCATCATCAGAAAAGGAGAGAAAGGCCTCACGAAAGATCTTTGAGCAAGTCTGAGCCCTCTGCATTCCTCACAGCAACCTCTCAAATCGCCAAAACAGCTACACAAATACAAAACAAGGTCAACGGTACCCACATAGGTTCTGAACAGCTAGAAAATGATCAGTCTGTGGCATTATCAACCTTCCCATGTAGCTTTTTAAAAATTAGAAACCAAAATTAAAAACTGGGTAGGGCCTCACTGAAAAGTGGGTCGCCAGCAAGCTTAAAGGTACTACAAAGCATCTCTAAAAAGATTAGGATGTGTTAACACCCAGATCTCTTGCGCGGAAACTTATATTTAGTCCTTTGCTTCTTCCCTCCTTCCAATAAAAAAAGAAGAGAAAGAAGGATATCACTTAAAAATTTAACTTTTCTCTAACTTCAAGCAATATTGTCTGATAACCAGAACTACAGAAACCAATATCTGTATAGGAAACCCCACAAGAGATGTTTGGTGACTTGACAGCATAAGTGTGCAAGTGAACTTTACCTGCAGTGAAACAATTCATCATTTTTATTAACAATTTTCCCTTCCTTAATGTCCCAGGTATTTCTATAGTGTCCATGAATCTTTCCTAATGTTGTGATTAAAATAATGAGTCAAAGATAGCAGAAATAAGATGTCAGACTTCAGAAAGTACAATTAAAAGCAACAACAATCTGTGATTTTAAAATACAAGTAACAAATTACTATTGGAAGGTGATTAAAACTCAGAGTTAAATTTTTCTGATCTAGTATTGACTGAATAGTATGTTTAGTACAGGAACATTTAGTAGAATGTGCAATTTCCAGAATGAACTTGATGTGTCCATAAAGTGTGTAAGTGTATAAGTGCTTCCATGTGCGTGTGTGTATGTTTAATGTGAATTTTAAATTCCTGAAATGCGAGGAAGCAAGGCATTAGAAACTAACTTTAGAGATGTTGATTCCAAATCAAAGGCCCATATTTTGTCTGCACAAAATGCTCCATATTTACTGGACCTTAACGCTATCAAGAATGAACTTCAGACTTTGAACCCTTGTTAAACAGTGAGACAACAAAAGGAAAAAAAACGGTCACCATCTCTAGTTAATTAAAATTTATATAAAGTAGACATGAATCACATCCCTTTTAAGCTTAATAAAATTAGGGGTTTTTTTGGTCATTTATTTCAGGTTTCACTTAACAGTTTCCCAACCAACTAAAGAATACTTTGTGCAAGACTGCACACAAGTCAAATGTATCCTCCCACCTACAACAGGTCAAGTTACAAATAAAATAGTTCTAGGCTTTCTCAACAGTTAACAGATTCGTGCCTGTGGTCAGGTACTCCACAAAATATTCACAGGAACTGGTTGGTAGTTTTTTTGAGATGTGGAATGCATATTTTAAAAGATGCCAAATAACTTCATTTGTGAGAGTTCAAATATGAAAACTGTGCTATCAAACACTAACACATTTCAAAGACCAGTGATGAAATCCCTTGTATTTATTTCCATAGTGAAAAATATGGAACAAAGCTTCAAAAAACACGTGGTTCATACACGGAGAGTTCCTAGGCCCCTGGAAAGTATTTTCAGTTCCCAGATTCACAAATACTTATCTTTAACCATTTATCAGCATATTATTTGTTATTGATCAGTACAATTTGAAGAACTTGTAAAGGTGGATTATGGCTCATTTCTCTCACCAAACGAATAAACAATAAATGAAAATATTTTAATCAAGTATTAAATTTGGCTTCAAATACCAAAATAAAAGCAAAATATTTAAAGCCAAGATTAAATACACAACATAACTCAAAAGTTAACTAAAAGAATCAATGATGCCCTCGAGAGGAACTAAAATTTATCTCCAATATGATACTCATTCTCTAAGTATTGCATAATAGGGGTCACAGCCTGATACAGGCAGGAAAATCACACACTTTGGAGTAAAGTTCAACTTTACTATGATAGATATGTTCGAATTCTGGATTCTCAAAATGTCTGAGTTCTAGTGTCACTATTTCTAGAACGGTGCTAAACCTATACAGTTATGGAGATAATTAGCTGAAGCAACATAATCAGTTCCTTCCTGCAAAATAAAAATATTTACATTTTAAGATTTATTTGCTATACGATGTGACATTAGTTTGAAAGAAGTTCTTTAGTGGTGCCAGCAAAGTTTTAATCATTATCTCTGGCACATGTGCTCTTTTGAGTTATAGGAATGACTCACTGACAACTATTAAATATGAAATATGCCGTGAAGGGCCCTAAAACCTACAATGTGATAAGAATAAACTAACAAAGCAATCCTTGCAACTTCTACTAAAAGCAGTAAAGTCCAATATTTAATAAAACAGAAGAAAGTTGAATGAACTCAAAATGTATGTTAAAAATGAAGAAAAGTCATTAGACATATCTAGTCCATGAATTTCTAGAGTAGTAAAGGTTACAAATTATGCACTACAGTTTTTAATTTATTTTTATTTTTTTCACTAATTCTTAATCTACCAAAACATTAGTTTATTAGAATGTGGAGAAAATCTGGGTTCTAAAATATGATGGTAGAGTAAACTGAAGAAACACAAGAAGTAATGTCAAAATGATAAAAATATACAGAATATAAGTACATGATTCCTCAGCCTTCTTTCTTTCTTCCCTCGCTTCCTTCCTTCCTAATATATAGAAACATTTTCTGAAAGAAAACCTAAGAACATCACAGATCAAGCAGCTCTCCAAATTACTCTATTATGCACATCATGTTATAGTAATAGTGGTACCATCCTTTAAGTAGCTCAAGCTGTTTTTGAAATATTACACATCTACTTCTCCTAATGCTACCTGCAAAAATCCAAATAAATAGTTCACTTTATCAAAGCAGTCAGTAGACCAGAACATCTGATTCCTATACTAAATTTTTCTCATCTCAAATTCCAGACACTACTATGGTCTGCTTTAAATCATAGTCCCACTATCAGCACATAGGCAAAACTCAGCTATTCAGTCATCCAGGAGAAAGTAAGACATACACAATGGTTTAAGCCAGTAATAGACTTCCCTCAGGTACAATGCCTCAGCGCACTGTGGCCCTTCCATGAGGTGCATGGGAACGAATCCACTATTTAGCTGCCCAGCTCTTTGCAAATATTGGTTTGGATCTACTGTGCAGCCCTTTAAAGGCTGTTTGGTGTAATTATGTTCTTCAACCTGAACTAGTAAAACTAAAAGGTTTTACAGTAAGAGTTCTCAAATCTCACTGTACATCAAAATTTATTAAATCATTTCTTACTGGTGGGCTAACCCAATCTTTTAAAATCATACGCAATGCTATAATGAGTATCCTTATTTATATAGAAATGTCATGTATACATCGTCAGTACAGGCATACCTGTAGAAAAATAACTGCAGGAGGACTTCAGGATAAAGAACTATATTTTTAAACCTAGCACATATGAGTCAATTCAATGATTCTCATGGAGGTTATTTTCTCTCAAAGAAACTTGGGAGCATAATAAATAACTTTTATTCTTAATAATCTTACTTACCTGTATATATACCTACTCCCATGCCCCCAAATAGTTTACATTTACTGGTTTAACATAATCAATGACAAGAACGTAAAAATACAGATGACTTCTAACCTGTCATGTATCATAAACCACTATTAGGTGTTGTTTTTTTTTTTTTTTTTTTTTTTTTTTTGTACCAGGGATCAAACTTGGGACCTTGTGCTTGAGAGGCAGGCCGCAGAACCACTGAGCTAAATCCCCAGCCCACTATTAGATTTTAATAAGCCCTCAAAAAACTACATTCCACCGTACCAGGTTATTTAAAAATCCTTACATTTTACGTGGGGAAAGTCATTACTAAACCTTTGAAAAGGAGACAAACGAGATATTTCTAAGCATCCCCAAGAATCATGGAACAGGAAAGCCCCTTAGAGATCAACTAATTTAACCAGGACCAAGGGTTAAACATTGGGTAAAATGAGGCCATGAGAGTTTAGGTAGATAGACTATGTCTGTGTGTACCAAACTAGAACTGAGGGCATTCTGGCCTTGATACTAGCTCTTGACTTTGACACTATACAGGAGAACAGCCCATTTGCAATGAACAAAGTTAGATTGGTGGTGTCCAAGCCATTCTTCATGATATACACAGTAATCAATAAACTGCACACAGATATGAAAATGAACTCAATATTGCAGGAGTCCCATATGTAACAGCAGTCAACATACATGCTATTATGTGGAGGAGTAATTAGTGACTGTCTAAAATTAGTGAGTGCCTAATTATTATTAATCCCCCCAAACATTCCTTCTCACTTGGAATGCATTTACCCCACCATTCCTGCCACTTTCTGAAGCAGTTCTGAAGGTCCTTTCATGAGTTCTTCAGCTGCATGGCTGCCTGGAGAGCCTGAACCAATGCACAACTTCTGCCTTTCACGGTCCTTTTAACACAGGGAAAGAGCCAGGATAAGGAAATGAGGGCAGACGGTAATGCTTTTACTGACAGAAATGGTTGTATGTATTTTGAATAGTTTCAGTACAATAAGTGATTAAGTCAGCCACCAAAAGACAACCATGGAAGAGGACTTCTTCAAGAACGGCTCCAGAAAGTGGCAAGGATGATGGCATAATGGTATTCAAAGTGTAGGGGAGTATTCTGAGGGGGGCTAAAGACAATGTGTCTTTTACTGGAATTTTCAAAATTTTTATTTTGACATATTTCTGATAACACCTAGTATAAACACAGATAGACAGACACAGACAGACAGACATAAATATAGATATATACGGAACCTCCAGGGCTTGCCTGTTAAGTACAGTTGGAAACCCACATAAAGCAGCACACTGATGACCAAAGAGTAACAAGGAAACAGAAACTGATCAGGATTTGTGTGTGACCTAAGTTCTCTTTTTAAAAACTATTTAACATAGGTTGCAATCTTTAAATCCCTGTCTCTTTCAAAAGGTCCCACTGAGCTTCTGAATTTACCATGCTCTGCCTAGTTTAAACCTACCACTGTCTATATGTAGCAGATAACATCTTATTAAAAAAAAAAGTTAATCTGTATATAGTTTGAATAGCATTGTTTAATTAAAATGTATGGTTATGGCTGATCTATTTTTCTGAAAATTTAAAACTTCAGTAGGAAAAACATAGAAATGTAAGGTATATATAGTGACTTGTTGGTACAGATTATATTTCAATTTATAGTTTTTCATCCAACTTGAAAATATTTAGGTTCTAGATGTACTGATGACAGATAAAAAATACTTATTCAAATGACATCCAAATTCCAAATCTATCATATTTTTAAATGGTTGATAAAATTCACCGCCAAGTCTGAGCAGTCCTTAAACTCGATTACTTTTTGTGTCTGAGCCAGAAGAACAAATTTGAATAATGTTAACTTGGGCAAAATGGTAGAGTGTATACACAAACACTACACTTCTCAAAAAACAGCTTTGGTTTTTTTCCTTTAAAAATCACTGTTCTAACTTAAAAATACCCTCTTGAAAACAATATGGAAATTGGAGAGATTTAGGATTTTAAAAAGAAGAAATACTTTAAAGCAAAATTAACTATTGCTTTAAGTCTTGACATTTCCCAATTAATAACCCTAAAGTTTAATGAGGCACAACAGACTTAAGAATTGAAAAATTTTTAATGAAAAAGAAAATTAAGGACAGTTTCGTGCAACATACTGCCACCAAAATAATCTATTTCATAGTGACATTAGGTTCTACATGCAAAAACTAATTTGAAAGATAATCATTTAAAAGGAATTTGCTCTTAAAATCTCAGCCTGAACTTTTCAAAGGTCAGGGGATATAAGTCAAAAACTATACCCCACATGTATATTTTAAATTTGTAATTGAGGCTTGTGTGTGTGTCCTTTGAAATATGTACCCAAAAATATTTTAGAGTACACAGATTATTTTTAAAAATGCATCTAGTACATCTGTAATGGGCCAACTATTAATAATGACCACATACCTCAAGCAAAAGCAAAGATAAATATCACAGTATTCAATACTTAAAACTGTGAATACCAATTATTTTTACTTTCACAAGAACTTGAAAAGTTGCAAAGACATGGAAGTCATACACACTGAGAATAAATACATTTTATACTTAGGATGATTACTGAATCTTATATTTTCCACATGGCAAACAAAGCTTATTTCTTTCTTTATATGTTTCATGTGTTAATATTAACATCTTCAAAGTAAGGTTTAGGTAAAAAAAAAAATACCTATGGTATATGCATCTTTTTTCCAAGGTCTTCAAGGTTGAAACCAGGACGTATATGATAAGACTGAGACTCTAGAATATCTATAAACATTAAAGTATTTTACTGGAAGACTTATATCCCACTCCTTACAATCTACTCAAGTGTATTTAAATTACAACAATGGGCTATGCAATTAAGATATAAGCAAGAAAAATAAAATGGATTTCTAATCTATTAATTGTTGGGTGGGTAGTATTTAAATTGATTTTCTTCCTAATGACAAACCTATGTAAAACTTGAAAGCACTTGTATAATTTAAAAAGAATTTTGTGATACAACATTTTATTCCTTAATCGGTGAAATTTAATATTCCAGTTCTGTGTTTTTTATATAAAGGACAATGCTAATACCTTTCATTAAAATAAGACCACAGAAAACCTTGAAGCTGAATATTGTATTATGCAAAATTACCTGGAATTATGTAAATGTAGGTAAAGAGTAACTCAACTAACAAAAATCCTCTCAAAGTGAAACAGGGAACCTGGTCAGTTGGGTTAACAATTAAAAGCAGAGTCCACCGAGCAAACAGTTATATCTGACTGATCTGGAAGAGCAAGCCCGCTCTGTATCCACATTAATAACCTAACCATTCTCTTTCTTAAAACTCTTTGCTGCTTAATGTAATCTGTACCAGAAAAAAAAAAAATGTTTTGGCAGATGACTGCGGAGGAGGCTCACTCACCTTGAGGAGAGATAGTTGTTCTGGTGTGTAAAGACCATCAGCTCAGTCCCCCCCCCCCCACTGGGAATTGAACCCAAGGGCTTGTCATTTGCTAAGCAAGCACTCACAGCCCTGAAAGTCATTTCTAGTCTGCTGTACCGTCCACACAGAGCACTTAACCCTAACAGCTCATGCTGCATTAAACTGTTCTGTCTCCGATCCCAATGACCTTCCACATCATTCAATGTTACTGCTCGACCTGTACGCATGAATTAAGACTGCCAAATAACTTGATGACAAAGTTATAATGCCCTCTTCCGTGAAGGTTTATAAAAGTTAACATCAATATAGAAGAAAAGGAAAGTGCACATACAGAGTTAAGATGGACCTATTACCCAGGGCTTCTAAATGGTACTTTTAAAAATGCTCAAAGGAAAACAAAAAAACTGACGTCCAACATTCACACCTGACTAAAAGGCTGACAGTGGAAAGGCGAATGCTCCATTCTCAGACTTGCCCTGGCATTAATGAACCAACAAATACCCGCTCTTGCCCCTACTTCACTCCACAGTTCAGTGAGAGCTTACATTTAATTTAGGTCAAAAAGTTAGGGCAAATAACTAGCAACTGCTGGATTCCTAGTCTGAGGACTTATTGTTTTGTAAAAGAGCAAAACTGCTCAATGATGCACCAAAAAAAAAAAAGGTTTAAAAATTGTTTCTTGACTTAGGACCGCTCCTTTGTTAAAGAAAAAGAAAAAAATGTACACACAGGGTCTTTAAGTTTGTCTTGCCTTTTGCTTAAGTTCATACAGCGGGAGCAGCACTTTTTTCTTCTCACCGCGCAGCCTACCCTCTTTCAAAAATCCGATTTTTAAAGGAGAAACAATCAATGAAGTGACAAGAGGGGAAAGAATGAGGAGTGTGCGCTGGGAGAATAAAGGGCGGTTTTATAACAGGAGGTACTTTTGTTAGCAAGTGACTGGCAGGTCTCCTCCTCCGAGTTAGAAAAAAATTCGATCCACTCCCCAAAACTGCAGAGGCCAAAAATGTCTAGTCTAATAGTT
>NW_022900942.1:54143674-54144012 GCF_012274545.1 Fukomys damarensis | reverse complement strand
CGGGGCCGGGCGGCTGCGGGGGGGCTCCCCGGGGCCAGGGGCGAGGCTGCCTTTCCCGGCGGGACCGACACAAAACAGGGCGAGCACAAGAGAAGGAAAGGAATGGGGAGCAAGTGTAAACTGGGGGAGAGACAATAGGACAGCGGAGCCCTTGGGCACCGCGAGGAGCGCGGGTGCCAGGGTGGGGTGGTGTATAGGCAAGTCCCGTAGTAACTAAGACACCAGAGTGAGAATTTCTGCTGCAAACTCGCGACCCAACCCCGAAGAAATTAAAAAAAAAAAAAATCGGAGCAAAGTGCAATGCGAAGGGCGAGAAGCAGGAAAAACTGCAAAACCTG
>NW_022900942.1:54091310-54142347 GCF_012274545.1 Fukomys damarensis | reverse complement strand
AGAGAAGCTGGGCGCGCAGAGCGCCGCCCCGGCAGGTGGAGGGGCCGCGGGGAGGGGAAGAACTTGCGCAGCAACTTGGAGGGGACCGCTGGGCTTTGGTCCTCGGAGGGGAAGCGGATGGAGATTAGCAGTCGCGGGCGGGGAGAGATGCCGCCTTCGTAGTCCAACGCACGCTTCTCTATTTTGTCATTCTTTGGAGATAGGTTTTTGGTTCTTTTCCGAGTAGGGGCAGGCACAGCAAACTAACGACGCGAGCGAAGCCCTCCCTCGCTGTCCATTGTTGTCTGGGCGCTCGCCCCAGCAACCTGCTCCGGGGGCGAGGCGGCTCCTCCTGGACGCGCGCACCCAGCTCTCCAGCCTCCGCCTTTGCTGATGTGCTGGGTCGGCCCAAGTTTCTGTGATCCTGTTTGCTTTCTTTTGTCCCCAAAGCAGGAGTTGGAGAGAGCCTGCTGTGTATCTGAAATCCCTCCTTTTATTTATTTATTTTTAAATTTTTTATTATTATATTTTTTACTCGATGGTGAGAATGTACATATTTTGGGGTAAACAGTTTCAGGGACTTTGACACCCTCCTGTACTCGTCCCCCACAACAATAATTTAGAAAATAAAAAAGCAGAAACACACAAAGCCAGAACTGGAGGTGAAAATAGGATTATCTGAAAGATAAAATAGCCCATGCAGAGTTGGCACCAAGTAAAGAATGTTTATTTTCTTTTTAAGCATGAACCTGGTAGGCAGCAAAGAGTGAGAGACTTTTACAAGTTTGGGTAACAAACGCTAAAGGGATGGAAAAGTGGTGGGGAGCAGTTGATTCTGGCGAGGTAGTAAATTTTTTCTGGAATCTTTTCTTCAAGGGTTTTACAGGTAAATAAAAATACCTGCTTTATCTAACCATTTCAACCCTTGGAGGATGGGAGAACTTCCCTGCAGTACAGGAACCACTCTGCCTTTAATGCTTACTCTTTGAGCAACTGAAAGGTTAATGTTATTTAAATTGGAGTTTCAAGATACTGATCACTTAAGAATTTGATGATGAACCTCAAAAACTCAAGTACTAATTTCTTCAAGACAACTGATGCAGCTTTTAATAATGTGCTATTGCTGGTTATGCTTTTAAAATTTTAATATTAATGGGGGCTTATTCAGTTTTAATTAAAACATAATATTGTAAGCCATTTTTAAATGAAACTCAACATTTTTCCTGCATTTTCTTCTCAAAAGAATAAGAAAGGTGATGTTAATTAAATATGAAAGATGAGATGAAAGCTCTGCTAATATAGCAATCAGAGCTACTTGTTCTTTCTCTTCCCCCTTTTTGCTAGATGTTATTGTCACACTACTGCTGTTCCGCCTAGGAGTTAGCTTTGCGGTAGGATATTTGTAAATCCCACTTTTAAAAGGAGCCATGTATAGTAGTAAAACAGTAGCAGTAAAAGAGACATGTTTGTTGTATTCCCCAGTGGAGTTTATGGATCCCATCTTTATGTCTGATAATTAAGGTGTGATTCTGGGATTCCAGACATGAGGCCTTAGTCCTATCCTCAGTCTTCCCAGAAGTAGCCGTACATGCTGACTGACATTCTGATTAATTTGTAGCTAGAACACATTTGAGCATGAGCAAGCCTATTTGCTTGTTAGCATCATTTGCTTAAAGCTTTAAACATCGTGTCCTCTAAATTAAACTCTTTATTACGACTAAAAAAGTATGCTTTAGAATGGCTGTCTTATCAACTATTTTTCTGATTCCATCAGGTTTTTGTTGTTCTTTTGTTTTTTAGACTGGGGGAATCGAACTCAGGGCCTTAAGGCTCATTGCTTGCGAGGCAGGCAGCAGAACCACTCAGCTAAAATCCCCAGCCAGTGATTCCAACAGTGTTTGATCATTTAGGCAAACACTTCCAGTTTTTTTTTTTTTTAAGCTCAATTTGCATGCTTGTCACTTTTCAATGGTTGTAGATTGGATTTGGAATCTTGCCTGATTTTAATCTGATCACCTGGTCAGCTAAATCTTGCTAATAGGCCTTTGATTGCAAAGATAAATAGCCAGGCCTAAAGTCATGTTGTTGGAGGTTTTGTGCGTGCATCTGATGCCCATAAGGTCATCTAATGTTGACCGTGGCGTCTAGCACAACTTTGCCTCTGTAACAGCATCCTTAATATCATGTGATGGGGCCATTCATTTTTCTGAGCAGATGGTGACCATGCCCTCAGACTTTTAGTCCCTACTCAAGCCTGTTTGAAGACTGGCTTTCCAACACCCTGTAGCAAGAAGGCAGGGGCCTTGCAGGGACCCAAAGAAAAAACCAGATGGTACCGGGAGTGGGGTACAAGAAGACAAGAAAAAAGATATGAATTAAGGATGGGTTCATGTACCAAAAAAAATCAATCTAATCCTTGATTTTTTTTACCAACAGGCTTCTGCTCATTTACTCCAAGAGGACTGTAAATGCGTCTGTATACCAAGCGTTTTGCACAAAGTGAATTGGTGATCTCTTGCACACATACACAGTTTCCACAAAAGTGCAGTTATGGTCATGGTCTGTTTGAAAACATCATTTCAAAGTAGAATCATGATAACTTTTTGCTGTGGTGTGTTTTCTCATCTTGTGAGCTTTCGTATAAGAAGTTCTCCCTTTAGAAACAAATGCCAAAGAGTCTTCTGTCCCTCACACCACTCCCTGCAGGCACAGCTGCAAAGCAGGACCCACACTTGCCTTTGTATCCAGACACCTAGTGATGTGCTCTTCCCAAAGGTTGAATGAACACTTTCTCCTTCCTAATTTCCAGGAAAAGCTAGTTCCCTCCTTCCTCCACTAAGAATCACCCTCAAATTACATTTTCCTCCTCAATTAACTGTAGTGCGCATTGATGCTAAACTTTCTTAGTTAACATCCCCTTAAAAAGCCATGGAATGTCCTAAGTGAAACTTTTAAGATGGCCCATGCAACCACCTCACTGTGCCAACAGGAGCATCAGATACTGAAACAAGATGACCACCAGGCTACCTGTTGGTCAGTCTTCCTGGGCTCTTTACCTGATTCCAGGGAGGCCTTAATTAGAAAATTCAATTTCCTGGAACATGAAAGAAGTTTGAAAAGAAGAAAACATGAAGAAATGAAGAATCATCTATTTTCTCAAGTATTTTTTTTTTTTAGCCTACAGATCGCAGTTCTCATGTGCCTGTCTTCATATGATCACCTTGCCTTGTTTAGTGTTATTTTGGCATATGTGAAAATCCATCTTTTTGATACAAACTGACTGCCAAGCACAAACAAGCCATTCACTTGGGACTTAACCAGAGAAGTACTGCTCTCTTCAATACTAGAATTCCAATCAATGGACTGATTTAGTACCACACACTCTTAATCCCAGTGTCACATCCCCTAGATCCAGCCAGCTCCAAAGCCCCATCTATGAGCAGAGGAGGCTTTGGGAAGACATCTAGATACAAGGCTGTAACACCAGTATTTCTTAAGGGAGCCTAGTACCACATACAAAGAACACAGGTGGGCCTTAGCCTTTAATTTAGGTATGCACTAAATATGCTAATTTTCATACAGAATTCAGAGCAGTTAATTAGGAATCTCAATAAATACTCTTCTGAACTCCCCAGTTATGTCTCCAATTTTTAAACAAAAGGCCTTTAATAAACATTTTATCAAAGTTGTTCAAATTTGATAGAATAATACCAAGTCTCTCATATAAAATGTATTGCTGAGTAACCCCAGGCTGACAGAAGAAATTAAAATTTAGTGTCATTATAACATTCAGAAAAGCAAGCATGTGCCATATGAAAATATCTGTAAAAAACAATATACTCAACATCAATGTATTGGTTTATATATTGGAAAAAAATTCATTATAAGTTACCGCATCAACTGATAATAACCGCACCAGCCACTTTTTACCTACCTTCTGTGAACTTGATTTATGTGGTTTATTGAGTCACCTTCTTTGTCTCCTGGAGTCCAGGCCGCCGAGTCAATCACCTGAGTCCTGCTTAAAAGTGATCTATAGTTGAGAAAAATAGGATTTGCATGATAGCCAAGACATCTACCTCTGCGCCAGAGGGCTGGATATTTACACAGTAACATCACAACTCCTGAGTATAGTACTTAAAAGTCCAAGGCCCGTTTCTCAAATGTATCTTAAGGAAATAAAAAAAAAATCACAATGAAGACTTTAACGTTAAGAAACTAGGCTGGGGGTGTGGCTCAGTGTACAGCACTAGTAAAACAGGGGCAAAGCCCTGGGTTCCAAGCCCAGCATCCAAAACACAACAAAAAATGTTTTAAAATTTACTCAAGATCATAGATGTAGGGCTGGTTAGCCTCAAAGCCCTATCCATTTATTATACATCCTCCCTTCCGACAAAGCATTTTTTTTGCTTAGCTTCCTTACAAAGCAGGGGCTGCTTCTGAATTACGTCCCTCTTCTGAGTTGCTCATCAGACAAATTTGTAACTCACATACCTGACTGACCATATGTTCTTCAAGTTTCTTAGTTGTATTTTCCATGAGACAAGAGTTTGATTTTAAAATACTGAAAAATAAAAGTAAAATAGTATCTCCAAATGAGTATAAATTTAAAAATAAAGAGTGTTTTCTTCTAGTAGACTTTGGTAACGTTTAGTTGTGCCAAACTTTTGCCCTTGCGTCCTTTTAAAAACAAAGATCTGCCTTCAGGAAAGTTCTGAAATACAACTGTCAGCGTTTAGAGGATAGTGAGACATATTTACTACCTCAACTTATATTGACTGTGCCCTTTCCTTCAGTGAAAAATTGAAGAAGTTGATAGAGTATTGGCTTGAGCACAGGAGATCAACCTTCTTTTCCCAGATCTACAGCTGCCTGAATAATCTTAAACCTGTCATTGAATTTCTTTACATGTTTTCCTATCTATAGATGACAACTAACACCACTTTCCTTATAAGAATGCTAGGAGGACTAAGAAAATGTCAGGTAAGCTCTATTTTGTTCATTGGATAGCAGTTTTACATAAAGACGTGGTATTGTTTAAGGCTATGAACTCAACCGTAAGGATGATTGGCATCTAAAATTAAGTCACATTTAAATGATGTAGCATAACCAAGTCAGCGAGTGCTTTTTAAATCTCTTTTTATTCCGTTATCCACAAATTTTAAGAATAACACTCATCTTTCCCATTACAAAGGTTAACATTCATAGATATTGGAGAAAATTGTATCAGTAGATATGCACGGCAATCATTCATGGGTTGTTTCTTCTTCCTACTGTTGAAGTAAGAACTGTATAGAGATGGTCTAAGTTTCCATTTAAACAATGAATTTAAAAATCAACAATATGCTTCTTTATTACCTTTTATAATGCATGTCACTTTGATGCATTCTTTACCTTCTAGCTCAAAAGAATTGAGTGATTATCACAGATAAGCATTATCTTTCTGGGAGGTCTGTTATTTTAAATCATCCTAGAGAAAGGTTTTGCAAAGGCACCTTAGTAAAAGCTGGGAATATTCTTTTTTCTAAAGGTGTTGTGACAGCCAAAATTAAATATATATTTGCATTGCAAAGCGTATTTATGCGAGCAGAATGCAATTTGAAACTCTTGGAAGTTAGCTGGGACAAGGGAGCTCTCATCTTGGGGGAAGAGGTCTTGAAAGGTTCTCCTCCTCAGCACAGTGAGGGGAAGGAGAGGCAGAGGCAGGGACACATTTCGCCACTGGCCACAAGAAGAACAAAAGGAAATCGTGATGTGGGCTACAGCCACAGGGCAGGATATGGGCACGTGGTGAACTCAGTCATTGGATAAACAGTATTTGCCTCCTTTTCAGAGTCACAGAGCAAAACAGGATGTAGAATTTGGACACTCGTGTGGCGACAGCTTTTCAATGTCCAGAACTGATGGGAAGATCCACAGAATGACAGCAACAGATATGTATGTAACAGTTTGTCCCGGACAGCTCAGACTGTTCTCTCCCAGAACGTGCACTTTGGGAGATAAAGAAGTGTTATTAGAAACTTTCTCACGAGTTGCTTGCTATTGTACTCAGTTCTAAAACCACTACTTCAAGAAATGCTGAATACCTACTTAAACTTCCAAAGTTCCTGCCTTATGCATTGTTTTTGTAAGGACAGAGATAGAGGGTGCACGGGGTTTTTTTTTTTTTTGTATTTTTATAGACTTTTTTTTTTTCATCTCAAAAACAAGTACCAAGGATAGCATTACTGAAGAAGAAAGAGCTTGGATTCCAGAGTTTTTCTCTTACTTTCCATCACTACTTTTCTCCCCTACCCCTCCTTTTATCTTGGGAAGAAAATCAATAGAACTTTTCAGGATATTGATCCTTAATTTTTGATCTCTATCACCAACTCCCCTTTTATTTGTCTTTTTCTGATAAATAATTTTCTGCAAGAGTCCTTTATGTTTATCTTCCACCCTCTCTGTTGAAAATTTGTTTTAATATTTTTGATTTGCCAGTGTTTGTTGGCTCTTCAGTGGTTTCATTTGTAGAATATTGCTCTTGTTTCATAAATGTGAGAGCTTCTCTTATCGCTGTACATTGTTTGATAGTTTTCTTCTGCTTCCTGATTTATATCAGTTTATTTCTCTTGCTTTTCTTGCAGTAGTCTCTGTCTTTTATCTCCAAGACTTTTTACAGGAGGGGATTGTTTAGCATAAAAGCTTTCATTTAATCTTCTCAATTTACAACAAGTCTCCCTACCCTGCCTCGGTTTGCTTGAATCCTGAGTTCAGAGCCTATCTCCAAGGCTTCCTCTCAAAAGCCTTCTTCTCCAAACCCCTTCCTACTACTGTCTTCTCACATTCTCATCATACAGGGCTTGTTACTTCCTGCTTTACTGGAGGTAGCTTGTGCCCTCTTGTACCAGGGACTAGTTTCTCCCCTGAAGAGTATGCCAGGACCCTTCTCTGTTGAGACAGGATCAAACCACACTGCACTCTGCTGGTGACTTGGCATCACTTAGCTCTGTCAAAATTGTATCTGCGCCTTAGTCTATGACAAAGGAGAGAAGGAGCCCTAGGTGACTTTTCTGGAGACTGATGACTGCTACCACGGTTTTCCTATCTGAGTTGACCACTGACCTCTTTCCAAGGATGGGGACACCAATTTTAAGAGGCCCCTGTCTGTGGTAGAAGCATTTTGATTCTTTTTTAGCTTAGAAATCTCAATTTGAGTTTAGCCCTTCCCAAAGTTAATAAAGGGGGGACTCCCCCTATTTTTCCTGTTCTAAAAGAAAGTCATTCCCATAGACTGCATAGTCCCAAATAACGTTTAGCCCCTATAGTTTTCAGTTTCAACACAGATTCTACAGTATTTTCTTCAACATAACAATAGCTATGAAGAGCCATGTTCAGTTCTACATTATGCTGAAGCAATCCGTGGAGTGCATTCCTCTTAATGTGTTTCATTTGAATTCACACTAGCAGAATAAGTCTGGAATGAAGTACTTCTCTACATAGCATGCATGAATTCATGTTTGTAGTAGACAGTAAGAAACGTGAATTTACGATTTCATTAATCTGAACCTAAAATCTGTTGTAGGCAGGACAAAGGACCCCGTAACGTAAGTATTTCGTGCAATTTTTTCTATTTTCTGGTGACATTTCTTCTTGTGTGTTTGATAGCATGTCCTAGAATTCCTTTCGTTGGGGGCAGTGCACTCTGTTTATATATGTTAACTGACAGATGATTTGCTATATTTTGTCTCAACTACTGTAATGTGTTCCTGTCAGGGAAGATCATTGCTGCTTTCCCTGCTAACACTACTGCTGTTCACAATCATTATTTATTGTTTTATTTCCAAATAATGAGTTCTAAAGCATGCATCTCTTCTCCCTCTTAGATTACCCACTTTTACTTTACAGTAAAATTGCATTGTTCTGCCACTTACTAGTAACAAACTCACGGACATACGGGAGGAAAAAGGCTATTTTTCTTGTATAAAAAAACTATCTTCTTAAAAAGAGGTACTTTTAAGAAAAAGTTTATATCTGAATTGGAGAACTTAGAAAAAAGCATAAGAGGAATGCTACATCTTCTGCTTTTACTCTTAGCTAGCGGGAGGGCAGGTTGGATTCAATGCAGCTATTGCTCAAGGCTGTGGACAAAGGCACCAGGGGGCCACCAGCAAGCTGGAGGCCTGCAGCACCCAGTGAGCAGGAGCACAAGTACTGGAGGGCTCCAGGGGGATTTCTAAACTCAGTGTGCCCGACAGTTACTAGTGGTGAAGAAACAATGAATTCTTATAGCTCCTGCTTGAAAGAAACAACCTCCCAGCTGTGAGCAAGGAATCTTTCAGGTTGGTCCCCAGAACCTGGAAAAACTGACTCAAGACCCATGCTAAGGTCCGAAAGGCACCCCCTACTCACCCCTTGCATTGAACATATTGTGTGTTTGATTTTAAATCAGTCCAGTTGCCTGAACGGTCTGAACCATCAGGTGATCTTCTTTGTATTTTAAATCTTGCAGTGTAGATTACTGACGGCATCTCCTATAATCGATAAACGTAGTTGGGTTATTATCAAAAGTAATATATTTACTGTTTCATAGTTCCTCAAATTTAATATTTAAAAAATTTCAGTTTAATAACCTCTGCTGCCTAAGCTAAAAATATTGAGAGGGTCCTTCTAAATGTTTCAGTAACCAATACCATAATTATTATTCTCCCCAGAAAGCAAATCCTTTTAATCTTTATAAAAAATTTGAATATAAAAAATAAACATTTTGTATCTGTCGTTAACATTTTCCAACTTCTATTTTCATTTAGAAATAATGGCTTTTGACTACAATATTCATCATTAAATATTCATTCACCTTTGTCCTCTTTTGACCCAAACCCAAAGCATAGAAAAAGTCAGCTTGCATGTCTTAAAAAAACAAGCCAAAAGAAAATTAAGGAGGAAGTAGGTGGGAAGAAGAAATTTAAAAAAATCTGTTATTTACCTTTTTTTTTTTTCTATGCTTTGTTTAAATGTCTGTTCCTAAAGGTTATGGTGGAATCTTGCCCTCTGAACTAACCATTAGGAGGTGCTCATAGTTTGGAACAATTCCTTCAGACCTTGAAAGGTACTCATAGTCTAGTTCTTGTATTTTATAGAAGTTATCTTTAATTTTAGAAATTTTCATTTTACTTGAACTTACCACTTGTAAAATTGTCAAGCTGACAGCTCTGGGAGCTGAAATCATCCAATTAGTCCCCAAAACAAATGTTTCTGTGGCACCTATCACCGCTGCACACCAATAGGCCCTCAGACAAACACATCAAGTTAAAAGAAAAACACGTATTTAAGAAAGAAAGACTTCTGGTCTACCTTGCATTCAGAGCTGTGGTTGATTTTAATTGGTGTGAAGTAGTGGTCTTCAGGAAGTTTTCCCAAGGGCTGTACCTAATTTTGTTAAATAGAAGAGCACGTTTGTATCCTGAATATGCCCACAGGGTAGGATCTACTGTCATAAAGCAGTTTCAGTTCTGTATCATAGACACATTCAGACTATTAACTATTCATTTTGTTTCTGACATTTTGCTCTTTGCTGTAATAGACCCGAACCACAAATTTGACTTCTGTTTGGCACAGGTGTGAACAAAAAGGACAGTCAGCCCTATCCTCACTGGATTTTCATTGACTCCAAAGGCATTGGTTTGGGGAAGTGAAGGATTTTAGCTTGCTAATTTGTAAGAGAAGTTATTGTTTAACAGTAGGTTTCTGGGCTGGGTGGGCATGGGGGGGTGGTGATGGGATTTAGCTCGATGGGATTTAGCTCGATGGGATTTAGACGATGGGTGCCCTCGTCTGCCTTGCAAGCGCAAGGACTGGAGTTCGATCCCTGTTACTATAACAGCAGCAAACCAAACAAACAAACCAAAAATAAGTTTCTGTTCAAATGCTACAATGATAAAATAATGTGCCTGAATTACTTAACTGATTTAATAAAGGCTTCCATGATCCTGTGTTAGTTATCAAGTACCGGGTGGCAATCAAAGACTGATAAGAACTATTAATTTTTTATTAAAAAACTTTTTTTGATACTGGGGATCGAACTCCCGTCCTTGCGCTGGCGAGGCTAAATCCCCGGCTCTTGACTATTAATTTTTAAATACTTGTATATGGAAGGAAACAGATGCATAACATTTCAAAAGTGTACAACTGAGAAAACTTATTTTTATTTGGAATCAACTCCTAAGAAATAGGAATACTTATCTTACTTTTGTATCTTCCAATTAGCTGTAGTAAATTTTAAATCTAGGTGCTTGTGTGGATTTAGGAGAGGTGTTATGCTTGCACTGGGTAATGTAGATGGCGACACCTACTGGCAGCCCTAGATTTTGCACCCTAGATCCATAAGACACTGAAGCCCCTGCTACTTTCTAAAATAAAGATATTTTAAATCTACTGTACGTTAGGGTTATATATTACTGGAAATGTCATATATTTGAGCAAGAGTATTAGTTTACAGAACCTAAAGTATGCTGCGCTAAAAGACTCCCGAAATCTCAGTGGTGTAAGTTCACAAAAGTTTCATTCTTATACATGCTGTATATATTATTTCCAGATTATTAGTGATGAAAGATGACAAGTGAAAATTGGGACTCGGTTTCACATCATCGTCAATTATTAGCATAACGTCCCAGCGATATTCAATGAATAATTCTCCCCTTTCCAATAATTATATCTGTCTTCTGTCTGTTGATCTGGGTCTTTCTGTATTTGCATTACTTACATGGTATTTTTATTATAGCTTTATAACACTTTCATCATGTGAGAAGACTGAGCTCTTCTTATTATTCTTTTAAAAATAAAATCTGTTTTCCTTGCCTGATTAGTTTTCCCAGAAACGTTTAGTATTATTTGTTAAATTTTTCCAGCTGACGTTTAACTTTGATTTGAATAGCATTAAACTAAAAATTAATTTGGTGATAACTGATACTTAGAAAATATTATTTTTCCATCCAAGATATAAAAATATCTCTTAAACATACTTAGAATTTCATTCACAATGTTAAATATGCTCATACTGAAATAGATCCTTGGGACTTTATATTTTTGTTATGAGAGTTATTCACATGATTTTATTTCCACATTTGCTTTTATTTGCCTATGGGCATGTGGATGCTTCTGTGTTTTTCTCTTGTAGTAAATAAAATAATTGTATACATTTCCATACAGTGACATTTTGCATTTTCTTTATATATAATCACTGTTGTTTATGTCATACAATTATAATTTTAGCTCCGTTATGTGTTAAAACATTGGCCCAAATCTTTCAATAAGGGTATCAGAAATCATTATTGCTTTTTCCAGATTTTATTGAAATCTCCCTTGAATTTTATCACAGCAACATATGACAGTGACTATGTTTAATCGTATTTATAGTATACTTTATGCTTATTGGTATTTTCAATAATTATGACTGTTGAAGATTTATTCCATGCCTTTTTAAAAAATTATAATGACCGTGTTTTTCTTAACTGACCTAATAATTTAAAGTATTATAATAATATCTTATATTAATACTAATTCTTCTTACATTCCTAAACTAAATCCCACAGGATGCTTATTTATGTAGTACTAAGTTCTATTTCTAAGATTTCACTTTATGATTTTTAAAAATTCTTACTTATTTGGAGATGTGTTCATAACTTTTCTTTAATCATATCCATGACAAGATTTGATATTTTATATCTAAAATCATTGGTTATCACTTATAAGGTTATTTCACAGTTGCCAGCAGACATTTTATTTTATTCTGTTCTAAAAATATTCAGTTATATTTCTTGAGTTAAATTTTCTAATAATTAATTTTGTCTTCTAATTCTTTTTATTTTAAATCACTTTTTTCTAAAATTTGTTTACATTTTTAAAATACATGTAAAAGTAGCATATCTTTTCTCTGTGTATTTACTATACTTTAAATTTTTAAAATAAACATAATGATTGCACATATTAATGGGATAAATGTGATGTATTGATATAGGAATGCCTTATGTAATGATCACATCAGGGTAATTATCCTTTGTACGTTTTTCATTTCTTTGCACTCAGTGTATTCAAAATCCTCTCCTTGAACTCTTTTGAAATATACAATACGTTCTTGTTAATGACAGCCACCTTACAGTGAAAGAAATTTATATTTATTCATTTATTTTTGGTACCACTATTGCTGTAAGATTCTTGTACATTCTTTTTATCTCTTCCTTGGTCTGATAGTTATTTTAAAGGAGGTGCTTTTATTTTCAAATGTTTAAATCTTGTTTCTAGTAACAGAAAAATTTAAAATTTACATTCCATTATTAATAGGTAATAGGATGTATGATTTCTGTTTTACTTATGTATTTATTTATTATTTATTTTGATTACTGGCTTTACTTTGGGCCTGGTATCAATTTTCATACATGCTTCTTGGATACCCTTTGTGAAAGAGGCTATTGGTGATGTCAAGAACTCTGGAAGTTTGCGATTTCATATTAATTAATAAATTAGCTTCCATGATGGAATGGAACACATATAACCAGTGGCTTGGAGACAAAGGATCTTATTGTTCACATTTGCAGTGATTAGCTACAGCGCCAGTCTTTTTGTATCCATTTTCTACACCCCAATTCTCATAGACTGAGCACAGAGGACCAGGCTACATCTGCACACAGAAAGGAGGTGTTTCAGGAGAGGAAACCTGACCTCAGTGAGCCTGATGATTTTAGCAAAGTGTGCCTGCCTTTTATTCTGGAGGGAGATGTTTTCTTTCTTTGTTAAGCTAGACAGCAAGTATCTCTGAACTTTGCTCTGGAAGGAGACATTTTCAGCTTCCAATACTACAAGTAAATTAACTGTTGGCTCTAGAGTGAAATATTATCTTTCTTCAAGGAATTTTTCCATACAAAACATCTGGAACAAAGACATATTTGGCTTCAGTTGCAAGATGCACCAAACCAAGAAACCCACACACGATTAGTGTATCAGAGCAGGCAAATAGAAGATATATCACCATCTCTATCTATCTGTCTATCTATCTATCTATCTATCTATGCATACATACATCGTTTAAACTCCTGAAAATGGTTTTCGTCAGCTTCACATAGACATGGATGTAAAGTGGAGACACTTGTTAACGTGTTTCTGTGTGTATCTAGACATAGAGTGTTAGGTTTAACGGTAGAGATGATAGGTGAGCTAGATATGGGGTATATTTTTTAGTAGTCATCTTTTATGTTTTTAATGATTGAACTTTGCATATCTTAGACTATTCAGATTTAAATACTCCATATTATTTCTTTTATGATTTATTAACTCTTTTTTTGGTACCGGCGATCGAACTCGAGTCCTTGCTCTTGTGAGGTAGGAGACAGAACCGCATAATTAAACCCCCAGCCCCTCTTTTACGATTTGTGATACTCCATATACAAGAGCTTTTTTTAGTCCATCCGTGTACACTGTCACATCAGCTGTGATTGTTGTTGTTGTTGTTGTTGTTGTTGTTGTTACTATCACTTAAAAGCAACAAATCACACTATTAACTTATCAGGTAGGTGTGTTTTGCCTTTTTAATGGGGCAGTTTAATCTCTACTCTTAACTGTTTTGCTTTGAGCTCATACTTTTGTTATCTGTTTTTGTTTGCTCACCCTTTGGCTTCTCTTCTGCAGGCCATTTTGTTTACTTTGGTTTTCCACCGCTTTGTATTAAACATCCTGTGTTTTAATATTGTTAGTGGTTCTTTCATGATAATTAAGATATATTCATAGCTATTTATTTGTGAATATCAGTAGTAACAAAGCGCTTGTTCATTAATTGTGTTTCCTGTGCCCACTTCTTCCCCCTTCCCAATCTTTAGTGATTAATCTGGTTCTGCAGACTCTGAGATCGATGTATCTCCATATGCTCCTCCTTTCAACAAACCAAAGTTTGTGCAGTGTTGCACTTTTATTACCTTAGTGATGCCAGTTATTTTGAGTATTAGGATTTGTTTTATTTTTTCACAGTTATATTTTGCAACAGCTGTTGGAGCCCTTCTGGCACACATGGAAGTCCAAGAGAAAGAGTCCTAGTTTTTACCATTTCTTTGTGCTTTGGAGCTAAAATGGAAGTGAACCAGACTTCCCACCCATACACGGTAGGGTGACTGATGGCAAAAGAAGGGATGCTCACTCTCTCTGGCAGATGTGGGAAATTATAACTTGCTTTCAAGAGCCCTATGAATGACCTTTCCTCCTACCTGAAGCTTTTTATTCCTCCTATCCAAAGCTATTCTATTATTTTTCTTTTCCCTCTCCTTCTTCCTTCCATCCAGAGTGCCACCTCACCCAGCACAAACCTCAAACCGTGCTGTCTAGTCAGCACACTTTTAATCCTAACACATGAGGGCTTCTCTTAGTGGTCTGCTCAAGCTGCCAGAAGAAAATGCCACAGGCTGAGTGGCTTGTCACAACAGAGATGGCTTTTCCTATAGTTCTGGGAATTACAAGCCTGCGATCAGGATGCCCCTTGGTCAGGTTTTAGTGGGGGGCATTCTTCCCTGTGGATGCCACCTTGTGCTGTCTGCATCCTCGGCATTTCCATGCTGAATGGAGGTGGACGACTCCCCCTCTCCCCATTTTAAGGAAACAGTCCTATCAGATTGAGAATCGACACCCATGATCACATTTAAACGTAATTACAGCTTTAAAAGTCCTACCTCCAAATACAGTTACAGTAGGGGTTAGGACGTCAATATGTGACTTTCAGAAGAATACCCAGCTCTAACCCTTGAGTTCATTTGTACTATAACCTAGGACCTAATGCAGTGTTTTTCACAGCTGGGTCAGGTGGTGCATGTAGTAATCCCAGGTGCTCTGGAGGCTGAGGCCAAAGGATAACAAAATTCAAGCCCTGCCTGTGCCAATTAGAACCTGTCTCCAAAAAAAGGGGGGGTGGCATTGTAGCCCATTGAGAAGCCATCAGTTCAATTCCCAGTACCAATTGCTTCCCCCACACATGAAACATTCCTGGATTGCTTTAATCTGTCAGGACTAATTCAAGACTCATTCCTCCCAGGGAGTCTTGACTGAATCCGTAAGTCAGCCTGCAAATTCTGGGGCCATCTATTCCCTCTGCCCATGGATGGCTGTCCTTGCTCTGTTTAGTGATGAACCAGCCCTTCTTGACCAGAAACTCTTCCAAGACAGGACTACGTCCTTACTCAGCCCGGGTTCTCAATGCTCGTGGCAGTGTCTAGAGCACAGTAAGCCTGTGGGCAATGCTGGATAAACGTGAAGGACAGAAACTAGGTCCTCCGTGTCAAATGAGGCACCTGCACATTTTAGGAGTGGCCGGAGGAAGCATGGATAGTGAGGATGAAGCGTGGGACCCGTTTGGTGGGGAGAGAGATCTGAGCCTGGGACCACTGAGCTCATCATCAGACTGTTTCACCATCAGGGCTTTTCTGGCAATGGAATCCACAACTCAGTACCAGTTAATGCCAGCCCAACCTGCTTTCAGAAATAAACATTTTGCGAATTAGTAAAAATTTGCTACAAAGGATTCTAGTCTGTAGGTAGACATCTGGGATGTTCTGCTGCATAGCTAAGATGCCCAGAGGATATACGTTCCATAAAACAGAGAGGTAAGTATAGCAACACTGTCAGAGATCTTTAGAGAATAATATTCATCTCCCCATGCAGTCTCTCTTTTTCATAACCTCTCTTTGCAGTAAAGAAGGCCTCATGGTGATAAGTGTGTCTTTCATGGATTAAATGCAGAGCCATGACCCTTGAATTTAGTTAGAAAATAATAATACATTTAAAACTCTAGCATGATCAAGGAGATTTGATGTGCCTTTTAAACATATAAAGATGAAAAAATTATCTCCACTGTTTTCACCATAATTTTGCACAGGCATCCCCATAAAGGGAAAAGTTTGGGGGTGTCAAATCTTCTAGCCAGACTCTCATTTCTTTCATGAACATACAAAACCCAAATGACATGCTTTTTTTTTCTGATTTAAAAATAATACTAAACCTTTGCCCATCAGCTTTTCAGAAGATGCTAAACATTTGGGGCCAAGTGAACCATTCTTGCCTTCACTTACAGAGCTGCTCTTTTGGTTGGTTTGCAAAGATTTATTTTTGAAGGCCAAGCTGCTCGCTAACCTCCCAGTTAGAAGCTCATGGGATCATCTGCCACTCCTGTCCCTGGAAACCTCTCCTGTTCTCTGCACTCCTGGCTCCTGTGGTGACTTCCCCTGAATCCCTCCTCAAACCCTTGGGTTAAGTTGCATCCAAATTCGGTCATCAGAAGCCCTGTCCCCTTTTCAGTTTTGTGGAGCCAGAGATTTAAGGAGTACAGAAACCCTCCCACATTGATTCTCTTTCCTAATCCATTCCTGCCTGGTTCCTGGCTATTGCGGGGCTAAAAATAGCCGAACTCCTTTTAGCCAGCAGAGTAGTGCAAAAGGCTTATCATGGGTCAGGCCTACTAAATTTCTGCTTTCCTTGACAACCTGAAGATTTACATTTTTTTGCACAAAATATCACAATCTGTTTAAAGTAGACTTTTGTACTTTTATATTCCTGCTTACTGCTATAAATATCTCAGTTTATTTACTTACTTTTGCAGTCCTGGGGATTGAACCTAGAACCCAGGACTTCATGCTTATTATGCAACTGCTGTACCACTGAACTACAAATCTAGCACTTTGATTTTTTTTAAACCAATGACCTAATAATTATAATTGCCTAACTAGGGAATGGGGAGGTGTATTTTTCTACACTGCACAAAAACTTTAAAAAGTCAACTTCTTAGTCAACCTCTTAGGGTGTGTTTTGACATATATATGTATATATATATCTATATATATCTATATCTATCTATATCTATCTATCTATCTATATATATACATACACACATGTATGTATGTATTCAACACCATTAAATAAGTTATTCTAAAACTGGTGACTATTCAATGTAATCATTGGTACTTTTAAATTTAAGTAAGTGTTTTAGTTTTAGAATTTTTCCTCTTGAAGTAAAAATGCTAAATAAACACAAAAGCTATACTTGTTTCAGAGAGCAATTTAAGCTAGACAGTGAAATGGTTTTTGATGACATGAAAGTTATAATTGTGTATTTGGTTTTGTAAATAAAAAACACGAATTTCTCCAAAAGTTCTTGTTACAGCATTAGTTATATGATGCTGTAGTCTTAAAACATATTGCTGAAATAATTTCAGTAGTTCCCTAAATAGGGTATTAACAGAAAGATTCAGGTGCAGGTTGGTAATCTTTTCTGTATTGTTTCAGTAATGATAAAATCTGCAGTATTTAGAAATATTTCAAACTATGAATGGATGCCCAGGAAAAATTGCCTTCTTTGATGACTGAGTTAATTATGGTAGTTCTGTTTCTATCAAAGCCTTATGATTTGGCTTTAAAAATCATTGCAGGTTAAAAATGGACTCACATGAGACGCACTATAGGTGTAGTCTTCTACATACTTTAAAAAGAAGGTTGATTCTTTTCCAGATTCACTGAATACAAATACTTAAAAATATACACCCTCAGAATGGTTATTCTGTGACATAAAATCTGAGTTGTTTATATTTTAGATAGCACAATATTTTTATTTCAGAATTTTAAAGCAACCTTATAAAAATTAGCGTGGCCTCAATAGAAGCACATTTCCTAAGTTGCTTTTATAAGGCAGTGTTAGCTGATTTACTTATATCTAGTTTTTCATGCAGCTCTCTGGGAGGCCAGAGCATGTCTACCATGGAACCCTTGGATTTTTAACAGAGATCCTTTCTCTATAACTAATTCAACCCATGGCTAGATGGGTAATTTTGAACAAGTGGATCTTTCTCCAGCCTGAAAGGCTGCCAGAACAGAGAGTGAGCAAGAAAAAGAGGATTTCAAAAAGAGTCACAGAGAACCAGAAAATAATCACGAAGCACCACTGTACTGCCACAGTTCCCTTACAGAAGTGCATTGAAACGGTGATGATACAGAACGAGGAGAACACATCGACACAATAAAATAGAATACCTAGGACAGCAGTTGGAAATGATTTTTGTCATCAAATAGAGCACCCAGAAGTGTAGAAAGTTCGACTATATCTCCTGGAAAGAATTTCAAAAGAATTATTATTTCCTTCTTGCACCATTATGTTACAGAATTTCACATAGCAGCAGTGAAATATGAAATACAGATTAGAAATGTAAAATAGGAACTGCCATTGCAACCCTCGTATATCGCACTGAATGCAAGAACCTTTTAGACAAATATTACATTATACAAGTGTATAAATTATCATTTGGTCTTCTAAATTTAGATACAACTATTTAATTGAATCCAAGGTGGTGGAATAAATTATTAAAGAGGGTTCAATCTTCCATCCCTGTGAAATCCTGATAAATGGAATACATTCTGGGTCGTATCAGCAGCAATACTGCAAAAGACAGAAGAGAGCTTTGATTGTACAAATGGAAATAGAAATACTTTCGTAGTATTTAAAAAAGGAAATTGACCAAGGGAAACACATCTTAAATCTCCCCAAATTAAGACAGTATCATTGATTATTTAACATACATGTGAATTTTAGTAAAAATGAAAGAAAAAGAAAAAAAAATAACTGGGAATTTGATAAGGAGAGATTCTTGGGAATAATAATACAGAAACCTACTCTGTCAAGATCTAATGGCCCACAGGATTGCTTGACGTATTTCTGAATCTAGACCTTTGGTCTAATGTTGCTTAAATATTTCTTGTCAAGTGTAAAATTGGTACCAGGTCCTAGAGGCTGGCTGATTCCATGGATGGAGACCAACTGGGGATATATTCCTAAGAGAGGGAATTATTTCATGAAAGTTCTACCTTTTTAATGTAAGTCATTTTATGTAAATGAAGATGAATGCAATGGGAGTTTTGATATGTTAGGAAAAATATTTAATGCAAGAGGCAAGATCAGGGCAGGGATGGATTTGAATTCATTCATTTTCAGGTATTTTAAGGGAGAATAAAGGGGTTTCTATAAATTAAGTTAATAAGATCTATTGAAAGATCCCAAAGAGGAAAATTATACGTGAAAGGAGTGTTTTATTAGAAATTATCTTAGTAGTAGCAAGATTTTAGTGTGTAGTAATTACAATCAGGAAATACACTTAGAAAACTATTGTAATGTTTCTAAGATTCTTGAAATTGATATTATCTTGAAATTTTAATCAGTATGTTTGATTTTTTACACATCCTTATGTTTTGTCTTCCTCAGTTCATTCTGAGGTCTTGAAGAAAATAAGGACAATTAAGGAAAAATGCAAAGAAGCAACTGGTGCTGTTTCTGAGGTATAAAACAAATTTCAAAAGTTGTTAAGCTGTAATAGTCCTACAAGCTATGGTTCTCAAGATGAGGACTGATATTGTTAGAGGAAATAAATGATGTGTAAAAAGAGCATGGGTTCTTTTTTCAATAGTAGATTTAGATGTGCGTACTTTACCAGGATGTTTTTTCTTTACGCAGGAAGCACAGACAACACCAAAACAGAACAGCTCCTTCATTGTGGGGAGGAGAAAATGAGACAAAGAGAACAACAGAGTAAAAAGTGTCAGAAAGAAATGGGCCTACTCCCACCCATCCCTTCCTGATAATTACAAGCGATGGAGACTCCAAAGAGCGTGAAGATTCCTGGGAAGATTTGCATTCGCCCGCTTCCAGAATATAGTAAACAGACCCTAAGCCTTTAGAAAGGTTCTGTGTTGAGCGGCAAGCCTCAGCTGTCCAAAAGACGTAGTTAGAGAATCTCATCTAGAGGCTCACAAGCCCTGAAAGAAAGGTCGCAGAGAAGGGAGGGCTCAATCTTTGAGTCATACCGAAGAGGAAACAGGATGAGGAGTGGGCAGAAGAGGACAGTTTAGTCCAGGATGTGCTGGGGCAGGAGCCACAGAGCTATGAGCTCACACCTCTCCTCAGAAACAAGGTGGGTGGGTGCTGATGGCTTCAGACCAGGGCGTCGCAAAGGCATCTGAGTTCCATGGAGGCCTCGCTGTGAGTAACGGACCTTCCTGTGCTCAGGGTTTCTGATTCAGTGGGTTTCCGGTGGGGCCTGGGAATGTGCGTTTCTAACAGATTCCCTTGTGATTCTGATGTTTCTGCTCCAAGACCTCACTCTGAAAGGCAATGATCAGGACTGAGTTGGTCCAAGACATATGGGTGCACAACACCTCAAACACTCGCGGGTCTCGGAAGCCCCTGGAGAGCAAAGGGGGCACCCCTCGTACAACCTCAGAAGGACCCGGTGATCACTAGCTTGGAGGAGGTTCTTGATTGCTACTTAAAATTTACAGCTCCCAGCAGAAAGTGGGGCTCTAGAGCTAAATTCAGTCCCGTTGTAGAGAAATAAATAATGTACCCCTTGAACATCTAGGTTTCCTCACTGTGAGAATGAATGTCCAGGTTTAGTATTTAGTACAAATATTACACTGAAATTGAAAAGCAAGTGCGGGACGCTTGGCGAAGAAATACACAGAAAGGATTTTTTTTCTTTGTTACAATAAAGCTTTGTCATCCAACTTTAGGCTTTTGCAGCTTCCTGGAAATAAGAGGTTTCTACAGTCCCGGGAGCGCCGCTCTGTGATTCATTCTCTGGGCCTCTTCAGAGAACAGAGACGATGAAAGCCACTTCTGAGTGGACAGCCCTTCTGAGAGCAAGAAGGCGTAGCATCTGTGTGCCCGGAAACATGGGTCCCTCGTCCGCACTTCTCCACCTGGGGCTTGCGTGAGCAGACTTAGTGCCCTGTTCAGGCCTTCCCAAGAGGCACACGCATCCAGTGTAGACAGTGACATTAAGTGGGGTCTTGGGGAAAGGTAAGAATCCATCGGATGGCACTTCTCCTTGGCTAGCTGGTTGCGTTTGTGTCTTCAATCTTGCACTATTGCCTTTTGCATTTTTCTTCTACTGAAATCTACATCTTTCACCACACCGAGTTCACATTTATAAGATTTAGCTGAACTAAATCTATTGTGTGTTATCTAATGTTCCCATGTCCTTTAGTTTCTCTTCCTTGCTCCCTCTCTGCCTTTTTTTTATTGGCAGTTGACCCCAGGGCCTCTGCACTGAGCTACATCCCCAGACCTTTCTTTTTTTTAAAAAAAATGTAAGTTTGAGAAAAAAGTCTTATTAAGTTGCTAAATTGCCTAAGCTGGGCTGAAATTTACAATTATCCTGCTTCAGCCTCCAAAGTGCTGGTGTCACAACCTTGTACCATTTCACTTAGCTCCTGAAGCCTGTTGAAGTCCATTTATTTCTTTGATACCTGAACCTCTGTCTTAAAAGGACCAAGAGCTTTCTCATCATTCTGAGGATCTTCCAGTGGCTTCAGGGTCTATGAACTCTACATCCACACTTCTTCATCACACCCCGGTAGTTGTTTTATCTGTGCACCTAAACTTTATTCACTTTGCCCCAAGAATACACAGAATATCTTGTGGCTGCTGTAGAAACACCATGATCTTTTCAATTTATCCACTTTTTTTTTTTTTCAGAGAACCTACCATATACAGGTGATGTTTTAGACCTTAAATATAACACCAAATAATAATAGTTTAGCCTACTGTTGTGATTTCTACAACGTATGGAGACTTTACAAAATACAGGAAGTTAACAGATAAGGGTTGGTAGCAAAGAACAGTAAGCATCTTGCTCCGGACTACAGTCTCAATGTCCTGATTTCTAAGTCACATAAACTCCCGTCATGGGGTTCAACCTTGTGCCTTTCAGTTACCTCCTAGCCTCACAGTCTCTATAGAGGTCTGGCTCTGATGTATTGCTCCACCAATTTCTCTAGAAATTTTCTTCATTGATTGAGTTATTAAAAAAAATGGAAAATTTTTTTTAAAGAGCAGAAGAATTTAGCCTACTTTGCCTCATTGTAGCACCTGGGATCTTATATTTCCTGACCTAAAGATCCCATTTTTGTATTTCCTTAAAAGAGCCAAGTGCCTTGGATGTGATTCATCATAGGTTAATAGAGGCCCGTGTGGACCATCTTTCAACTCAGAAAATGTAACCTGCCACAGTCATCAATGTAGAGGGTCAGCAAAATGTCCTGCGTGATGGCTGAGTGATCAATCCCTTTGGATTAGATCACAAAACAAGGGCAGACAATTGAGCTGCGGTGAGGTGAGGACAGAATGGTGTCCTACTGGGAAAAATGAAGTACCTTTGCTGCATTTGTTTCCTAGCAGTACGTAGGACCTTTTTTTTCTTCTTCTTCTAATAGCAATGTAACAAATTTCAGTGATACCTTGGTTTGCAGAGGGAGGAAAGGGAGAGGGAGAGGAGGGGAGGAGAGGGAGAGGGAGCACACATCTGGAGAAGCAGCTGCAATGGGAATTACTTTCTGATTTTGTTTACAATAATTCACTGTCTCTCTCCAAGGTCATTTATTTTCAGCTCTGGTCAAATAGAGTAGTTAAATGTGAACATGATAGGAATCCTATATCTGCACGATTCAGTCTTTTATGGTGACACTAATCTGTGCCATCTCCCAACTTACTTTAGTTTTTAGAAGGGGAGGAGGCAGTTCCAAGGGTAGTTCCTAATATCCAGTGGGTCAAAGAACCAAAAAGTCTAGTCTAACATTGGCAGAGTCTGTCTTTGCTCAGGATGCCTCCAAAATGAGGAACTCACTTCATCTTGTAAAATGTCTACCGTCGTTGACAGCAGGCCCCTTTGAAATATCTCTAAGGACATTTAGAGGATATTACTTCGGTGAAATCCGAGGTATCCTTCCCGCTCTTCATTACAGGGGCTTGGGCGTGGATTTTGTATAAGAGACCTTGTTTTTCACTTGTGCCTAGAAATTTTATGGAGTGACCTAGAGCTTGTTAATTTATGAAAATCAGGTTGTTAGCAGTACTTCTGTGATAGTCCAGTGACTGATACGGCTTCCTGGCCAGCTCCGGTGATCTCCGTGGCCCAAGTCGGTTTCTGCTTTAACCTGCAGCCCTCTTGGGAGTCACTCCCACCTCGCTTCTGTCCTCCAAGTGTAGTCACATGGGCTCTGTCCCTGTGCAGGGTCCCATTCTTTCCACTGAATCTGGAAACACTACTTCAGTGGACTTACTACTTCCTGTCACTACCCTTGGTCTCACCAGTGTATTTATTTCTGGTTGTTTTGGTGAAAAGATTTCACCTGTGCCTTTTCAGATGACATATAAGGAGATGGGGAGCAGACCACACTTGATAAAGCAATGCTAGATTTCTATCTGCCTTTGTGCATCTTTACTGACATTTTCTGGCACCTCTTTTTACCCGGCCTTGGCCCTACGGAGTGCGGATTCATCTACTAACCCAGTAATCTGGTAAATCATGTTCATAAGCCTCAGCATCATGAGTTTGGAATATCTGAGGAAGGGCAATTATATCAATAAATGTAGTTTTCTATAATATTTTCTTTTTGCCTCTTTGGTCTAGGGCACCCTTAAAATCCATTTTTAGCATCCCTTCATGGGTTCCTGCCAATATAAACTATGAAAACTTTCCGTTCTTCCTAAATGTATGATATTTCTTCCCAAGTCAGACTCTATCCCCATCTTCTTCTGACCTAACTCTAGTACTAGGTCAGGAAGCAATGCCAGGTGATAGGCACGTCTTGTGGGGAATCAGTGATTTCAAGAGAGGTAAAGACATCAAGTGCAGCCTTTCTGGCTTCTTCAGACATGCAGAGAAGAAGGGCTCTTTCTACCTGCAAGGAGATCCCATGGAATTTGAAGGCACAAGTCAATTAGAGTTCTTCCAAAAGTCTCCAATCTTTTCCAGTGTGTTAACTTTCGCACAGGAGACTAAGCAAAGTTGGAAATCCAATGTGTTCTACACTTGTGCAATAGTTGTCAGCAGATCTGAGTCTAATTTTCAAATATATTGGTCCTGTACTTGGCTGTAAAAACAAGATAAATTTAAGAAGTTTGTTGATTGATCATGCCTTAAACTTAAAATTTTAACCCCCGAAATCTTCAGTTTCACTGTGTAGGAAGAACGGGTGCAGTGAGAAGTTAGGAGACTCCCTCAGAGTCCTTGTGGTCATCATTACAATGATTGGAATGTTTTATTGTAACAGCCTCTATATTTCTCAAATTCTTATCTTTAATAGGCACTTTGTTCAGACAACGATGCTGGCACTTTAATGACTTAAGATTTTTGTTTTTCTAATATCATGGACCACCAGTAATGCCTTCTCTTCAGGCACTAATGTTATTTTTTCTGTCTAAATTAATGAGGCAGATCTATGATCCAGAGTCCCCTTCATTTTCAGTCTGTTTCTTAGGATTTCTTTCAGTGCCAGCTAGTTTCTCAGAGGCACTTGCCTAGAAAAGAGCAACTATTTAAGTTATTTCCGACAGGAGAGCATTTAACAGAAGGTGCTAAGTGCTTTCCTAACTGCCAAAATGCTTCTCAAAGCAAAGGTCATGGAATATTTCTGTTAACTCAGGTTATAGAGGGACAGAGAATTTCTAGTATGACAGAAAACTACCAGTAATGATCACCAGCATACGGGATGGAAGAAAATTTACCTGGAAGCAACTGGCAACTCACAGGGAATTCTCAAACTTGTTGAAGACCATCTTTCTGACCACCGCCACCGCATAGGGGCATAATATGGAATCTGCTTTCTGTTTTCTATATTTTCCATCTCTCATGCTTGCCTTCTATTGTCCAAATATGGCCTAGAATCCAACTGGCAAGGGATTCTATGAAATACAATTGCCAGGCTTCCAGTCACTGGGAATAGGGAAGATGGATGTGAGGAAGTGAAGGATGCTGGCTTTCACCAACAGCACACAGTGTGATTGAGGAGACTTAGGGAC
Source organism: Fukomys damarensis (assembly GCF_012274545.1). Lineage (NCBI taxonomy): Eukaryota > Metazoa > Chordata > Mammalia > Rodentia > Bathyergidae > Fukomys > Fukomys damarensis. The sequence goes on along the minus strand of NW_022900942.1, from coordinate 54,117,521 downwards.
AGTCTCTGAGTTTGATTGTTTTGTGATTTGAGTTAAAACAGAACAAATGTAGGTATTTATATAAATGCAAGCTTATTTATATGCCACATAGTAGATGTTAATTAAAAAGTTTATTTACAACTTAATGCAAAACAAGAGCCTCCATGGCCTGAAAGCATTCATTCGAAGGCTAATTTTTACTGTTACAAATTAATACTAATTAATACTAATGCAAATTGTCCTTTACAAAAAGTGTTAACTGTTATCGTCACTGATTACGTTAATTTTTTAAAACCCAAAATGCAGTGTAGTATATTGGAAACAATAGCATAAAGCAGTAGTAACACAATATAAGTCAAAGTTTTTAAAAGCATAGAGTCTTAAAAAGGTGAACAGATACATAACAGTGAAGAATTCAATGTTTGAATGTAAACAGAACATGTCCTTTCAATACAAAATAAAATTGTCTTGTTATTATTTGTGATTTGTGATTACTTTCTGTCCCGTGGATATAACCTGAAGTGAATCAGTCCAGATCTTTTATGACTTTATCTTTCTGTCCTACTATTTCTAGGAAAAATAAAATTGAAATATTTGTGTTACTAATAAGATTAAATCACTTAATAATATTTTTCAAAACCATTAATATTCTTAATGTGTTTGTGCACGTGAGTGTATATATATATTTAATCTGTATGACATCATTTAACCTAGTGCCTAGAAAGATAGGTACCAAATAAATATTAGTTGTCTGAAGAAGAATGTGGACTGTACATTTTAAAGATTTCACAAGAAAAAGAAAAATATGGACACAAAGGCTGGAAATCAAGAAAGGTAAATTTTAGCTGCCATGAGTCACTTCGTTGTGGGAATTTGGGGAAATTATTTTGAATCCATGTGCCTTATTTATTGTCATGATAATGAACTCTCTCTTGCCTACTTCATAGAGACACCTGAGATAATGAGGTTTGAATTCTTAGGAGGAAAACGAGCTGTATAGAATTACAACATATATTGATGACAATGTTAGACCTTCGTAGTGGGATTTCATTGTTATTTACATCCAATTGCATAACTATGAGGAAAAGTGGGACTACAACACATTTCAAATGTCTGAGCCTTAAATATGTAAGACTGAGCATGTGTTTGACAAAGTTTCAATAAGATTTTTGTATCCAGCCTGTGCCCAAATTTTACTACCATACTGGTGTCAGCTGGAAGAATGAATCCTCTGCTCCTAATTGGGAAGCATTTTTCCACATCAGATAAAGAACAACCTTGTGCTTCCAAGCTTTTGCACTTGGGAGCAAAAAATTGGGGGAGCAAAAAGTAATAAGGCATTATATTTTAATCTCTTGGTGTTGCTAAGATGATCTGAGCAGAGTTCTTTCCTTTTTCCCAAGGATCTTATATATTTTAAAATCTTCAATAACATTTTAAGTTACTAAATAACTTTAAAATAACCTCTATCACCTCTTTTAAGCTTGTGTTCACTGAGAGAAGATTTATCCTTCTGGTCTTCCTGTTGAAAACTCAGTCACTTCCTTAACTGTTCAATGGCTCAGAGTTAAAGGCCCTAGAGTCCTCTTCCATTACTGAGTTTGAAATTTAAACACCATATTTTGTATAAAATTAAAAACTCCACTATTCCATATTTCCCCTGTTCCTCCCACCTAGAGAGAGCCCTTTGCATTTGGTATCCTGTTGCTGGTGAAGAAAGATGCAGTACGCAATTTCTTGTTTTCTAACATTCTCCTTCTCTGGTAGGTTTCATTTCTGATCAGCGTGGGGTTCAATCAAAAGGTTGCTGAGAAATTCTTACTTCATCCTCTCTCCTCTGGCTCCAAAGTTCTTCTGAAGTTCATAGGATCCTAGAGCAGCTTCTCTGGTAAGGATTGTCCACCCTTTAGGTGATTTTAGTCATTAGAACCTAGTATAACCCCACTTCCAGCTCTCTTTTTTTATGTGGCCAACATTTTGCCCAAGGGAAATATATACCCTTCACCTGCAGCAGTAGCCTGTCCTTTTGTTGAACTGGAGAATAACTTTCTGGGTAAAGGAAGGGGCCAGGCACAGTTTACTGTTTCAGTTGCAGGGGCCGTATATCTGTGTTTTCCAGTAATCTATTTGAAACTTCTCCTTTGGGATGGTTGAAGACTGGACTGTTTATATGCCCTCTTGTCCAAGAAAATACAGTCACACATTTTTGATTGTTGATTTCTTTTTGGACTCAGTGATTCTATTGTTGATTTCTTTTTTGGGCCCAATGACATTTAGATTCTTGAAGCTTCTTTCTCTTACCTGGTGTTCAAAGGAGGAACGGAAGAAATGTCCCATCTAGTCACCTCAGGTATGCTGACAGAAGTAAAAATTTGGTATACACTTCCTTTTTCTCTTTCCTCGTCCTCTTCCCCTTCCCCTTCCCCTTCCCCTTCTCCTTCCCCTCCTCCTCCTCCTCCTCCTCTTCTTCTCCTTCTCCTTGTCCTTCTCCTTCTTCCTCCTCCTCTTCCTCCTTGTTTTATCCTTCCTCATTTGGAAAATTGATTAGGCCTAAATGTTCTTCAAAGCACAAAATCCCAGATGTTGACTTTATTCTCCAAAGTGAAGCTGAAGGTGAATTAAGCTTTTCAGTCTTGGTCAATTTCAGTACTCTTCATTTTTTGAGTCCAAGGTTTTTATTGATGAGGAAAAGCAGTGTGAGGAGGAGGAGGTGGTGGAGGAAGAGGAGGAGGAGAAGGAAGAGGAGGAGAAGGGGAAAGAGGAGGAGGAGGAGGAGGAGGAAGAGGAGGGAGGTCATCTTCCACTGTTCCAAAACACTACGTTTACATGTAAGATCTGCTCAGATATGAAGGGATATTGTTTCACTCTTCACGTTGCAGTATTTATGCAACAGCCTAAAGGAGATCATCTGCCTAGGGCACTGAAGTCAGAAGATCACAAATAGGCAGCAATTGATACAACACTTTTAATTAAACTCTGAGTTTTAGATTCAATATGCTATGTTGATCAAATCCATGCATTTGAAAGTGGCATGACAAACCAGCGCGTCAACTGCTGCCAGGGCGTAACATACACTGCTCTACTAATTCTTTTTCTTATCTTTTATTTTTAATTGAAATGTACATTTGTACATATTTACAGGATGTCATGCAATATTTTGATACATATTATTGATTGCACAATGTTCAAGTCAGGGTATGCATATCTATCCCTTCAAGCATGTATTTCTTTATGGTGAAAACAATAAAAATCCTCCAAACTTTTTTGGAGAAATATGGATAATGTTAATTCTTATCTTTTATCCAGGAAATGAAAAGTCTGCCAAATGAATTAACCCCAGTTCTGGATGAAGGGGTAGGCTCATTTCTCTGTTTCAAGCAGGAAGCTTTCAGTTGAAAATACTTTGGCTTAAATAATAAAGGGGATGTAGTGAACTATGTGAATAAAATGTTCAGAGAGAAAGAGGAGAATTCAGGCAAGATCTCGCCTCTCTGACGTGGGATTTTCCTTTGCTGTGAGTTGGCTCCTGCTCAGGTGAACAGGATGACGTGATGACATTTCTAAGTCACATGCAGTCTCAATTGTATTCACAGAAAATAACACCCAACGGGATCGTAGTCTTAAGTCACTTGGGCAAACATACATGCAGTTGCAGGATTATCTTGTTGGGATAGATCAACTTGGTGTCCACTCCATGTAGTACTTCCACCAAAACTTCATGGCTACTCTTCAGTAACCACAAGAAAGGGACCAATCAGCAACCTCCTTGCCTGACAAGTCCCAGGCATGGGGTAGCTATTTTTTGTTGTTATTTCATGAAGTAAAAGACCTGTGCCCTAGATTTCCATTTAGGAAGAAATTCTGTCTCAGAAATTCAGATTATCATTTGTTTCAGAGGTCTTTAGTAGCTGATCTTCATTTCCTAGCTCCTGGAGCTCAGATACATTCAAATGAGCCAAGATCATTCACATTTGGGCTTGGGAATTAATCATTTCCTCTGAGATTTTCTAATTCTCTTACTGATGTTTTGATCAAATGCATGGATTCGATCAACATGTTCTATTGCACCCCAAACTCAGGGTTTCATCAAGATTTTTATATCAGATTTACTTATACATGTGAAATACTTAATGATTATAAAAATTATAAGCAATAAGATTTTAGGTGATTTTTGTCTGATCATAGTTACTTTAATTTTAATCCCTCATATTTGTCACAAAGGTTGCAGCTGTGGGTACATGGAATTGCTACTTAAGTAATACTGCCTATCAGTTCATGAAATCTACTTTATTTGATTTAGATTGATTTGATGTTAATTAACTGTCTTGTGTAAATAGGACCCTGAGGTGGCCATTAAGTCCAGCATTGACCTTGCTTCATATGAACAAAATTATTAACATGATTTCCAACATGGCAACATAATCTTTTTCTGAGTATCAGGATCTTATATATATATATATATTTTTTTTCATTTCTAACTATCAATTTTAAAGATTATTAAATATCATACTTAAACTATGCTTTCATTGTATAATTTTAAAAAGGCATTTCTCTAAAATTGTTAGAGCTATTTTTGAGGCTGTTTTTAAATAAAACCTTTTTATTTTCATAGAACCATTTTCTTTGAGAGAGACATTTGCTTGTTTAAATTTTTTTAAAGCATCCTAGAATCTTGTTTGATTTTTTCTAATTTTTTCTTACTCCACATGTGGTCTAAAAGTTCATACTACAGTACATATTACTAAAGGAAAAACAAAACAAAACAAGTCTGTTACAGCATTTCCAAGCTACAGTCAAGTCCAACAGAGATCAGAATGAGTTTAGTGCAGGCAAATGTAATCAGCCACAGTATAAGAAAGCTTAATTTATTATATCCTTAGGGAAAAACAAAATCTAAATCTAAAGATCATTATAACTATAAGAAACATGATGAACAAATTAAATCAAGCAAACAAACAAACCCATTTTATAAGTTTCTTCCTTAGAAAAAACAGTATATTAAAATTTCTGACCACCAACATTTACTTTCCCCTTGAAGGTACCACTACATATTTTCTATGAACTTTTGATCTCATTTAATCAATTATATTTCCTGTCCAGTTTTGTTTACTTCTGTGGTATAATCAGTGCATTTTTATCAGTTGATCTACAAATTAGTCAGCTGTGAATTTTTTATTTAATTCAGTGGTTTTCCCCATTGTTCCATATCTTGACACAACATCATTAGAAGAATATCCGATGATGTTGTTGGGTAGAAAAGGAGCTTAATTGCTAATTTATTCATGGGATGGGAGACAACCTTGTGCTTTTGTTGCTGATGCTGATAACTCACCCAGTAGCATGCAGATCCTCATTTATTCTACTGGTAGTCTTTTGAATGAACAGCTCCGAAAGTCAGAATTGTGGCACTGCTCATACAGGCACTTGTCGAAACCTCACAAGAACCTGGTGATCCTGCAGGTACTACCCCATTTTACAGATTAGACAATTGAAGATTAAAAGATTAATTTCCCCATATTACACATATAGCATGGGACAAGAGTTAACACTTAAGTGTATTTAATTACAAAATCCATGATCTTTCCATAACACTTTGCAATTCATTTCTAATTATATTATTCTTTTAAAGGAGACTATTGATTTGACTTTTCCAAGCTTAATTTATTCCTAGTCATATAATCAGATCTTCTCTAATCCAGAATAGATTTGCAGCCAAACTAAGGTGATGGTACAGTAGGGAATTGGACTGTGTACTGCTTCATTAATTGTAATAATATTATTAGCTCACATTTTAATATCTCCAAAATCAGAACTGGTTTATCATCTTTGATAAGGAAGCATTTGTAATAGTTAGATAGCATATTAACTCTTCTTTCTTAGTGGCTTTTAAAGTAATGGTGTATTTTCAATCAAAGGTTTCTCTGACAAGAAAAAGTATAGTACTTAGCTTTTCAGTGAAATTCAGTGGAATTTGGGAAACCAGGTTAATCTTGATTCATTTCTAACTCCACTGCACACCATCTGCCAGACTGAGCTGGGAAGAAAGATGCTCTATTTAAAGCAGGGTTCAAGGTTGGGAGTTTTATCTTCTCTTGCTGTTGGTACCCTTTCTCCTCTTGCCTTCTCCAGTTCTAACAGTGAGATTTCTGCTTCCTCTTTAAGTCTGCCTTTGGATAATTGCAAAATGATATTATTATTATTATTATTATTTAATTATCTATATCCTCTTCCTCAACCTCCTTTATAGTCATGTTAACATAAGGTTGTTATTTTCTTAAGGTTGTTTCCTTAAAATCTAAGTAAAATGTAAAAATTGTGGCCATATTCATTACAGATATACATATATTATATATATTTAAAATTCTATGTACATGATGTACAATATGGATTGAGGTATGCAAGATATATGCATAGGTTATAGGATATAACTGTTGATTTCTTATTATTGTTCACTTCTCTATATCAGAAATTTTATTATGTAAATTCCTATTATTACCCAAGGGCTTAGTAAGATATTAAATGAGTACAACTTTTATACAACTATAGCCTTTCTAAAATTTTTTCACCTATACCCTAAAGAGAATTTGATTCTGTTGTCCTCAGAATATCTTTGTAAGTTATATCATAAAAAAGTCTCAGTTTCCTCTTAGTAAAATGGGAAATAATGACTTTTTCTACCTACCTTACTCATAGGATAAATTAAGTAATAAATTATTCGTACTAAATACTAATAAACTACTCATAGGCTAAATTAACTAAAATAGGTTTTAAAATATGCGTCACCTAATAAAAATTTATAAATACTTGCAATTGGAAGCCATTTCTAATGTGTTTCTGTAGAGCATTTTAAAGTCAAAGATTCCTAAAAGACAAACCATATTATATGTACCTTGGTTTTCTAAGGCCTGAATTGTTTCTAGTATATCCCCAAATTCCCATTTTTCATTGATGGGTGAAACTTCTCATTCATCACCCACTGTAACTGAATCTTTACAAGTTCCCCAGTTCTTGTGGGAAACAGATTGTATAGATTTCCCAATTTAACCTGCGTATAGTAGAAATAACATAGGCTTTGCACTCAGAACTGAAATCAAATTCCAGCTGCCTTCCATTTTGATATTGCAAATCACTTAGAACTCGCTGAACATCTTTTTTTTTTTTTTTTTTTTTTTTTTTTTTTTGTACATTTTTTTTTTTTTTTTTTTTTTTTTTTTCTGTACTGGGGATCAAACTCAACCTTGAGCCTGTGGGGCAGGCACAGTGCCACTGAGCTAAATCTCTGGCCCTCTGGCCCTCTGGTTTTGTGTCTGTACCAAGATGAGTAATAGTGATCATATGCCACTTTGTATAATTAAATGACATTTAAAGGACCTACTATAGTGCCCGATATATGCTGGGTTTTCTATAAATACTATTGATAACTATTATTGTTGCTGTTTTAAAGATTAGAATTCTTGTGGGAAATCACTCATTACCATTAAATCTTCATTTCTTCATCTAAAATGGGCTTAAAATTAATTTATTCCTATTAGTACAGAGAGGACAAAGTTATTCACATAAAGTACCTGTGCTGTGTCTTCATAGGGTGTATGCTCTCCCAGTGAAGTTATCCTCAATTACTGCAACCCTCTTTCCTACATCTCATTCCTAGATATACCCAAAGGAGCAATTTCTTTGTTCTTTCAAACAGGGTATTTTCCAAACTTCTCCAACCTTGCGACTCTTTTTCTTTTATGGAAACTTTAGCAGAATGAAAACCTAAGCACTTTGAGTCCTTAGGTTATAAAAGTTATGGGAACACTGGGAATAACTTTCACCCATCTCCCACCACCATTAGAACACAGTAGTCTTTAATTTCCCATGGGCATCACCAGTCTCAGATTTTCAGTGGTACAGAGTGAACTGACCCTTTTGCTCCTATAATAGTATTCTTGAGGAGACCTATTCCATTTTGTAGTTTCTATATTTGATCCCTAAAGGTTATTTAAAATTGGAGTTCCTTTGTGTGAACACAGTGAAAATATCCTAAGACAAAAACAGAAACAGTAATGGCCCCCGTATTTGACCTTCTGAAGCTGAAGTTCAAGGCAGAGTCCCGGTTGTTTCTACAATATTCCACAGATAATATATTGAATCTTGTGTAGGCCTGCAGACTTGCACTTGGGCACCACTGCTGTAGGGGAAAGAATTTTATACCAATGGCACAAATAGTACTTTGTTATTGCTCTCTTCATTAACATATCAGAATTCTGAGCACAGTCGTCCTGCTTGCCAGTTGGACCATGAAGACCTTAGCCATGCTGACAGTCCAATTAGATCTGTGCTTACTTCTTTCCTGATTGGTCTCATGCAATTTATGAAGGTATGGAGGCACCAGGCCCCTGTAAATTGATGCAGCTGGTAGCAGTCTCTCTCCATCTGGAGCAGCACTATGGGGGTATCCATCTGAGACTTTGTGGCAGAATTATGGAAAACTTTTGATGTTTTTTTACACCACACTTATCCTAAGAACCACAATGTGTGACACACACATACTGTAAATAGCTCTAACTAGAACCATATCTCTAGTGAATTTTTTTTTCCTGCACTCTGCTTTAGGGAGAAGCAAAGCACAATGAAATAAACCAATATTTGGTCAGTTCAGATTCAGAGTTCAATATACTATGGCTTATTACCTCCACAACAATTCATACTGACCCCAAGGCACTGCAGAGTCATCAATCATAAAAAAATGAAATTAGCTTTGGTATACTGTACTTAGCAGGGCTGTAAAGTGGACTAATGCATTTTGTAAAGATTGTTTTTCAGCCACTTAGTTTGAAACAAAACAGGGTTTTCTATTTAGTTCCTCAGTTATCCAGAAAATCCTATTCCTGAGAAGTTAACAAAAGTTTTCCTTCTCATACAAATGACGGCTAAAATGGGTCCTGTGGGATTCTTAATTTTATCAGCTTGTTTAATATAAAATGTAAAGAAAATAGCCAAGATAACCTCACCTTGAAGCATTCATTAGGAAGCCTGTAAGTCTCATCTGAATCCTGAAGAGAATGTAAAGTACTTACGTCCTACACCAGTCACGCTAATATCAGGGTAAGGGGCATCACTGGAGGTAAAGGTAACCCAGTCCCCTGTGAACCCTTGAAGAGAGACAATCATTTATCATTCCCAAGTCCCCCAGCCTTGCATTTGTAGTTTCTGACTTAAGTGGAATGTGCCTATCATTTATCTTCATTACTGGCCAGCAACATTAATAAAAATCAGCTTATATTCTGAGTCAGAATCACTTCCTATAGATTCCAACTTAATTTAGGCATGGCTCAATTGAAGGAAACATCTTTTTCTCTGTCCCCGAGAAATGAGTTGGTTTTTCTGTGATGCCCAGTTGCAGCAATAAACAAAGACGATGTAGACATGAAGGTCCACAGCCAGTTCTCCCATTGATTACCTCCAGCCATTAATTTTCAGTCTAATCGCTTCGGTTGGCACTTTCACCTTGCAGTACTTGCCTATGTCTACAGATCTGTTTGATCACAACTCTTGAGTCTTGAATTACTTTATATGCAATCAGTTTTAGAAATGTTCTTCATACTCAATCCAGAATTTTTGCAAATGGGCAAATATAATGTGATATTTAATAAAATCAATTTTTAAATTAAGGGATATCTTTAAATGCTTATCATCTTTGTAGTTCTGAATTCTTTTTTTTTGGTACTGGGGTTCGAACTCAAGTCCTTGCTCTTTCAAGGCAGGCGCCAGAACCATGGAGCTAAATCCCCAGCCCTCCGAATTCTTTTCTTTGTTGATAAAACAATCCCTTTAGTGAAATCAAAGTCATAATGCAATTCCACTTTCCACTTGGGTTTCAAAGAAAAATAAAACATATTGCAAAATATACAAATGAATGTGCTTCATTTTATGAAGCAGGATTGTGCAAAAATTTTGTGGTTTTCTGACTTAGCTACAGTTTTGTGGTCCTTCAATTGTTAACTGTAATTTTATACATTTTTAAAACAGTGCATACCAGGGTTTTTTTTTCCTGCAAATTAATGTGCTATTTCACTTAGGACTGAATATGTAACACCGGCCCCTTCTTCCAGCCTTGTATAGGCCTGAGCCTCAAGCTGTTCAATGTTTGCCCTTCACATGTATCAAACAATTGTACCAACTTAGTTGTTAGATGCCCTCTTCTCAGCTTCCTCATGCTCTCTCCAAAATTGTGCATTGCTGTTTTAGTGGCAACATTAGCTGTGTCATGATTTCTGTATTTAATTGTGACGCAATGTAATGTAAAAGTCATTCAACGTTTTCCATGGAGGAAAAGTATATGATTTTAGTTGCCGGTCAGTACTTATGGATCAATTCTAAATAACATTTTTCCCTTTAATGACTACTTATTTTAGCTGAGGCATTGACTATTTTATCAGATATTAATGCTACTTTTTCTAGTTAAAATTTTCGTTCAGAAAATAATTCTAGTACAGTCATGCAATACATATAACTCTAGTAGATACATATTTTCATATTTACACAGTAAACATCTAAGAGAAGTTTAGATATTCTGGGGAAGTCACTTATTTTATATCTCTAGATGGCCATTATTTATACAAATATGATCAGTGTTCACATTTATCAAATGTAATGACATTCCTAAAGTAATTACAAAGAAGTTAGAGAATTTTCTAGAAAATTTGTTAGATATTGCCAGAAAAACAATTGTCTGTCTTGCCTATTGCAGCTACTTGTGCTTCAGCCTGAGTTATCCAAATAATATTTCAAGTCTTCTTCCTACCACTCCTGCAGACAGCCTCATATATTAATCAGTTTGCTTTGACGGTCCTTCGGGAATGTTATCTTAATGTGTATTTAAGTGCAATAAATAAAGCTGACATTTATAGGAATAAAAGAAATAGTATGTTAGGCTGGAAAATGTAGTCTGTAGCTGATCAGCTACGTGCCCAGCTAAAATGAAAGGGATGCTACTGTCGAAAGGAAAAATGTACTTATCAGATAACTGCCGCGTGTCTCAGAACCCTGCTGTGACAGCACAGCCAGGTCGCCTTTCCCATGAGAATATGCTCATCCCAGCTGCACTAGAGTCCTATTCGGCTATTGAACCCAACTGAAAGACCAGGACCTGCGGGTGATGAGCTATGTCTTCCGACAAGTGCAGAAAAACCTCGCTAAGTTACTGACGACCTATAAAAAGTCACTTTTCTACCTCCTTCGCCACACCCAATAAAGAATAATGGAGTACAGTTAGAACTCCAACGACATTTTTCATTTGGAAAGTGGAAGATTAGGAAAACACAGAACCACTGGTTTAGGACAGTGTGGAATTGTGCGGCACAAATTGTAGGGGTAAAGTGCTGCCTGCCTAGAGCAGTCCTCAAACATGCTACCCTCTACCCTGTAAGGTACAAGCTGCGAAAACAGCGCCTCTGTGGGAAGGCGGACTGTTCAATGCCAATTTATCTTTAACACACAGACTTTGAGTCAAATGCTCTCGGTCAGGGTGGGTTCTACTAAGAATAAACATGGGCGAGGCTTTCTTTTGTTTCTTGACATGTAGACTTATTTATTTATTCATTGCTGTTTTGGATGAACCTTGTTTCCTTCAATTTAACTATTGCCACTTTGATACCATTTAAAACAATTCTCATGGGTGAGCAGGCAGCTCTTAATCTGTCTGCCTCTGACTGGTTCACGTCGGAAGACACTTCACCATATTCTCTGGAGAAAGCTTCGAACAATAATCATCTCCTGGTATTTGGAGATCAGAGGAGTTGGATTTCCCCATCCTGCCAGGCTCCACATTCCTGATCTTTCTGCAAATTGATAGAATTTCTCCCTTACAGAAGTGTCTTCTTTTGGTTGGTTGCTTGCGAGTTGTGAAGTGGTTAATTTGTATTTGACTTTACTCTCTTTTTAGTAATTTATTAGATAGGCTAAACAGTGAGTAGTACGCACCAACACTGAGACATTTTCTAAGTATCCTACCTACAACCACAGCCTCAATATGATAAGGATTTGTCTTTCAAGTTATCATGGGTAATAGTTGTGTAGTTTTTTTGGGGGATATTGGGGATCAAACTCAGCACCTTGCACTTGCAAGGCAGGTGACAGAACCACTGAGCTAAATTCCTGGCCCTAAATTTTTATCATAAATTGACCATCATAAAGTCACCAGCCTTGTAACCTTACTATTACTCTACTGTGACATATAAGTTTTGGTTAGGGTAGTGCTAAATCTCCATTGTCATTTTTTGTAATAGAGAATAGACCAGTGCTCTAATGAAAAGACCAAAGGACTCAAAGGAGGTGGAAAGCTATTTCTCTTAGGTAACAGCTTGGGGTAGGCAAGATGCCTTGCCCTTGGAATCACTCAAGAAAGCACCACCACAAATCGTTTCCATTTCTGCGTTCCCCATGATAAAGAGGAAAGGAAAGGGCAGCTTGGTGACAGAAATGTGATCTGGAAGTCGGCCATGTTGTTTGCAGTCCCATAGGCAGATCAGGAATGATGCAGGAGAGAAGTGGAGGTGCTGTGGAAGGCAGAGGGAAGGATTCCAAGGAAGACAAAGAAATTTGGGGGCATGACGCATATTTTCATTGCTTTAATTGCGATGATGGTTTCATAAGCAAGTCAACAATTGATTTTTAGTTTTTCTAATTTTTATCTTCTGAGTTTAATTCACTTCTTTTAAATAATTAAATCTAGACCTTAAAATAGTGATTGTTTGGAGACATAGTTACATAACAATATTAAACTGAGTTTTTTACTGTCTCTTTTCAAATCAATTTCCAAAGAAAGATAGGTAAAATAATAAGGAAAGAAATGCAAAGCAAAATTCCACCTGAGTTACACCCTTCATAATGATTTAAAATATTAAATATATTAAGGATATCAACAAATGATGCTGGAATGGTTGGGCATTCATAAAATGAACTTGGAATTTTTACACTGTGTACACAGATGAACCTAAATTGATCTAAATGTTATCAGCAAAAGTATGAAGTTTTAAAAATGAACAGAAGAGGGAATCTTTGTGACTTCAACTTAGGCAAATATTTCTTAGGCACAGAATCAGAAGAAAACAAAGTGATAAATTGAGACCATTAATACTAAGAGTGTTTGTTCTTCAAAAAAATGCTGTTAAGAGAATAAAAACACAAGTCACAGAATTATTTTGGCTTAACTATTTTTTAATTGAGTTTATTGGTACATTCTAGGTATACAGTACAGTTGCATTCATCATTGGGATCTTGTACCTTTACATGAAGGTCTTGGTTCTCATTATTTCCCCTTGTCCCTGCCCTCCCTTCACCCCCTCCTCCATATACTTGCTTAACTATTAACTTAAAATATTTCTAGGTTCTAGGTATATAGTACAGTTGCATTCATCATTGGGATCTTGTACCTTTACATGAAGGTCTTGGTTCTCATTATTTCCCCTTGTCCCTGCCCTCCCTTCACCCCCTCCTCCATATACTTGCTTAACTATTAACTTAAAATATGAATTCTTTAAACTGATATATGCTTCTTAAAATATTCCTAGAAAATGTATATTAAATGTTTTGAAAATTTAAGATAGATATGTTTATTCATTAAATATTTAAAACTGTACTTTTCTCCTCCTTCTCTTTCTCCTCCTTTCTTTTTTCCTTTGCTTTCTTTCTCTTCATGTTTTCCTTTGTTTTCTTTTCTGCTCATTGTTGAAAACTTACTCATTTAGTTCTTATAATACTGGGTTTTGGAGATAGAAGAAGTTATGGGCATTAGCTTGTAGGTGTTTGGCTTCTCATTAATGGGAAATTCATGAAACATACTTGAAGGTGGACTTCAATGTCAGAAGATGGAAGATACCAGAGGGTTGAAGTCGGGGTCTGTGGATACTGCAGGTGCTTGGGATGGAACAGACCTGTACCATGCAGCAGTCATGGAAGGTCTTGTGGTCTTCTAGTGACGAGTGTAATTTATCATCCGAAGCCATATAAAGTGTTTTATTCCCAGTGATAATTTATAATGATTACATTGAGTTAAAAAGTAACCATTTTAGTAGTTTCCTTTCTTCCTAAAATCTGATTCGTTATAAAATGTGAAAAGACTTAAGTTGTTATAATTTCTCACAATGTCCCTTTCAATATGAAAAAGGTTTATAGGGACCTTTTCCCTAGGGTAACCAACATATTCTGGTTTGTCCTGGACTGTGTAAGTGTGCTTTAAATACAATTCTTTCAGTAATCATTAATAGTTGTGTGATCTTTGGAAGGTTATTTAACTTTTTTGAGCACTAGTTTCCTCATGTATGTAGGGCTACTTTAAGAAATAAATTGGATAATATAAGCACCATAGTACCTGATCTGTAACAATGGTCAAATAAGCATTAGTGTAATTCCCATGACAGTAATATTTATTGCATTAAGTAGTTAGCAATTAGTACAGTGGGCCTCATTTTATACAGTAATGAAATAACATATGCAAATTTAATTTTAGTTGTTAGAGTGATATATTCTTACTAGAACAATTGTGTAGTTTCTTCACTGCTTAGTGGTCTTCATTACTAGTTATGAATTAAAATTACTATCGCCAATCGATTGAGGAGGCCAATCTTTCCCATGTAGGTAAGGAGTGATAAAGGACAATCTTTCTAGATTTCTTGCCGTCAAGAATACCTCATTTGTAAGCTTACACTGTTGAATTATTTATTGGGCTTTTTCTTTTTTTTGGTATCTGGGATCAAACTCGGGACCTTGTGCTTGGGAGGCATGCGGTGGAATCACTGCGCTAAATCCCCAGCCCATATTTCTTCATATATATAGATATATCTATATCTATCTATCTATATCTATATCTATATCAACATAGATATAGATATATCTTGATGTCTTGATATTGCAGGTACAGCAGAGATATATTTAGATCTTCCAGAAAAGTCTATATCCAGTGTGCTGCCCTATGAGGTAATCTTGGACTTATTGTAGCAGTATTTCCATACTACCTATCTCTTTTTGTTTCATTTTGCTCTACTTTTTGACTTTGATCCCGGACTCTAGATCATAACCTTGATACATTTTCCCTTGGGTCTGGACATACTTTTGTATTTCAGTTATTCCAACTAATTTCTTAAAAAACAATTTGAAGTCCATTTAACATTTCTTACATCATAATATTAGCAAGTTTGCACTTATTTTGTGAATAGCTGTTCTTTAAAAAAATTTTTAAAAATATAGTAATATATCCTGAAAAATCTTACAGACCTCTAGGGAAACACAAGAGAATAGTCAACTGATTAAAAGAGTCCTTTGAATTTTGATGAGAGATTCAATTAATTTGTGAAATTAGACATTTAATTCCCTGTCAAAATCTAGTGTTAAGTAGTAGTCTCATTGAAAGTGTGTCAACCTCCTTCTATTTGAAGGTCATCCATCATTTAAAGTAGATTATTCTTTAATAGTTTATCGTGGGGGTTAGAAATTTGATCTTGCAATTTTGGGTAGAATGAATTAATGTTTTTAATGATCTAAAATTTCCTACCATTTAAGTTTCAACATATGTGATTGCCTAAAAATTGAATTTAACCTTTTTCTCTTTGGCTGTAGTACTGATTTATACATATTACAATTGATTGGATGTGCCATGTGGCAGTATAAACCACTGATTGAACTTGAAGCTAATATGACATTTGCTTTAATCAATGCCATTTAATGAGTGCTTATTATATGCTCTGCATTAAGTTAGGGACTGTGTGTAAAAGACCATGAAGAGGAAGACATTTCCTAAATTTAAAGAACTGGCATTCCAGATAACTAGTTGACTTCATCTATTTGATAAGACAATCATACTGATCAATGGGAAAAGCTGTTATTTAAATTTGTATAAATCCAATGGCATACTTATTTGACTAAAATTTTACCTTTTAATCAATTTCTTTGGCAATATAAATGGATAACCCAAGATAATTGAAAACAATGGTAAATTTTTGTTTTGGTCCATTCTTTTACCCTTGTCCAAACATGATCTGATTGCTAATAAAAAAATGTTAATTGAGTGAACTAGTGTGTTAGCAATGAAGATGGAGAAGAGCAGACAAGGTTGGCATACATTTTGAAAGAAGATATGTTGAAATTTGCTAAAGGGTAGGCTATGGGTCTGAGGAAAATGACATGTTCATTAGACATTCAATTGAGAATATTAGGAAAGAAGTTGAATATCACTTTTGATCTCAAGGGAGAGGTAGGGTCTAAAAATAGTGATCAGTTTCTTGTTGTATATATTTTCTTGATGAGATTGATGTCTGTATTAAATTTGAGATGTTTGTTTTGCTGTATGTGGGACATAGGTTAAGCACCATGTTCAGGTTGATAAATTGTTGTAGAGTGTGAACTTTGGAGTAAAAAATGTTTAAAACCAAGTTTTTCTTATTTTTCTGTTTATCTTTGAACACAGAATTACTCTAAGTCTCATTATCTTCTATGGTGATAACAGTATTAATCATATTTGTGAAGTTTAAATGAAATAAAGCATAGAAACATTTAATAAGACATTAGATATACAAAAAACATTCAATAATGTAGGCTTTCAGTAATTTAAGGTGTAAAGTATGCAGATGCCAAGAATGGTAAGGAACACAAAGAAAAGCAATTGGAAATAATGGTAAAATTAAGTGAAATTGCTTTACATGAAAAAGTTGTGAGGAGCAACTTGAGTCTGAAATGAATAAAAACTGTTCAGGTTGCCCTTTACATTATGGGTTCTCTGTATGTTTCATTGTCCTAAGCTATTTTATAGTTGTGTAAATTGTAGAAAAATTAGTAATACATATGATTCTTACTGGTAGAAAAGCCATTAAATTTTGCCCAGTGGAGATGCTAATCATTCATCTTTCCCAATTATCTGTGTAAAGAGTAGCCTTTGAATTCTTTAAACAGGTTGCAACATCTTATTGGTTTTCTCATTCGTTAGTAAATAAAATAAGATCTTGAACACTTGCTTATTTTATTTTTTATAATAACTATGACTTTACCTTTAAAACTATTCTTTAATACAATAGAGTGTAATTCTTACCTAAACCCTTCAATTTGATGAAAAAAATCCTAAGAAATTGAGTATAAAAAAGAAGCTGCTAAAATAATTAATTCAAAGGTAGAATGCAGATCAATGTTTTAATAAATGTCATTGGACCTAGGTAATATTTACAATATGATTAAAAATATTCAGATCTTCAAATGCCTGAATGATATTTCTTAAACATTTGTTGTGAAATGCTGATCTATTGAGAAAGGTTTACAAATGTTCTGAAAGGAAAAATAGATATGAACTTCAAATCAGTCTGGGAAAAATAGTAAATTAAATTGAACAGATTTCTTTACTATAGAACTTCGAAGAGTCTTCACCAAGTTAAATGTATTTTAAATATCAAAGAAGGTGTGTGTATGGTGGAGAGAGGCAGAGAGAGATCTTGAATTCTATGGCTTATTTTTTTTTAAATACTGACATTAACATTTCTCAATGTACTCATTCCAACAAATAGGTTTATTGAAAACTGCTTAAAGAAAGCTTGAGAAATTTTCAATAAGGAAAGTGGCAGTGTGAGCATGAAGACGGGGGTGGGTGAAATTGTTTCTTCCAGTCGTCTGGTTTCCATGGACTCCTTCGTGCATCCAGAGAGGATCAGCTCAGCTCCCACTGGGTCTCAGCTGGTGAACAGCAGTGGCAAGGAGCTGGTGTTTGAACCTTTCCCTTGATAAGACCACCTGGGTGCAGCTGTGACTCTGCGGTCTCCAGGCACAAACACCACCACAGACCTTTTAAAAAGTGCCGTTTAGAAGACATCATGTTTTTACATTTTAAACATAATATTTGCACCTCCATTCTAGTTTCCTATTGTTGCTGAGCTGCATCAGTTGCTTAGTATATTACAGCCCATGTGCTTCAAGTCATTAGAGGACACTTTGATGACCGTAAGATAAAAAGAAGGAACATGGTATTTGATTTAGGGAGCCTGGGCCCTGTAGGTCCTAAAATGATTTGTCTTGGGAAGCCCTCCAATGCATTGAGATTATTTCAAAAACTCCCATCTTTCAAGGAATCACTTAGCTCTTCCACACTACGCCACACTTCTTCTGGAGATCTCATTTCAAGCCACTAATTTGATGAATCTAAAATGGCTTAGTATTCTATTTCCTTGGTGATGTTTTAAAAAGCTTTTTTAGGCTATAAAAACAAAACTTCCATATATCATAAAAGAATAAATGAGATAGGCTTGACTTCCTCACTAATGCAATGTTCAGAATGAGATCTGTCTGAGTTGAGCATTAAGGAAATGTGGAAAGTATAAGAAGAATGTAAGAGTTGCTTTCTGTATTTAAAGCAGCAAGGCATATAATAAAGGTGACAAAAGGGAATCCAGTTGGAAAACAGTGCAATAGGGAATGCACCCAAGTAGAGAATGAAGTGATTACACACAGTGCATCTGTGAAAAGAACCTGTGTAGGTTGGCATAAGGTGAGTGAGAATAATGAACTTTGAAGGAGGGCAAAGATAGGAGCTAAAGAAAAATTCTAGAGATATTATTCCAGGCAGGTTACATGACAGGTGTGTGGTGCTGAAGGAAGGTAACAGAGAACACAATAAATGGTAAAGTACTTTCCATAACCAAAGGGTCACAGTTAGGAGAAATAGAAAACAATAAGAAGAGGGCACAAAGTAGTCAGATGAGAAATTTTAAAGCTTTTTGAAGGTTATTCTAATTAGCCACTAAATTTTCAGGATCATTTAGTAAATTCTACCAGTTTTAAAAGGAATGCCATTGGTTTTTCTCATATGTTTTTGATATATGTAAAATGTTCACTAATTCAGATAAGTTGGGAGAATTCTATTCTATATAATTAATTAATTACGGATTACAGAGAATTTATTTTTAAAAAGTCATTTATTTGTTTTTAGTATTTATGACAACAGTATTACAGCCCAAATGCGCTTTCACAAAGAAGTAGTGTATTTCTGTGGAATTATTTAGAATTAGAATTTCTTCCCTAGAAAAGACTTTCCTAAGGAAAGAGTTGCTTTAAATAGATCAGTTCTTTTTTTAAACGCTTTTAACTGCCCTGTGTACATTTTA
The DNA here is from genome assembly GCF_012274545.1 of Fukomys damarensis. NCBI lineage: Eukaryota > Metazoa > Chordata > Mammalia > Rodentia > Bathyergidae > Fukomys > Fukomys damarensis. Next base: position 54,098,421 of record NW_022900942.1, on the reverse strand, counting down.
TTTTTTACTGTTCGTTGCGTAAGCAAATGCTTTCCTCACTGTGAGGAGCTCAAGATGAATCCCTCACCTGTGCCGCACGGTTCCTGCTGGCCCTTCAGGGACAGGTGCACCGCAGTGCTTGCTCCAGGACGCAGTCTGTCTAGACTGTGGCAAGAGGAACCCTTCTTTTGGGCTTCCCCAGAGTTAAACCCAGGAAGGGAGCAACAGTCGGTGGGTGGGCGCAACATGTGCTCTGAGAGGGGCTTTATTCCCTGGCTTCCTCCCTGCCAAGCCACTAGCTAGCTCGTCCCTACTACTCACCACCCCTCATGCCATTACCGTTTCAGGGGTCCCAGGTTCCGTGAGGCCTCTGGAGTACGATAACGTCTTTCCAGTCGGATTTCAGCGCTGTTGATTTCTCTTAATACTACCTACGGCACGACAGTAAGAGTCGTTCTTTCAAGCACCCCAGTGTCTGTTGTGAGTCTGCTACCAGTTTCTACTGGAGTTCTGACAAATAGCTTTCACTCAGATCTATTTTAAGAAAAAGCAGTTAATAGAGTCCATAATGCAATGTTTTGTTGAATATGTTCGCATATTTCAAACATGTTTAGCATATTATTTTTCTGAAGAATTAACTCATCTGATTACTTACCAGGAATAGTGTAAGGCCTACTACATACTGGGCATTGGAATGGTAGGAATGTAACCAGTTCAGTCTTCCACAGTATTTATATTAGTTACAAGAAATATTAATGTACTACGCATATTAATAATACAAGGGAGTTACATATTCTCAATTATTTGAGAATAATGTATATTTGAGATATACATAAATTAATACTTCAGAAGTCATCATCATCATCAACAGGCACAGATCATTTATGTTATACAGAGTAACGAGCACATACTTCTTAAAAGTATTGCTTCATGTTTTGGTCATGTGTGAAAGAAAAATATACTAAAATTCTGGTTCACAGCTTTATATCATTTTATGTTTATTATGTATCATAAAATGTAGGATTCACGGTCCTACTACAATGTTACCTACATAAGGAAGCAGATTTAGAAAGTATAGACTGATACATAAAAGGAGAAAAAGATAAAGTTAAGAATAACTAAAATAAACTATCAAACTACAGATGATTTAGGGCATTAACTTTCTCTTATTCAAGCATTTGAGGTGTCTAGGTCCTTTTGTGGATAAATGTCCCTGTTAGGGCATTAGAATAGCATACTAATCAAGATTCAATGTTAAATTTTAGAAATTGTATGGATATATTTAAAACTGTTTGAAGACATGATCATCATAATATTACTTCTAATTGAAATTGAAAATATATTTGAAGATTCTTTGTTTATTTTCACAAAAATATGCGAACTAGAATACATTTTTTTCAAAATTTACTTGAGAAAAACATTTTTACCTGCCTTTCAGTTGGAAAATTTTGAGGAAAAATATATTAAAGGTATTCATTTTGCAAACTTTCTAATAGATCTAACATCAGTAGAATCTCAGTTCAATCTTCCACATAAACAATATGGATTATTGGCTTTAGTAGATAATGGTTACATTGACTATCTTAGTCCACCATCACTGCATAGGTGGAAAGAAAAATAGCTTTGTGATTAGTTTCAAGTTAGACAGTAAATTACTTTAAGCGTTCAGTTCCCAGATTATTTGGTTTCCAGGATTTAACTCTACTTTTGGAGAACATAAAGTGCAATATGGTAATCATAGATTTTTAAAATATTATTAATGGCATAATTAGAACTGTGTTTACAGCATGTACTTTCAGAATTTAAAGATACAATGGCATTGAATTTTAGAGTTGATGAGTATAAAAACACCATATTCAAATATATTAAGAGAGCATCAGGTTGCCAGTCTACTTCAGAGGATCACACAGAGGCAAGAGAAGGTGATAGCTCATTGCTCTTCTGAGACCATCAGTCAGTTTTTCCTGGGACAGACATAAGTGGTTGGGAAAATGATAGGTACATCAGCACTATTCAACATTAGAACTCTTTTCTCCATTAATTAAAGTCCAGGCTTCTCTAGAAACTCTACCATGAAAGGTAACAGGCCTCATTCTTCATGCACACACAGATTTAGTATTAAAAACATCACAGCAATAAGAGCAGCAGCAGGAAACAAATACAATTAGCAAAAGAAGCATGGATAAAACATTTAAACCCATAGCTTTTATGCATTAGCTCAGTGATTCATTTCAAATTTAGCTTTTCAATTCATCTGTCTCCAGGTGTCCTCTATTTCATATCTCAATCTAATTTTTTCATAGAATTATGTGTCATTGGAGAAAATAAAAATTCACCCTCCCAAATTGCAGTTTCAAAGAGCATAATATCTTTGACCTTTAAGCTTTTTCGGGTTTTTAACATATTATTACTATTTTGAGTCTTACATAAAACTAATTATTTGAGGGGCTTATAATGTGCTGCCACATTAATCCCTATAGTAGTATTTTGAGACTCCAGCACTATTGTTATGCTATAGAAATATCATAATGCTTGTGATTTCCTTGAGCATTAATGTTTTGTAAAAGACCGAATTCTGTGGCTTCTGCTAATCAATTATTTATTGAAACACTTTATTCTCCCAATCTTTTACTCTACCACCAGAACAGGTTTTTGTTAGAAGAGTCAGATAACAGTAAATTAAATAATATCCAAGACAATTACCTGCTCTGGGACACACTAAAACAACCGAAAGTATTTGGCTCTAAACTAATAATAATTTCTAGTTAATGCTCTGGACTCCTGAAAGGAGTCTCAAATATATATTCTGAGTCTTGAAGATCACTTTATGTGTAGATTGTTGAATTATAAGTTTTATAGAACTCCAATTCTTATTTGGCATTTCATATTATTTACCCATCTTTTCCATCTCTGTTTTCCTGAGATTCTAGAGGCAACATCTTCTACCTCTTGCTTTCCAACTCATAATTCTTTGTGCTAACATGGATCTCCTCACATCTCTAGTATGCACTCCTACAGTGAGTATTGTCCAGATCTCTGTAAAATCTCCCTCCACCTAGAGGTAATTGGAGGGGGGCAAGAAAAGTCATACTGTACCAAGTTTGCCTCAGTTTAGGTGTCATTGGGATTTTGATCATTGCTGATGTTATTTTCAGATCTTGGCATTGCTCCTTTTGGTGACCCTAAATAATACCTCCTTTTGGTGACCCTAAGCCAATCAATGGTGACACAACCCAGGAGACTGTTAGGATCTTTTAGAGAGATATAAAAGTATTCCCACTGTAGAAAAAATGGCAAGTTGGATCTACTCTATATCAATCATGTTCTCCCTATTTAATTTCTATTTTTTTTGGAAAGAAGAGGGAAAAAAGACCTTAGAAATTTGTTGAGCCATGAAAATAGAATAATTTTAAGGATTGTTATTTATGAACATATTTTGAAAATAAACGACTCAGTTCCCTTCATTAGTATTTCTTTTTAAACACTATTGCACTATAAAAGGATTGCAATGCCTATTACTTATTAACACTGTGTTATAAATTATGTTAGGAACTCTTCTGTTAGGTTCATTTTAGACTACAAAACAGCAAGGTAGGGGAAGAAAACAATGTATACCATCCCAGCCAATATGGCAGACGAGGTACTTAAACATTAGCATTTCTACTATTAAAAATATTTTCATATTTAAGATTCTTTGAGGCAGTGACAGGTAAGATACTTAAACATTACTTCTATGGTACAATATATTTTTTGTGTTTAAAATTTGTTGTCATTCCCTATTTTAGTCAAGTAAATACTTTTAGGAATACTGTCAGGGAAATTAATAAAAGTTTCATGCAGATTCAATTTTTTATGCTTGAAATTTCATTTTTGGTCAATTTAAAGGAGAACAACATTCACTCACAGCATCTATGTGTCATTTTGTAAAGTGCTGGGCTTTAAACTCCTCAAACATAAACACTCATTTGCGGACACACTCTTCTTCATAGTAGGCATCAGCGCTCCCATTTGGCAGATGACACACATGCTCTACTGACCGTGGACCATGAACAACTTGCCACAGAGAGAAATTGAAATCCCGCTCGTGTGATTCTCAGAACAGTGCTCTCTGCACCATTCAGTTGGGTAAAACGGTTCTGAAACTCAGTTATGTCCCATTATTTCGGATCTGCGTCTCTCCAGGATGGCGATTCTTCCTGGAGCTCCAGCACATCCTCATGTGCAGAAATGCAGCACAACAGGCCGGGAAGGAGCCGTGGTACAGGAATCTAAGTTTGGAAACTGGATATTCTGACTTGTCAGTTGGCAACTATGACATTATTGAAGTCTGTCAACCACTAATATGACTAGGTCTATATTAAAGACATTACAAATAATAATGCATTGGTTTGAAATTTAGAAACTGAGTGAAGACATTAAATATTTAAATATCTGATTCATGGATTCAGTTTTTCAATATATCAAGAGCTCCCTTTTATTTTTCTTACTTTTCTCATTGGGGAAGCAAAATACCTGGCATTCAAAGTTAAAGGAGGGAAGGTTTATTTGACTCATAGTTTGTAGAGCTTTCAGTTCATAGTTTGCTGGCTGCAAGGCAGGGTGGCATGGCAGAGGGACATCGCAGAGGACAAATAGTTTCTGGTAAAGCAGCAAGCAGCAGCCACAGCATCTCTTTCTGTGCCTTATAGTTTTATCCAGGCCACCAGTCCCTAGGGCAGTAGCACTCACTCACACCCAGGGTGGGGCACCCTTCATCCTACCCACAACTATGCCAAACCAGTCAGTGGACTGATTTAGTAATCACACATCCTTAAGCCCAGCATTACACAGTCTAGATCCATCTGCCACTGAAAAAGCCCCAGCTATGAGTGTGTGACGCTTTGAGGGGACATCCAGATACAAGCCACAGCACCTCTGATCTATACTGTGAGACACATAATTTGTGTGCTATCATAATGAGAAGTGCATCCCCAAGAATGTGTGAAATGGGATAAATCACAGGAAATAAGCAAAGGTGTACAAGATGATTTCTTTTCTAGATATTTGTTGTCTGTGTCATTTTTCTCTTTTGGGCATTGCTTTGGGATAAGGCACTATATACCTCACTTATTCTAAAATATATTCATAAATACGAATACATCCTATACCTCAAGCAATTATTCCACTAAAATGAAAAATGAATTGGAATATTTAAGAATGGAGCCTGACTTTGGACTTAATGAGGGCCGGAGTTTTGCAGAAGTCATTTCAACCACAGCACATACTTTAAGATTGATAGAATTTTAAAAAAGAAGGTATTGCATAAGATTCAAAAGGAAAATGTGTTCTCTAAAAATATTGTAATCCCATCTGGGTTTGTAGAGAGTAAGGTGATTTAATTTTGGAATGTATCTTTGGAGAATAGATAACAAGACATCAATTTCCTTTTTCGGAACCCTCACTTTTTCTGCACACCAATTTTTACCCACTCTTAAAATTTATTCTATGGGAAGCTCCTCCTCCTCCTCATCAAGTATTCATCGATGACTGATTTTTGGCACGGAAATGTGGAAGAGAACAGAACCCCGTCTTTACCTTCTTGCTATTTAAAAAGTTGTTCTAGGGACAGGTCATTTGTAATTAAGATAAATAACAATTCAAAGTAGTGTATCTTAAAGGCCGTGTCATGCAGGGCAAATACGGGAACTAAGGCTGCCTCGTCTCTCTCTTGTGCTCCTAGCAGACATTGAAAATCAATCAACACACTTTACTGCGGTGTCTGCACTTGGGCGGGAGGGAATCTCTATGACACAAAGCTCCAGGTCAGCTGTATCTGTGTTTCAGCATTTGCTTTCAAGATGAAGCCTATTTACTCCTCCTGTGCTCTCGGGGGTTTGGGGCTGGTGGTACAGGACTATCGTGGGCATCCAGGGGAAGGAGTGATTAGAGAAATGTCTACTGGAGAAATAAGCCTTGTAATTGTTTATAAAGAGTGATGTAATATAAATTAATAGAATAGTGGAGTAGAACATTCTAGATTAGGAAACAGGAGCCAGCGAGAACACAGGTGCCCTCTGTCATGATACGCCAAGACACACTCAGGAAACAAGTTAGACTGGCAATGTTACAAAGCATTGCAAGGCTGGACAGTGGGTAATCAGAGAGTTCTGATGCAGCGATAAAGACACAGAAATCATCAGTGTGAGACTAGCAGTCAACAGGAATAGAGGGCATCAGATGGAGATATACACAAAGTAAGAGAAGTGACTCTGCCTTTGAGAGTCAGGTGATGACTCTGTAAAGGAGACCTAGGAGCAGTCACCGGCAGAAGAGATGGCCGCAGAGTCCAGTGAGGCCCTTCAGAAGGCACAAGTGGTAAACAGCATAAGGCAGTGCTGGGCAGCCCCTGAAGGTGAGCACTGAGAAAAGTTGATGAGTTTCACAGCCAAGACGGCAAAACAGAGGAGGTGGCAGAGCAGACAGCAATTTCGGTGGAATAATGGGAATGGAAAGGGGAGCGAAGGATGTAAGCCATGTTTTAGGAAATATCAAAAAGAGGACGGAACTGTGCTAAAAAGATGAGATATAGGATGGTGGCTGGGCAGTGGGCTTTGTCAAGTGAGAGACACTTTGTCATATGTAGATTATGACAAAGAAAGGCAGCAGCAAAGAAGAGAGGAATGACGATATAGAATAAAAGACTGAGATCCCTGAGCAGGTAAGAGTGCAAAGGTGGATATATAAATAGGAAAGAAAGGATAAAAGATGCAGAGCCTGAACTCCTACAGATATGTAGATTGGGAACATCTCTGCAAGTCCCCAAGTTTAGATTGCTTACTGTCCCCCGAGGCTTGTGTGCCTACATTTTATGGGGCACTTATACTTGGTTATGAGTACCACGCAATATGCCTTGGAACACATTAGTATTTGATCTTCTTCGCTTTGCTCAAACCCAATTCCCATCCCCTAAACCGAGAAACAGCAGCGCTATGCACTCAGTTGCTCAGGTAAGTCTGCTTGAATTCAACTCCCAGAGTTGTCTTCATCCAAAACACACAAAGGCAATCACGAGGTATTGCTGTTTCTGACTCATGAACATCTCTGACCTTTGCCTGTTTTTTTTTTTTTTCTTCTATGCAGTAACTCCTCTGCC
>NW_022900942.1:54034836-54091211 GCF_012274545.1 Fukomys damarensis | reverse complement strand
TTTTTTTTTTTTCCTCCATTGCAGTAACCTCACTCTGCCCGGCATCATCTCTGCTCCATTTACTGCCACAACAACGACAACTTTCCTACTCTCAAAGCCCCCGATCTCTAATCCCTACTGTGGTCTGCGGTCCACTTCACAGCGGAGTCACTTCTGAGCTCAGAAGCAGAAATGAACGTTGAGTGGCTCCTGTGAAAATATGTTCAGATGTGAAAGTTCACCTGCGTTGCTAAACAGGGAAATGACTCCTTCTTCTCCCGCTGTGGTGCGTACGGACTTTTCACAACCTTACTCACTTTGACTTCTCTCGTCTCAGCCTCATCGTTCAAATTGCCAGTGACACTCTGGTGTTGTGCGTATTTCACCACATTCACCTGGCCGTCGTTAGCTCTTCCCTTTCCGCGCTTCTGGATGATCATGCCTTCTGGAAAGCTTTCTGTGGAAGGTTCCATCCAAAAGTTTCAGGTGACTTCCCTGTGGATTTCCCCGAGCGATTTACCCACTCACATACCACGTTTATCACATAAAGTAGTCTCCAGCTTCTTCACTCGTTCACCCAGTGGGTTCTATGAATTTGAGGATCCGAATTGCATTTCCCACATTCACTCTCATAGCTAATGTGCCAGGACGCTTCCTGGTGCAAAGTCACTAAATAAATATGCATTTAATTCAATTGAATCTGTCAATAATATGTAGGATAAGTTAGAGAAAGTGTGGGAAAGAAACTAGACATAGAGCTATGTAAAAATCATAATTGTTTCATATTCTTACCTATATTTTCCATATGCCAACCTATTATATGAATACCCAGAAATAGGTAAATCGTATTAAATAATATTAAGCTACTTGCCAGGTTTTATTTCAATGGGGTATCAAACTATTTTTGAGGTGTGCGTGGTACTAGAGTTTGAGCACAGGTCTTTCATATGCTAGACAAGCATCCACCACTGAGGTACAGCCTCCATCCCCAGTCTTTTTTTGTTTTGTTTTTAACTTTGCGATAGAATCTCGCTAAGCTACCCAAGCTGGTCTTGAACTTGAGATCCTTCTGCTTCAGCGCTCTGAGTAGGTGATATTATAGCTATGAACCACCAAGCCTAGACAATGGGTTGATTCTTAAATCTTCACTGCAATTGTCAAGTATAGTCCATCTGTTTTCAGAATATAATGTATGAATGGGTTTATCTCAGATTTTAATTCAGGTGATAAAACAACTAGTTGAGGACAAACATGCTCAAGAGTTGAGACCTGTAGATACCTTCTTATACAGTAAAACTAAGTATGTGCATTTATAATGCAATATAGTTGATGTATAATATATTTCTGACTTCAAACTCCTTCTAATTAAGAATCCCATGATACTACTAGGGCAAGTTTGGATAGAAGAGTGATGTTTTCTTAGTACTTTTACTTTCTCTGGTAAGTCCTGCTTTTACTTTCCTGTGTCATTCAATGTTCATTTTCCACGTGGCTCTGTGGTAGAATCTCCCTTTCTTGATTGAGGGCCATTTCACTATTTACAGAATATTCTTGGTCTTTGCTTATGTGGGTTCACTAAGTTCACTTTAAATAGTGAGTTTTAATCAATGTGAGCTTTTAAAGCAGCATCATCTCCCAATTACGCTCTGTAAAATGTCAGCCCTAATTACTTATTATCTTCAATGGTTTCTTTTTTCTGCTGACATGATTTTCTAGCTCTTTGGATTTTGCTCCTGGTCCTTTAATTGCTCAGAGCAGAAAGGGTTTTATCTTACATGTTTTTTTTTTCAGGAAAATTAATATGCAGAGAGGAGCCTGAGCTGAGAAGAAGTTTCCTCATGGTCAGAAATAAAGACTTCTTGCTGTATCCTGTTTAATTCTCTTAAGTAGCCGTTTTGTCTCTTTATGCTTTGCCTAGCAGATTGTAAATATCCTGCATAATTTAATTAGTGTGGGATTAATTACATGAGAATAATTATTTTCTGATTAGTTATATTTATAAATAACCCATATGAATATATAGAAATGATGCATAAATAGGTACAATCTATTTTTTAAAATAAAATTGATCCAGATCTTTGGAAAAAAAACTTTTAAGAAACATTCCTCTCTCCTCCCTTTGACCCTCCTTCCCCTCATTTATAAAGCTTTGTTGTATTTTATGTTTTTTTTTAATCATTTTCTTCCTTTTTCCCTTTCTTCCTCCCTTCCTACTCCCTAGTGCCTCTTCCCATTTCAACTTTTTCTCCCTTATTCACATTATCTGTTATACAGTTTGGACTTTATTTACACTTTCAATTTCTCACACCAGAGAGACAATGTGATTACTTGCATGTGTGTTTGATTTATTTCACTTAAGTGAAATATCTCTATCATAATGGCCATAAAGCCAAATGGAATTAGCAGACTTCCGATTATTGCAATGTGCCTCTGCATTACCATCTTTTTGTCTTTTCTGTGGTTCTGTGTCTTAGGAGAAAGCAGACAGAAAAGGGGGATTTTCAGTATTTGATTACTTAACACATGCAAGATATTTACATGTATCAGTTATCTCATTTTTAATATTTACAAAAGTTTATTACTTCTATTATCCATATTTTATAGATGAAAAAGTATCTGAGAGGTTAATATTCTTCAACAGTATATAAATATTTATTAAAGTGCTACTGTCCTCATATGGTCAGCAAGACAAACATGATCTCTGTACTTTGAGAGAAAATAAGTGAGCTGAGAAAAATAAAAATAGTTGTTTTCCAGGCAAGTATAACAATGCCTAAGGATGTTCAAAATATTACTAAAAAGGAGTTAATGAAAAACAAAATAAAATGAAGTAAGAAAGAATTTTCAGCAAAAATATACTGGAAGAGATGGGCCAGTCTAAAGGCAATGAGAGTCCTGGATATGGAGTGAACAGTCTGATTTAATGTTGCAGAGCTGGGATGTCAGCTGCCAGGAAATGAGAGAGTCAAGATTTGAATCCAGAGCTATTCAGTGTCAAGTCTATATATGACTTTAGTACAGGAACGATGAATTGTATATCAAACGACAGATATTTAAGAGTAGAGTTTAGCATCACAGATGCTAAAATATTCTGAATTTATTCTAGAATCTTCTTTTTTTTTATTGAGTTTATTGGTACATTTAGGGATACAGTACAGTTACATTCATTGTTGGGATCATGTACCTTTACATGGCAAGTCTTGATTCTCATTGTTTTCCCCTTACCTCTGCCCTCCCTTCACCCCCTCCTCCCCTCCCCATCTACAAACACTTTATTTTCATCTTTTCATTCTCTCACATTTTTTTCTTTTCTCTTTTTGTTCTTCCCCTACGTATCACACCTTCCCTACACCTTTAGCTCCTTTCCTCCCATTTCTAAATGTCAGTAATCTTATTAGAATCTTATGCATTGTTGCAGAATATTCACACCAGGGAAACTATTTGGTAGAATCTTCTTTTGTGCAAATTTGGCAGTAATACAACAATAAAACTGAAGTATTAAATGTTGATCATTGATGTCTAATTCTTCCTATTCTATCTCCTTCCAATTCTTTTTCCTTTCTTGTTTTTCCTTATCAACTCATTGTTCAGATAGTTCCATTGGATTTAAGCCTGATGTGCAAAGACTCTAGACATTTATTTACTTACCTGTCTCCTCAAGTGCCCTACCAAAACAAAACTGCATTATGCTAGCCCTGTGAGAGCTACATTCCAATATATCCAAGAAAATGCTCACAGGGGCACAGATTTTCTGTGTTATTCAAAGCAACATTTTCAGTAGTTCAGATGGAGGGGGAAGAGGTACTAGGCTACAGGTTGAGAAAATACGAGGACTGCTACACAGACTTTCAAATTCCAAGGGTTAGAAAGACACTTATTTGTCTCTCTCAAACCAGAGACTTGTGTTAAGAAGCAGCTGCAGTACTAAGAAATGATTTTTTAAAATTCATACATGTTTGCAGTACACAGTGACTACATTTGTCTTGGGGAGCTGGCACATGACCATACTACACCTCAGTTGTTTTTCTCACCCCCTACCTCTGCCATAAGGAAGGATTAACTTTGAGGCACTCACAGGTAAGTGGATTCACCTTGAGACTATAATGTTAAACAAAATAAATAAGACACACAAAATCATATGATTTCTCTTATATGAGAAACACAAAATGTAAATAAAAAGAGAAATGACTTTAGCCAAAGATAATTCTGTGGCATTGATCCTCTTATGTTCTTGTTCTACACTCTATATGTATATTTGAATATGTTTGTTTAATTTCTGTTATGGGTGTGCGGAAGCTGGCAGATATGTTATATAGGAGGCAGATTTCTCTGTTGGACTATTTGTTAACCTTGGATTAGTAATTATAAAATGAATGCAATACTTGGTTCTGTACATCATGTGGGCCATGTCTGACCACTCTGTCTGTGATGGACAGGAAGCCATATCCTTATAAGCACAGTCAAAATCAACTGCCCTTCAGGAGGTCCCAGTGGAGCAGTGAGGACTTAATTGGTCACATCTACATTAAGTTCTAAAAATCAGTCAACCCACTCACTGAGTAGAGTATGTGGTTGATTATTACTTGCACAGTATTTTTAAGGTGCATAGATGATTTGATTTGTAGTGATGGCCATTTGATGCTCTCTTTCATATTATGTTTTCATTAAAAGACATGCTGATAACAAAGATGTGTTTTTTAATAAACCATAATTTTGTGGCTGTCATTACTGGATATGGTATATATCTGTCACTTTCATCTTCCCTCTATGATAGTTTGTAACCAAGAGAAAATTTACCTTGCCATGGGTTAGACAGAGTCTATAATCATTTCAACATTTCCAGAAAAATATTCATGAGTGTTGCTAAAAGCATGTTTATGAGGTTAAATATTCCTGGAAACTGCTGGCTTTTTTTAAAAAATAAAGACATCTCAACTCCTAGACTTTTCAAAACCTTTAATGTGCTAATGCAGAAGTTTGGGGTTTCTAGGATGGAATTGTAGGGTGATGAATTTCCCAAACTCGTGTGACTCTAAGAATTCCTTTCTGTGCAACATGTGATCAGATGACCAGAGTGAATGTACTTTGGAGAACATGGGATTAAGCATCTGTTCGGCCCAACTCCCAGTCACTTCAATACTCAGTGTTTACCTTAGTGCTTATCACCTGCCAGAGTGCTGGGCTATTCTCTGCACACCTTAGTAGCTTAAAAACATTCTCAAAATCTTTATTCTCTAAACTCTTTGCTCAGAAAGTATCAGAGCCCACGTTTCTCACAAAATTGTGAACTTCTCCAGATTTGTCTTTGGTATGTTCACATCATTCTTTATGATTCTTTCCTCCACCTTCATTGTAAGGTTTCTTACATCTTCCCAAGCTTATTGCTTGACACTGTACTCTCTTACTCTTGCTTTGGAGTGTCACTCACTCACTGACACCCATCCCGGGGCCTCTCCCTCAGACAGACTAAAAACCCCTTTCCGAGCACCATGGTGCCTTTGCTTTGCCCGCATTGCACTGCAGCCTGGCCCGTCTGCTCCCAGATGTTAAGTGCCCTACTTTTCATGACAGCTATTGAAAAGGGGGGCGTTGACAGAGAGCAGCCAAGGATATCTTTATTTATAATTTAATAGGAATGAATGGCCTTTTCAGCTGGGACTTCAGAGGGTTGTGTGGAGCTTTGGTCATTGAGATGGTGAGATCCCTCAATTAAAAAAAAATGTATAAAGAATGGCAAGGCTCTATTCGTCTTCTTTAACCATTTAATTGTATAAATGTAGGCTACACTGGAATTTTACTCAGGTAGCTTTTAAAATTTAAATTTTATTAAGTAGTTAATTAACTATGAGACCCTAATTGTAAAAGAATGCTCTAGAAAGAATGAATTTCTAAAGCACAAAAAAAAATGTATGCTAAACTCCAATATTCTGGTAAAACATTTAATTTCAGAAAATATTTTATGTGAGGCTCAAATACAGATAGGAAGGTGTACAGGTAATCAGATTGCATATACAGTCATCAAAGAAAATTAATCTGAATACGCACATATTTTATACTAAGGCATCCATCAAATTATAAACTAATATGTCAAGCAAGATGACTTCTCAGTTTGCTAGAGTTCCAATTTTACTGTCTAGCTAGCCAGGTATCCCAAACAATATTCCATTCTAGATTTTTTTGACTTAATAGTGGCATGAAATGTAATAATAGACTTGGTAGTGCTGAAATATTTAGTGTCTAACAATATTACCATTTTATCACTCTAGCTTTTAACATCCATCCGAGAAAAAACATTGGAAAAAAGTTATGTCTTTTCAAAATAATACCCAAAATTTCTTACATTGGAAATGAAATGATGTTATGATGGATAGCTTTGCTTTGTTTTTAAGAGTTAAACATAATTAAAGGCAAAAAGTCCAAATTACAACAAGATTCTTTCTTTTTCCTTTGAGACCTTGAATTCACTATGTAGCCCAGGCTGGCTTCGAATTTATGGTAATCCTCCTGACTCAGCCTCCTGGGGGCTGGGATTACAGGCAGACACCACTAATTTCTTTTATTTCAGATATATGCATTCCCTTTAAAAAACTGACTCATAAAAGATACAAATGCAAGAAATAGCTTGTATTTTATATAGCGAGACCAATATAGGATGTGCTAAACAATAAATAATAAATTTATATATAGGTTTGGTCATAATTTTATCATATTAGACATATTCATTTGATCTATTTTGTAATCTAACATGATTTATTTGAAAAGTTTTTATATTTCTCTTGTTTAAGTTTTGCATTGGGATTGCAGGGACTTTAGCAGGGTGGAAGACAGTTTGAGTAATACATCTTAGTTCCCAAATTTGCAATGATTTCCTACTTAGCATTTTAACCTTAGAGAATCATGGCTCTGATATGTGGGCATTTTAAAGTATGGCTAGGATGATACTAAACTATGCTGCTCTCTCACATAAATTTCTTTCATTTTTCAGGCTCCCCTCTCAGCGCATTTTTTATGTCTGTATAATTTTGCTTATGACATTGCTTTCTAATTTAGCCGTTTAAACCTGCACCTATATTTGTCTCTGACCTGATTGACATTTATCTTAATGCCCAGTTCCTGAGCACATTTCCAGGCACAGATCTGGGGCCTCTCAGTCCGGATGGCAGCAGTCCTGTGGAGACAATCACATGGCTCAACATGCCATCTGAAATATTTGGGCGCAAATAGATTTCATTTCAAATGAAGGCAATAGCATTCACCCTCTAAACTCCTCCTTAGAGTCTAACACATCACAGATAACTAAATTAAACTTCAAACTGTATCTGAAAAAGAGTGTTTCTCATGTTTCTGTGACAACAGCATCAATAAATAATTTCCTATTTTGTCTGCTTCATCTTCTATCTCCTATTTTTTACCATCTGGTTAGTAAAATATCAGTGTAAGTGTATTTAATGTTTTGCATGTATATGTGGCTTTATGGTTTACAAAACACATTTATGCATATTATTTCATTTAATACTTAGAAAGGAGATGAGGCAGGCATGAGAATCTTCTTTTTTTATGGTGGGAAAGCAGTCCTAAAATCCAAAAGGCATAGTGAGAGAAGCTAATTGTCCCCCAATATCCATTTAACTGAGTGATACAAAATGGTTGCTATCTTGGAATCTGGTTACCCATTAATAGAAATACTTATTATATTTACTTACAGCCAGGTACTGTCATGTAATTAAAGTTCAGAGAAATCAATAGAAAATCGGCATGATAGGTTCATTTTCTTGGTAGTAGCTTTATAATAATATGACCTTATGCTTTCCTCACTTTTGACCACAGGAATATGAAATGGGGCTAATTTGCCTTAGATACTGGATAAGGATAACCCCAGGACACGTCAGAGCAGGAACACAAAAGGACACAGCCTCAGACCTTCATGAAGAAGATTTCCCACCTCAGCTCTGATGTTATATATATGGGAAATAAACTTTTACCTTTTAAGAGCCATCATCATTTTGTGTCTCTTATTCATAACAGCTAAACCCGAATCATAACAAAGATGATAAGAGAAGAAACATGTCTTACCTTGTCCTGTTGTTATAACTGAGTATCTAAGACTGAGGAGTGTATAAAGAAGAGAGTTTTACTTAGCTCACAGGTTTGGAGGTTGAATATCCAAGATCAGGTAGCCCCATCTTGATGGTCTCTAAAGAAGTCCTTTTGACTGTATCACAACATAGTGGATGGCATCACGGTAGGACCACATGTGAGGAAAAAGAAAGCGCTTGGTTAGACAGGAAGCAAGAGACATAGAGGAGCCAATCTCACCTTCCTTTTTATTTATTTATTTATTTTGCTCTTGGCAGTGGTAGGGATTGAGTACTAGGGAGAGGAATCCAGGGCTTTTGCACACCCTAGTCATTTATTTTATTATTATTATTATCTATATATTTTATTTTGAGACAGAACTTAGGCATTCCTTTGAATTTCCCAGGCTGGGCCTGAACCTAGGACTCTAGGCCTGAACCTCAGCCTCCTAGAATGCTGGTGTTGTAGGCATGGAGCATCACGGCTGGCTCGGGTTCATTCCTATGCAATAATTTACTCTGGCAGGAAACGATGCTGTCCCACAATACCTGAGCGATCCCTGGAAGACAGCATTAATCGACCCATGAAAGTGGAGTCCCTGGGACCAACGCTTTCTTCACTAGGCCCGAGCTCGTTAAGCTTCCTCCTTCTCAGCATCACCACACCCCGGAGCTTTGGTGGAGCAAACCATAGCAAAGCAGTTTTAAGAGTGAGTAGCTTGTCAGGATTTCTCACCACTACATACTCAGTCTTGTATGGCGGTTATGTTCTCTCTATTCTGAGAGTTTCTCATATGTGCGAAGTATTCTTTGGAACGAACTGACTTATACAGGGTGTTTTTAAACTTTCAGATGAATTGAGAAATAAATATTTATTTTTGTATCTCTTCATGTGGAATGCAAAAGGGAAGGGTCTTACTTCATGTTCCCAAATTCATATTATGCTGCAGCTTTTCCTTCCAACTCATTTCACTCCTCTCAGGATCTAACATTTAGCACAAAAGGTAGGCTCATGCGGGTCCTCATTTTGTCTTATTCTTTTATGTTTACAGTGACTACTGCATGCTTTGAAAAGGAGTAGTGAGAATTTATTGGACTTTTCTCTCACAGCACAGAACAAGGAGTAATCAAACATGACTATTTGGGCAGGATTATTGTGATATGAGTATCCAACAGCACACTGCCAACAATTTGCTGGAAGATTTAACTTAGCAAATAAAAATGGAATTTTTGTGGGATCCAAGCAGTCACATATTGAACAATCTTTTTAATAATCTTAAAGCCTAAAAGTTTCTCTTCAGTAGTTTTTCTGGAAACAAAAGTGACTTTTTTTTTGGCTAATTTCAATATTTAAAAAATAAGGATGTGTACCACAGCTGGACATTTCTTTTGCTTTGTAAAGTTAAATTTGATTTAAAGTTTATGGGCTATACTTTGGAAATTGGGCTTAGTCATTGAAAACATATTTTTATTTTGATGTTTTAAGACAATATTTTTATCATTATCATTTGCGAATGAAAAATTTTATCACTAGATAGAAGACCACATACATGCATTTATGATGCCTGTTTTTCTTAAATCTATAGATATAGTCATATTAAAAAATGCAACTTTTCAGTAATAGAAAATACAAAGTCAGGAAAACAGGTACATAATTAGCTTCAAATCTCCAATTTGAGGAAGCGATTTACTTACTAACTTCTTATTCTAAACATGCCAGTCCTTTCAGCTGTATTCTTACATCAGGGGAGGAATAGCTCTTCATTCCCTTAGGGTCAGGGTTAGGGTTACATTGGTTTGTAGTTTCTTCTATGATATATTCCTTTGGACACAATCTCCTTTTTTCTAGGATGTGATAGCATGGTCATCTTATCCCTCCTTCATTTGTGTTATAGTATTTAGTTTTAGAAATTTTCCTTAGTTAATTAGCAACCCATTCCATTTTGAATTCAATAAAAGAATTATAAATAAGTCACTTTTTATTTACTGGGAATCAGCACAACCCCCAAAATGTACCGGAAGAAAATAGATGCTTTTATCATGTATTCATGATAAAATCTGTCTTTTGATTTTAGTAGTCTTTTAGTTATTTTATTGTGATTATTACATTATTTTGTGATTCATATATTTTAAGCATTAGAGGAGAAATTTCAGTGCTGCAACAGAAAGTGTAGAATGCAAATTCGAAACAGGAGTCTAGGAAAGTCTTACCGGTTTGCAGAGTTCTTATAGTTTTTCATTAGTTATTTTATACTCGATAGATTAACTTGTCAGTTCATTTACAGTGACTGGAACACAGGTTTCGAAGCTTTCCTTAGCACTCAGTATGAGATTCAAGGACAAACAGCTTGGGCATCATGTGAAGACAGAAAAGACAGCCCAACCAACCATGCAGGCCAGGTGACGGCGGTCCTGTGAGAGCTTGAACTGAGCTGCTATAGCAGACGACCCTTCAGACTCAGAAAGAGCATCTGTGTGTGATGTTAAAGGCAATATTATATTTGTTGACAGAATGGTCACTTACCTTTTTTTTCTCATTCTGATCACTAATTTTATATTGGAATCAATATAATCACGTGGAAATTGACCTATACAATTTTTTGCAGTGCTATTCACTTGAAATTTGTGGAGAAAATTGATTTGAAATGTTCTTAGTGCACACAAACAAATGGTCACTCTGCCAAGTAATGGATATATTCATTATTTTGGTTGTGATGATCATTTCACAATGCATATATAACTAAATATATGTAAAGTCATATATATCAACTATATGTATATAGCTATACTTCCAGAAAGTTGGGGAAGTGAGCCTGAAGGTAGATATGATTTTGGATAAATGTCTACACAAAGTATGAAATGTTTACCTTTTTGCAACATTATTAAAAACTTCAGTGAGTCAATTGTTAAGTCTCTTATTTGAATCCATTGTATTTTTCACAGAACTTCATTACTACAGACATGCATAACTTTTAAAAAATATTTGAGACAGGATAGTGGTAAATCTCTGGGCTACCCAGGCTGGTTTGGAACTTGCTACCATCCTGCCTGAACCTCTGAGAGAGTGCTGGGATTAGATGTATACCAATACACCTGGCTCTCTATAATATTTTAAAGTGCTTCCCCCAAACAAGGACAATATCATTCTTGAATATTTTTAAAGGTTATTTTCAAAGTAATAACATATTTATCATACCACCATCAAATACTGCATAAATATTTGTCAGGAATTGTCATTGCCTTCTACCATGTTCCTCCAAAACCTGAATTCTAAAAGAAGCAAAAGATCTCTACACTGAAAACTACAGCACTCTGAAAAAAGAGATTGAAGAGGATATAAAAAAATGGAAAGATCTCCCGTGCTCCTGGGTAGGAAGACTCAACATAGTGAAAAATGGCCATACTACCAAACTGCTATACAGATTCAATGCAGTGCCAATTGAAATTACAATACTATACTTCACAGAACTAGAAAAAAGAATCCAAAAATTCATTTGGAACCAGAAGAGACCTAGAATAGCAAAAGCCATCCTAGGCAACAGACACATGGCAGTGGGTATAACTATTCCCAATTTGAAATTATACTACAAAGCCACTGTGATAAAACAGCATGATACTGGCAAAGAAACAGACCTGAGGATCAGTGGAACACACTGGAAGACACAAAAACAACTCCAGATGGACTCAGCTACCTTATCTTTGACAAAGGAGCTGACCATCCCCACTGGAGGAAAGATAGCCTGTTTAATAAATGGTGATGGAAAAACTGGATCTCAACCTGCCAAAGATTAAATCTAGACTTATCTTTCACCATGCACTAAATTAAAATCCAAGTGGATTAAAGATCTAAATATTAAAACAGAAACACTAAACTTGCTAGAAGATGTTAGGCAGAACCTTGAATACTTTGGCATAGGAAAAGACTTTATGATCAAATCCTCAGTAGCACAGGAACTAGCAGAAAGGATCAACAACTGGGATCTCATCTTATTAAAAAGCTTCTGCACTGCAAAAGAAACCAACAGCAGAACTAAGAGACAACCTACAAAGTGGGAAAAAATTTTTACCAGCTGCTCTTCAGACAAGGGACTATTATCTAGTATATATAAAGAACTCAAAACAATCAGCTCCCCCCAAAATATAAAGACCCATTTCAAAAATGACATCTGAAATGAACAGACATTTCTCAGACAAAGAAGTAAAAACAGCAAGGAAATATATGAAAAAAGGTTCCACATCACTGGTCATTTGAGAGATGCAGGTGAAAATAACACTGAGATTTCACCTCAGCCCACAAAGAATGGCTGCTATCAAGAAATCACAATACCAAATGTTGGCACGGTTGTGGGGAGAGAGGAACCCTTCTCCATTGTTGGTGGGAGTGCAGACTGGTGCAACCACTGTGGAAATCAATATGGAGATACCTCAAAGAGCTGGGATTAGAGGTTCCATTTGACCCAGCCATCCCTCTGCTGGGTATCTTTCCGAAAGAATTAAAAAATCATATCACAGTGACATATGTGCACCTATGTTTATTGCGGCACAGTTTGTAATAGCTGAAACTTGGAAACAGCCCATCTGCCCATCAGTTGGACACTGAATAAAGAAGATGTGGTTTTTCTATAAAATGGAAATACTACTAAGCCATAAAGAATGAGAAAATAGGGAGGGCAGAGGTAAGGGGAAAAATGAGAATCGAGACTTCTCATGTAGAGGTACAAGACCCCAACAATGAATGTAACTGTACTGTATCCCTAAAATGTACCAATAAACTCAATTAAAGCTGAAAAAAAAGAATGAGAAAATAGATTCATTCATAGGTAAATGGGTACATTTTGAGGATATACTCCTAAGTGAAATAAATAAGTCACACACGTGTAAATACTGAATAGCTTTTGAGATAATTAAAGTGAAACAGGAAGAAAAGGGCTAAACGAGTAGGGAAAGTGGGAAGAGTAGGGGAAAGCTAATAAGGGAAAAGAAAAAAATAGGAGAAAATGAAAAAATGGAAATAAAGTGTTTATAAATGGGGAGGGGAAAAGGGGGTGAAGGGAGGACAGGGACAAGGGGCAAAATGAGAACCAAGACCTGTCATGTAAAGGTAGAAGATCCCGCTAATGAATGTAACTATACTGTATCCCTAAAATGTACCAGTAAACTCAATTAAAACTAAAAAAAAAAAAAAAAACTGAATTCCATTCTCCCAAGATAAACTCTTTTATTTCACATTGGTCTATTTTTATGTGTATCCACCATAATGCTAGTTAATATACTTATTTGTATATATTCCCTGAATAAAATTTCGATTCTAAATTGACCCTGTGGCATAAAGGAGGAGCATTTTTCTTACCCTGTTTCCTTCTCCCTACCTTCACACCTTCTTTATTCTTTTTACTCATATTGGATAAACTTTAAAACATGTACATGCATCTGTAGTTCTTGCCTGTTCAACACTTAGCTCTTTGGCTCCATTTGACAAGTGAAAATATTTCCACCATTCTCTTCCTTCCCTTTTCTCACTGCCTCGCTCCCCTATTCTTTAACCTCCTCTTCTGGCACACTTTTTCAGTTGATAAAGTTGTTAATATTTAAATCATACAATGAAACCGTAAGCAAGTTCTGAGGGCTTTGTCCACAAGTCAAGCATAATCAAATTCCTATAATCAGCATTCAATGGCCACGAAAATGTCATGCATGGAGCAGGTGTTTGTTCAGTTTATATTTCCTCCTCTGTTCCTATAGGCCTATTTAAAGGAGACTATTCTCATAAGCAATGTCAAATGGTGCTCCTTTTTTTTTTTTATATTGAAATCATGCCACATTTTGGTCAGCTTATAACATTTTCACTTGCTGATTTTTTGCTATTGTTTTCTTTTGCATTTTAGTTCTTCCTGTACAATTCACCCTTCGTTACACCATCAATATTTTTAGAGTCTTTATTATATAATGTATTGTATCAAGGTGGCTTCTACGTCCACTCAAAGATATCTCTTTCGGTGCTCTCGATGTCCCTCCCTATGTCCTCTGACTTGAATCCCAATCATCTCAGAACTTTCCTGAATTTTCCTGGATGGATCCTTTGCAGTCTCTCCCCCACTTAGTTGTACTAGATTCTTCACGTGCTTTTTAAAATTGTACCTAAAATTTATACTGTTTGAGAGTGTCAGAAATTATTTTCTCTTTGTAGATGATTAACAACTCTTTGTTGTAGAAATCTAGGTTGGAAAGTATTTCCACTCAGAACTTCGAAAGCATTGTTTTATTATTTCATGTTGCTACTATAATCAGGAGCTAGTTAGGTGGCCTGTTTGCATCCCTATTTGGAAACCATCAGGATCTCTCTCTCTCTCTTTTTTTTTTTTCTCTCACTGAAAATATGATATCCCTAGATGTGGACTTCTTTCCCCTTAGCTTTGGACTTTGATAAGTTTTTTTTTTCCATTCTGAAGAGTTGCACCATTGTGAAATAAAAGGAAAAATATGATGAAAACAATATCAAAAGGATTTTTCAAATGGAAAATGGAGGCCATGAGGGAAGCAGGACTTAAAGAGCATCCTTATGCTGCTCCTCAGGAGGTGAATTTTGGCTACCTTTACTCTGAATACAGGCATTTGGGAACCAGACAATTACATTTTACCCATACTCAAAATACATGTGAGAATTTATCAGACTTCTTTTATGGACCTTTCTTTCATACGTATATCAATATCTCCTTTTCTTTACTTCTGCCCATCACACATCTCTTTTCATGTAAATCCTGGTCTTTCTTCACCTTCAGTTGAAGTTTCCTCTAGAGATTTTTTTACTACTTTGTAATAAATCAGTACTGCTAGTCCTTACAAGCTCCCACTAGATTAAAACTAGACCCATATCTTTCACCATGAAATAAATTAAAATCCAAGTGGATTAAAGACATAAATATTAAAACAGAAACACTGAACTCACTGGAAGATGAGTTATGTAGAATTCTTGAAGATATTGGCATAGGAAAAGACTTTATGAACAAATTCTCAGTAGCACAGAAACTAGCACAAAGAACCAGCAACTGGAATCTCATCTTTTAAAAAAGCTTTTGCACTGACAGAGAAAACACTAGCAGAGCTAAGAGACAACCCACGATGTGGGAAAACAATTTTACCAGCTGTTCCTCAGACAGAGGTCTACTATTTAGTATATATAAAGAACTAAAAAAAAGAAAAACTAAAAAAAAATCAGATCCCCCAAACATAAAGACCCAATTCAAAAATGGGCATCTGAAATGAACAGACACTTCTCAGACAAAGAAGAAAAAGCAGCAGATAAACATATGAAAAAATGTTCAGCATCACTTGTCTTTAGAGAGATGCAGATGAAAACAACACTGTGATCCCATCTCACCCCAGAAAGAATGGCTGCTATCAAGAGATCAACCAATGACAGGTGTGGGGAGAATGGAAGCTTCTCCATTGTTGGTGGGAGTGCAGACTGGTGCAACCACTGTGGAAATCAATATGAAGATACCTCAGATAACTAGGATTAGAAGTCCCATTTGATCCTGCCATTCCTCTGCTGGGTATCTTCCCAAAAGAGATAAAAGAATCTTACCACAATGATATATGCTCACCCATGTGTAATAGTGGCACAGTTTGTAATAGCTAAAACTTGGAAACAACCCAATAGCCCATCAGTTGGAGACTGGATAAAGAAGATGTGGTTTTTCTATAAGCTGGAGCACTACTCAGCCATGAAGAACAAGAAACTAGAGATATTTATAGCCAAGTGGATGCACATGGAGGCCATACTCCTAAGTGAAATTAATAAGTCACACATGTGTAAATAATGAAGTTTCTCTGGTGTGAAAAACTAAAAGTGTAAATAAGGATCAAAATGTATAATTGACATTGTGTAATAGGAAGAAAAGGTCTAAAAAGTAGAGTAAGTGGGAGGGGTGGGGGAAAGGTAAAAAGGTAAAAGAAAACATGTGAAATGGAAAATCATGGAGGCAATGTCTTTGTAAGCAGGGAAGGGTGGAGAGGGTGAAGGGAGGGCTGGGGAATGGGGAAAAATAAGAACCAAGTTAAGTTATATAAAGGTACAAGATCCCAATGAAGAACATAACTGTACTGTATATTTAAAATGTACCAATAAACAATAAAAAAGAGAAACCAGAGATACAGTACCCTGATTTGTGACCTACAGAAATTGTGAAATAGTTAATGAATATTGTGTTAAGTTGTAAATTTATATTAACTCATTATATAACAATACGAAATTATAACATTTTGTGTTTTTCATTTTATTCTGGGATTCTTACTAGCATTTTCTAGTCATTCTGTACTTTATGATTCTAAGAATCATTTTTTTTTAATCTTGAAGATCTTGTTCTGTGATTTCTTTCATTTTTCACAGCACTCTGTCTTTTTAATAAAGATGTAATACTTCTATAATCACTTTGAGTATACTGAAAATATTTAAAGTTCTCTCAGTATCATTAATTATCTCTTTTTCTGTTTGATGTTTCTCCTTCATGGGGTTATGTCTCCTAATATTTCTGGTGATGCTTGGCTTTCAGATCCTTCTTTGAAAAGAAGTAGTCTGCTAATGAGTGTTTCCTTGGCAGATGTAGAAGTGCCTTTAGCAATTTTTAAAGGTCTCTTCAAGATCTGTCTTGAGAATTCCAAAGAAGAACCCCAAGTAGGGTGGGCAGAGAGCATGTTGGTGGACTAGCACTATACTTACAATGAGGACGAAGGGCGCAGGCACACCCTCCTGCTGTTGGGACTAGTGTGGATTGGTTGGAAAGAGCCTCACTTTGGAGTGCTGATGTTCATACCAGCTTTCTCAAACTGTTCCGTTTTGTTAGAGGCCACTTTCAGTCTGAGTTTAAGCAGTGGATGACCTTGCTTTGCAGGAGGTAGGATATTATATGGAGAACTATTTATGCTATGCACAAACTTCAGTTATTCTTTCGCCCTTTGTCTTCCCTCCCTGCCTCTTTTCGTTTCCCTTTTCTGCTCTTCTCCTTTCTTCCTTCCTCCCTTCCTTCTTTCAGCTTCATTTCATTGCACAACTAAACTATTGGTTTGTTTTGTCAGATTTCTTTCACTTTATTGTATTTTTTTATTTCTTACTATCGGTTTCCTCTTTTCCATGTAAATTTACTTAAGCGCATTTGATACAAATATACTGGGTATTATAAATTTATTAAATATAATACATACATATATATATTTACATATATATATTCCCAGCTTTATTAAGCTATAATTGACAAATAAAATCATATACATTTAAGATGTGCACCATGTTTTCATATACAAGCACATTTGGAAATGATTACTACCCTCAAGATAATTAACCTATCTATCACCTCAAATAATGACCTTTTTTAGTGGATAAAACTTTTAAGATCTATTCCCTCCATAAATTTCAAGTACTCAATAAAGTCTTATTAACGCTAATGACTACAGTGTAGATTAAATCTCTAGAATTTACTGATCTTGCATAGCTGAGCCTTCATACACCTTGACCAACGTTTCCATATTGCCCCAAACCTCTATCTTCTGGTCAATACTTCTCTATTCTGTGGTTGTTACACATCTACCTTTCTTAGATTCCAAGTATAAGTGAGATTGTGGTTTTGTTTGTTTGTTTCTGGCTTGTTTCTCTTAGCACAATGTTCTCCTGGCATCCACGCTGTCACCAATGGGAGGATTTCTTTCTTTTTAAGGCTGGGTAGGGATCAATCCTCCTTCTCTCTTTCCTTTGCTTCTCCTTCCCCTCCTTTTCTTCTCTCTCTTTCTCTTTTTTTCTCTTGAGTTTGGAACCAAATCCAAGACCTTATGCATACTAGGTAAGTAACCTACCACTGAACCGGACTGCAGTCCTAACGTTTCATTATATAATGGAATATTCTATAAGCTTCTGTAGATATAAATATCGCATTTTTGTGCATTTCAATAGATATATTCTGTATATTATTAATTTATATCTATTGTATTTTAGATCTTTTTTTCTTTGTTTTTCATTCCATATTCTGTTTTTTATAGTCTTAACATGTGTGGATCAAATTCTATGTATAAAATCTTTTTATATATAATTTAGGCTTGGAAGATACAGGAACAGAGGGCAATTCCGAGAGTCACTGGCTGAACTGGAGCTCAGAAAACTTGATAACTGGCTGAAGCCAGGCTTAGGGAAATCTTCCACTGGAATTTTCAGATATTTAGATCTATGAAAAAATTATTCCTATTTTGATTATTGGAATTTTTGTTGAACTTCTGTCATGCACACCCTGAAGAATCTTGGTAAAACATTTTCCAAAGGAGTTGGATGCATGACTGCATTTAAAATGATACATATCACATTATTGTTTTATCTTAGTGGCTAAGTGATAATCTCATATTGCCTACCTTTTATGTCATGATTTATGTTCTTTGGTAGGTATTAAATTAATCAATTCTTCAGCAATTTAAAATTATTTTAATTGTCCAGAAACACGATTGTGTTCCATAATTCCATTAAGGGAAAAAAATGTGTTCATCCCTTCTGGCCATCTCAATACGTGGCAAAGGTTGGAGTCTTCTTTTATGCTATTTAACAAATCACTCCCCCCATATGGCCAGTGCTCTACACAAATGACCATGTAATAGTTTTTAACATCAAAACTAATTTTTAACTTTATTTGTGCATCCACAATATCTCCAAGGAACACCTGTGGTCTTTAAGAAGTAGAAGGAAGTGTTGCTTTAGCAGTTGTCATTCTACAGGTCAGTTTTCAATTCATTTTCTCAACAGGGTGTCCTGTGTAACAAGAGATTTTTGTCTTTCTAAAAGAAATGAATCCCTTTTCATGCCTTGATTTTTTTTTTTACTGTAATATGTACGTTAGTTTCGTTTCTTTCACTTTTTTCATGTTTGCATTAATATTGTTTTTCTATTCTCCAATTACCTTTTGGCATATCTACATATTCAAACATATGATTGTGTCCTATTATAGGGAGTCCTGCTCAGTCTACTAGGGACGGAAGTATCCACATACATAACTACTTATTTTTTAATAATATCTGAGTGTGCTTATTTTGATTTCACCAAAGAATTTGTCTACATTCAGTATGATAGCTTACCATTATTATTTAATTTTGCTTTATCTTCTGCCCAGTCCCTATTATATTACTTTCTAATATCTTGTATCTTAGATATATAAGTGTACCTTTATATTGTCATATTAATATTTTAAAATTTATGGATTCTGTCAAGTGAGTACATAATATTGTGGAATAGAGATTTTCCTGGCCAGTACTGAACAAATTAGCCAACCCTGAGGCCGTAAATCTGCAAGTCTTGTGGCACTGCCTCCTGAAGATCAGGGAAGCACAGCAGGCCACACACTCAGGATCTCATCACACTTGATTATCTGTTTTCCTCCTTGGCCTCAAGTCTCCCCTCAGGACTCATATAGAAATCAACTGTCCGTAGTTGGTGTCAGAAAAGAGCAGAACTAATGTGATAACTTCCATTGTAATGTAAACTAAACCGCTTTATATCATTCTTTTGTTCAAGTAACCAATTGTGCTTGGGAAGCTGAAGGTGAAACGTCGGCTGATATATTTTCTTTAACTGCATAGAGCGTATTTGGATTTTCTACCAGAAAGGGAGGAGGAGGAGGGACATAACTTTAAATGAAGATTACTATTTTTGAGATTATCGATTTAACTTACTGGGTTACGTCTTTTTTTTTTTTAATCTTGAAGGAAAATAAATATGTAAAAGGTGTCATAGTGAGATAGGAGACAGAATGAGTGAAACCTGTCCTTGTCAGCTCTTGTACTTGACCCATTAACCCTTGCTCCCTTAGTATGGAGACCTTCTTTGTCTGTGTATTGTGTAGATCTCCAGTAGAGGAAGAGGGGTGTGCTGTTGTTACCCAGTCCCTCTAGTGGTAGCACTAGGACCACTGGCCACAATTTCATGAGTATATGAATTTTTAAAATGTTATTTTATCTATTATTTATTTTGCACAAAGTCTGCCTTTACTTTCCATTTTCCTAGTTGAATTCATATTCATATCTGAGGTCATGTTAGTGTGCCTGTTCCTTATAAAGGCATCTTGACCTTTGAAATCAATATGAGTTTTCAGCTTTGTTGAAACAACCAGCTTAGCATTAAATTTTTCTCTATTGTTCATGGGTTGTTGGCTTAGAGCACAAATCCGGGGAAGATATGGCAATTCTTCTTTGCTTCTGCTAACACGCAGAAAAACACTGTAAATTCCTTATGAGTATTTACTTCTTAGAATTTCACCATTTTTTATGGGCATTTGACAGAATGAAGGAGATATGTGTCTGAGAGTTGTCAGCAGAGAGAAAAATTTGAGTTCAGTGAATGCTCTAATGTTTAATGACTGACCTTAGAGAATGTGCGAGCTAACAAGAGCTAGCCCAAGCTTTAGCTCATTATATTAGTCAAGTTTGTAGTTTATTTATAATATCAGTAGCTTCATATAATGGAAACAAAAGCTATATGTATAAAAATGGTCAACTACTTTTAATAAACACACCAGTTAAATTTCTTGAGCTACTTCTTTCTTTCCTTTTTTTTTTTTTTTTTTGACAGAGTCTCACTATGTAGTTGAGACTGACCTGGAACTCACTATGTAGCCCAGGCTGGTCTCAAACTCACAGCGATCCTCCTGCCTCAGCCTCCTGAGTGCTGGGATTACAGGCATGCTCCACCACGCCTGGTGAGCTACTTGTTTCTTGATAGATAACAAAACCATAGAACTTGATGCATTTTATTTCACTTATAGTATTGTTCTAAGAGCTATCCTGTTGTCAGTTTCACTTGCTTTAGGGTATGTGTCAAAAAACTATCACCATTCAGAGTGAAATTTGTACTTGTTTAGGAATTTTAAAAGTGTGTGTATGCTTAACAAAGTTCAAATTCTATTTTTATTGAGACTATCTTAAATGTATTTATGTCTATTGAGAATATGCTTTAAGCGATTCCCAGCAGTTCAGAGTTGGTACGTTGTTACAGTACCATCTGAAATGCTCAGTCCCGCGGGGTGGAGAGTGGAGGGGATGAAGACTGTGGATGGTGTGCTTTTCCTTTACATCTGTCAACCTTGTCAAACAGCGCAGCATAAGGGGAGTGAGATATGAGAGCAAAGTGCTGGAGTTAGAGGGATCTGGGTGTGAATCTTTGGCTCGTGGCCAAGGGATGCTGGGCATGCAGCTAATTCCTGACGTTTTGCTTGTTTTGGGCTCAGGCATTGTTAATATGTGATCCCATACTACTGTATGTGTCCACAGGGTTTCCCCTCCTGACCACCTGGACCCTATTCTATAGCTCCTGGCTTAGAGCAGTAACTTTTTTTTTTTTTTTTTTTTTTGTTCACGATAGTTTTTCAAGAATTTGCTAAGTTTTTGTCCCTTACTTTGCAGTTTATA
Source organism: Fukomys damarensis (assembly GCF_012274545.1). Classification (NCBI taxonomy): domain Eukaryota; kingdom Metazoa; phylum Chordata; class Mammalia; order Rodentia; family Bathyergidae; genus Fukomys; species Fukomys damarensis. The sequence goes on along the minus strand of NW_022900942.1, from coordinate 54,069,726 downwards.
ATCAGAGTGAAAAATATTGGCATAGAAAAGTTACAGTGTGTTAAAGAAATTAAGTCAAAAGTATAAATATTAAAGAATTAAACTATTGTATTGCATAAACATTAGTTTAGGCATAAAGGAACATGATCCAGACTAAAATTTCCATGCTCTGAAAAAGCTTTATTTCTTTGCACATTTTAAAAAGTTAATTTCAGATCACAGTGGTGGCTCCCAAGCATAATTTGAAATGTTTGAAGTCATATCATAATATCTGGCAGCCTGATATATAAGAAAAACCAGCAGGACTTCACAAATATGTTATTTTTAACCAAAATAACAGGTATCATATTTATGAGGCTTAATCAAAAATTGGGTAGATAGATTGGATAGAAAAATAAAGTAATGGTGTCTAAAGGAGTCTTTTAAATCAGCTCATACAAGATCTCATTATGATCTCTATCTTGATTAGAATGTTGGAAGCAAGGACAGATATTGGATGCTTTGCAATTAATTCAAAAAAGCCAATCAATGGAACAGTTATAGCTCTTACTGTGGTCACCAGGCATGGCTGATAGAAAAACACCTCTGGGAAACTGGCTTCTCAACCTTCTTATGCCTACAGAGGGTTTTCATTGAGAACAAGGCAAAGGAAGTTGTACAGAAAGATAAAGATCCAGAAAATTACAGCTCTGATAGCATGATATTTTAAGCAGCTTAATACTGTTGAGAAGAAGAGATAAAGTTATTGAAGACAGCCCCCTAGGCAGTTATTTTTATTTAGTTTATCCTGGTCTTTTGCAGAGGCTTTGGAAAAAATTCATTTTGACAAGTTTAAGAGCACGGTGATATAAAATACTGACTATAGCATTTACTGCTTGGACAAGTCAACAAACTGTGGTACTTTTCCCTGTTCCAAGTTGCCTAAGTAAACTGTAGTGTAGTTGACTAAACAATAAGTCAATACAGGGAGATTTCTCTGAAGCATGGATCAACTCATGCTGCACAACACTGTCAGCTGATTTTTTATTGCAGTTTTTAAAATCAATACTTTTAAAGAAAAAAATGTAACAAGATAGATGTTCTAGTTCTCATAGGTATATTTATTTTCCTACAAACCTTATGTGTAAATATACATGCGCATATATTTCCTTTCAGGACAACTATGTTTTAGTTTGTCATTTGAATGTAGCTATTTTTGAGGGTCATTACCTTTGTTTCTTAGTCTTCAGGGAAAAATAATACAAAAAGGATTTTTCTATTAATGACATGCAAAGAATTTTTCTACAGAATTATTAATAGGAAATTAAACATTATATACAGAGAAACGATGACATAATTAATGGTTGAATTATCATGAGAAGCTATGAAAGTCAGAAGAAAATTGGTTCCTTTTTTCTTTTTTCTTTTTTGTTTGTTTGTTTGTTTGTTTTTTGAGACAGGGTCTCACTATGTACTTGAGACTGACCTGGAACTCACTATGTAGTCCAGGCTGATCTCGAACTCAGAGTAATCCTCCTGCCTCAACCTCCCAAGCGCTGGGATTACAGGCATGCGTCACCACACCCAGCTATTCTTTTTTCATTTTTAAAAACATTTACAAGCCATGTATTTATTTAAATGTAAAATTATTACATTATCTTCTTTGGTTTTTATGTACATACCTATATATATATATACATATTTTTTTTTACCAATATATATATATATATACACCATATATATAGTCTATATAGACATCATTTCAGAACTAGCCAGTGGGAAACCTTCTGAGGACTATGTTAGAGTTGTTTTACATTCCTTTTACATATTTAGCAGAAATCTGCACTTTGAGACCACTTGCACTGAGGACTGTAAAAGAAGTAGCGAACATTTTATTAGAAACTTGATCCATGTTATGTAGTCGCAGAAGGTATAGTGACTTTCGTCCTGTCAGAATAAGAACACCCGCCTAAGGAATGAATTTGGCTGTTTAATTAGGGAACTACTTAAGTAAGATGTTGAAGGTATTGCCTGTTCTTGTTGCTCATCGTTAAATGTGAGAGGAGATAAGATAAATTGAAGGAAAAGATTGTTAAGCCAAACAAAACCAGGACTTGATTATGTGGAAACATTTCGGCCTCTTCAGATGGCCAAAGAACCAGCAATTAATTATTTAATGAATGATTTCTGAGTAAAGCCAATAACCATCAAGAAAAAATCTCCTCTGTCCTTAACGGTAAGCTTACATACAGTTGATTAGAAAAAGGCAATTTAATCAAAACAGAGCTGGGAGATAGAGAAAATTTGTTCACTGATAAAACAGGTTAAAGCCTAGAATCTGTCTGTAGTTATTCTATGTCTGGATTTGTGAATGAATAAATACATTTATTTTGTTTAAATTAGTGCAAGTCATTCTTTTGTCATGTAAAAATCAGGTATAATGTGACTAAAATCAAACAAAAAGGAACAAAGGAAAAAATCATAAGAAAAACTATAACAAAGACTAAAGCTGTGTGTCTGCCTGTGTGTGCTGATAAAAATAAAGTCTTGTAGTTTAATTGTGTTTTATAATCTGGAAGTTTTCCGTCAACCAAAATACATTTGAAAATACAATAATTATAACTGGAGCCAACATACAAGTATCTTTTCTGAGTAGAAAAGATGTGTGTGAAGAAATAGCAGAAAGTTCTGATAACACTACAAATATCCTCAAAGTGTGAATGATGAAAGCCTAAAATATATGTTGTGGGGAGGACCACATGGAAGACTGAGACTACAACATCTGCTAGATTGGTCTTGTTCTACCAATAATCTAACGCACGGGAATGTTGAGGGAAGACTGCTCATTTCTCATTTTCTGTATATATAACTTTGTCTTTTTAAGTTTTCGACATTGACATTAATCATATTCTCGTGTAAGTGAATCACATCAAACTGAGGCATCAGACTATCCTTTAGGAAAGGATGACTTTTCTGTAGCATGACGCCAAGAGTGAGGCAATGGAGAATTGGTTGTGCTGAAGGGGAAGGAGACAGAAAGTCTCAGAGTTCTGCGATGTAAATCAATTTCCATGGAAATCACCTTTTTAAAGCCAAATTTAGCTTTCAAGACAGAAAGCAATAATTTCCCTCCAGAAATTGCTCAGGAGAGATTAAAAAATGACTTGCGGCCATCAGAGACTGACCCAAAGTTCGGTCAGAGAGGCTGTTCCCAAGTGCAGGACACAGTGCAGGCGTCCAGTCCAGTTATTCCACACAGCTTGGTTCTGTGTCTGCACACAGAGCTTGCTCCATGATTTCTAGAGAAATCCATTCGTTTGTCATGCAGTAACTGGACACCTTGCAATGGTCTGTACATGGTATTTCTGCTTTCTCTCTGCCCTGTCCCCGGAAGACTTTACAACTATTAGATTATCCCTCTTCTTCTTCTTTTTTTTTTAATTGAGTTTATTGGTACTTTTAAAGTATACAGTACAGTTACATTCATCTTTGGGATTTTGTACCTTTACATGACAGGTCTTGGTTCTCATTTCTTCCCCACACCACTGCCTTCCCTTCACCCGCTCCATCCTTCCCTATTTACAAAGACTTTGTTTCCATTTTTCCTTTTCTTCTATCTTTTAGATTGTCCCTCTTTAAAGAAATAGGGACTGGCTATGAAAATAGATGGCATAAAAGTAACTCTCATATAAGATTCAATCAGTGTTCATAATTCCAAAATTTTAGTTTTATTTGAAATGTTAGATTTATTGTTCAGGAGGTATATTTAAAAAAAAAACCCTCTTAATAGCTCATTTTACTGTAATGTCTTGAACAAAACCTTGATTTTCTTTCACATTATTTCTAAGATATATCACTGTTCAGCTTGCTATTTTGTGAAAGATTTGTAATACCTTTTGTATTTAATATCTTGCTGCATTTTAATTCTAAAACGGTGGCCTCTTTTTAACTTAATAAAGAAAATTGAAAGAAAAAAAAAAACACAAGGAAAGTCATTATCCTAAGTTGGAGTCAATGCTGTCACTGCTATTCAAAGGCAAGAAAGTAATCAGATGTTAGCTAGCAGCCAAGGAAACAGTTTTATTTGTAATGGGAGGGAGCAAGAGCCAAAGGCTGGTAGTGCCATAGGGCTGAATGCAGCCTGAAGGAGAAAGAGTAGGATCATTATTACTGTTTTCCTTTCGCTTTCACCCAGCACACTCTTGTGGATATTTTGAGGTCAAAGCAGATACATACACTGACAGATTATGGGTCATCCATTCATCCACCATTGTAGTGCTAGTGTGTCCCAGCTAATGATCGTCCTGCTTGTGATGGCCAGTGTTGGCTTTTATTTACTCATATTAAAGAATAAGTGGTTCTAATCTTTCAACATATTTATTATTATACTTGTTTGTTTACGTTTCAAGCTACTGGGGATTGAACCTGGGATTTCACTCTGAGTTAGAGCCCCACTTTTTATTATTTGTTTAGAGACAGAGTCTTGCTAAATTGATCAGGACTCAAAACTTGTGATCCTCCTGCCTCAGGTTCCCAAAGGGCTGGGATTTACAGGGATGTCCATACTCAGTGTGTTTCTAATTTTTCAAAGTAAATTAGACTCATTACCTTGTTCATTAACCTTCGTGTTCATCCATTTAATATTCATCCAGTACATAGAATATTTCAGGCAGTTTCTACATGCCAAAGATACAACGGTAAATAAAATACAAAACCCACTGCCTGTAATGGAACATAGATTCTAATGCTTTCAAATATAACCACAATACTAAGTAGTTTAGATCCCAATTTAAAATGTTGAAGCCACTGTATATAAATCTTTCACTCAAAATCGATTCTTAACTTTATAGCCCAGATATTTGAACCCAGAATCTTTAAACTGGGATATGGATTTATTTTATTTTTGGTTCTACAGACTACAATGTTTGGTACTACAGTCAGTGTTAGTCCCTATAATCTCTATTCCTTCCTTCCAGAATTTAACTATTATAGTGGTGGTTTATATACATGCCATGAAAAAAATCCATCAGTTCCCTTGAATGCATTACACAAGGGTGATTTTGAAACTGTTTCTTTAAATGGCCCAGACAGTACAAATATTTCTTGTAAAGTAAGATACAATTTTTGCGAGAATTGAAGAGGCAGCTAACTGTGGTAAAAACTGTGACTTTCAGTGGAAAGACCCTGAGGGAAAGCCAGAAGGCTTTCTAGCCCTGTGTGAGAAGCACAGATAGAGAAAGCAGTAGTGAAGAAACATTTTACTCCCTCTGTGTCAGAGGATATACTAGTGTGTTTTCTGACATATGGGGGGATAGGGAGCCAAAGTGTCCAATTTTGCTGAACGTCAAAGGTCTGTGAACTTGACCTTCTGTACTTTTGAAAAGTTCCCTATATCACAAAGATTGTTTTCACTTCAGTGACAAGAAAGCTCTGATTGAGTTTGGGTAAACTGTTCAAGGTCATCCAGACAGCAAGCGATGATATCCAAGACTGTGTCCTGTTCTCTCTGACTCCAGTTATCCCAAGTTTAGAAAAGATCCACAAACTGAAGAATACTAGCAAGTAGGCAATATGACTGTAATGGAATGTTTTTCATTAAATCCCACAGAAATATAAGTTACCCAAGAAATATCTATAGGACTCATTTTCAAACTGCTCTGGAGAGTCCTATAGTTTCAGCGATGATTACCCAACAAAGAGAAAAAGAGTACAGTTTCATGAGAAAACACTTCATCATTTTATATGTGGCACGCTGGGTGCTTTTAGACAGTGGTATTTGAAAAAACAGAAAGAACTCCGTTCCACTTAACTTGAAAGCCACTGTTCTGGTGTTGGGGCAAATAACTGACAATCCAAATAGGAAATATTACATTGATTAGGAGAAGATTTTTTTTTTTGATACCAGGGATTGAACTCAGAACCTTCTGCTTGCAAAGCAGGTATGGTGCCCCTGAGGTGAAACCCCCAGCTCATAGAAAAAGAATGTTTAAATGGAAGTGATAGAATTCTCCAAGTTCGCTTTCAAGACATTGCCAAATGAAACCCTTCATAGAGGCCAGAATGAGAGTAAGGGAAAAGGCATTGCTGAGCTGCACACCACCCTTAACTGAGGGCACAATTGAGTTTTCCATTTTGGTCAGGATAATAGTTACTACATCATTATATCAGTAGTGAGTGATGGATTTAGAAAACATTACAAATGCAACCATATCAAAGTGATTTGAGAAGGAATACTACATTTAGGCAAAATGCTGCAAGTCAAAAGATGGAGAATCAAAGAGAAACGTATGATTAAACCTGGCGGAAGTACTTTGAAACATCTAATCAAAAGAGACAGTCTAATATCATCAGCTCTCGCGGACATAAGGGCATTTTGAATTTTTATCTGTGTGACAGGTTACCTCAGGGTGGTTAGAACTAGTCAGCATTTGGTTAACTTATTTATGTATTTTAGTTTACAGATGAATTGAAGAGATTTCTGGAAGATTATGGAAGGTTTTATATATGTATATATATTTGTATATATATGTATATATAATTGTGTGTGTGCATATATATATATATATGTATATTCTGCACTATGTATATCAAAATCATCTTTTTAAAAATAGGATAAAATTTACTTTAAATTTCAGAATTTCTAACCCAACATAATATTGATGTTTAACTACCAAAATTGAGAAAAATCATCATGTTTCACACATATAGCATTTTGTGTTCTGTGATCAGTTATTATAACCGTTATTCACATTTCCAGACTATATTTTTTTGACAAATAACAACAGGTTATAACACATGACATCATCTGATTTTTTTTTTCTGCTAAACTGTGAAAGTTTCAAAGTTTTGCATAATGTCTTCTTTTTCTTTTCCTGACACCTTACCACACTCGCTGGCGCACGGTAGTCACTCAGGAACTTTTGTTGAAATACATCAGCACTGTGTCGACATACATGTCATAGATTTAGTGTGAATCCCAGCAGAAAGAAGACCGTTAATTAGACTCTCACCTGGCCTAAATGGAGGATGAATGAAGTGTCAGATACAGGCAGTGGGGGCTTGGAGTTAGAGGGTTTGCAGGTTAAAATCCTTGCTCTGCTATTTATTGGCTGTCAAATGTTGGACTAATTACTTCATTTCAAATCTTCAGTTTTCTCATTCATAAAACAGGATACAATAAGGCCATCTGCTAAGGATGCTGGAATAATAAGTACATTATAACAATGTACAGAAAACATAAGAATACACGTCCTTTGCTTAATCACAGTTTAAGAAAAAATTTGTCAAAATTCTCCAAAGGCTGTTATAGAAGAGTCTTTGTTTTAAAAATATTTGCATTTTCTTCTACATAATTGGTGTTACTTTACTTCCTTTTACTACACACCTTCCACAAAGCCAATTCTACCCTTTGTAAAAATCTCTCTAAACATAAAAGGATATTTAAGAAATCAAAAAGAAGACTACTGATATTTTACTTGTTTTTAGGGGAAGATGAAGAAAAGAATAATGCAACAGCCTGTGCAGACAACCTCAAAAGTAAAACAGAACAGAACAGAACAAAAGAATTCTGCTTTAATCATTTCTGCCTTTGCCAATTCTCTTCTGCCTATGGTAGTTGCTTCATTTTCTTTCCTTTTTCTTCGGGTGCTGCCAGGATTCTTTAGTTTTTCATGTCAAAATCATTCTAGCCTCCCTTCTACCTAACCAAGTTCAAAACCTTGTCAGCTCAACAATATTCGGAAAAATAAAACCAAACAAGAGAAGCAAAATCATTTACTTATCATTCCTTAAGGGAATTTTCAGTCAACGGTGGGTGGGTATGGTGGGCAAGAAGATCTGTTATTCTCCTTTATGAACAGATACATTCCAAAAGGTGTAAACACGGAGGACAGAGACAGCAGGTTGCTTCCCAGAACTGAGTCTCCCCTTTCTCCTTCATGTCAGAGAGTGTCTTGTGCAATTGTATTCAGTGGTTCTGCTTTTCATAAGAGAACTCTTGCATGACCTCTGGGTCCATGGAGGGCCAGCAAAAGGAGACGCCTCCCACCCAGCTCTATAGCAAGTGTGACCTGGAACCCACCTATAGGCCAGTGGGATGCAAGCGGAAGAAAGCATGGGAAATCAGGACAGATGATGTGCATGGAGGATGAAACATCTCAATTATGATTACATTAGATAATTTGCCTACAAGGCCATCTAGGAAGAGAGACAATAAAATAAGAAGTACAGAGCTAGAACTATGAAATGGTTACCTTTCTTTTGGCATCAAGAATGAGGAAAGAATATGTCATACTTGGGATATCAATAAGCTGAATTATGCTTGGGGTAAACCTGTATCAGGAAAATGTCTCCCAGCAGCTACAGTCCTACTCAATTATAATGGACTGATAACAAGAAAAAAATATATGCAAGTGAACCGGTAATTAGAAACTTGGCTTCAATGCTTCTAGCTATACCTTCGAGGGGAGTGACTTTTAGGATGGTGTGGTTTCTTCCACAAAAGAATGAGATCAAAGAAGGAAAGTATTTAACTTTTGTGTGACACATTTTTATCTTGAATCTGTGGATTGAAGAGAGCTTCTGGTACTTGCAGTCCTGGCCAAGTTGAGGTGGAAAAATTTTTGATCATCACCAACGGCTGTGGAGTGTGTTAGGTTTTGGGTAATGAAAGAAAAAGCCCCTCATATAACGGACAACCAACCACAAGTGAGGGGAAGTTGTAACTAGTCCAATGGTGATAGAGTACTCCTGAGTTTCAAACAACTTATATCAGGCCTAAAAAAGGAGGAGGTTAAAGCAGCAACTCTTACAAAATAATTATAATGCAATGGTTTTTCACAGAGACATTTGTTTTGCTTCTGTGTGAAGTACAGTTGGAGGTGGCATGGACAGTGGGAGAGGTTGAGGGACTTGGCAGAGTGCTTATCACTTCTGTAATCCAATAGCTTCTGTCTAATTTCTGTCTCTCTATAAACTGATTCTTCGACTTTGGTTAACTTAGCTATGCTTTGACTTTCTAACCTGTAAAAGTAGTAATTTTGTATTGTAATGCCAGGATACTGTAATTAAATACATAATGATAGTAACTCGCTCATAGGAATTCATGAAAGTACTTAACACATAGCTTCTACACAATAAGCACTCAAATGTTAGCAAAATTACTTTCATGAGAAGATATTTTCAATCTTTCTCTGTGATGCTAATATTTCTGTATCCTTCTTATGTGTTCCTTAATTCTGATTGTAGGTAAGACTTGCTTCATCTTCAGTTTTTAAAGAACCCCAAAATGGATTTTTTTTAGCAATGTGTATATCATGTTCACCACTATGATAATATTATATTTCCTTCCTATGTCTCCACTGGGTGACACAATATGGAAATTCTCAGGGAAAACAGAGACACCACATCAGCGAGCAATACTAGTAAAATTATTTTTTAGCTTTCACCTCTTTTAGCAGTCAGGACTAATTCCCTTTTTTCTTGTTGTTCACCTCAACCACATTTCACCAATGTGTTCATATTTATGGGAGAAGATAAGCTTTTCAGCAATTTAATTTGACTAATACCTATTAAGATTTATTATAATATTCTAGAAAGACAGCAACAATAAAACAAACACTCCTGTTTTGTGGGGTTTATATTACAAAACAAAGTATCCATTAACAAGAAATATAATGCAAAAACCAGGCAAATTTTGTAATATACTAGAAGGTGACATATATCTAAAGGAAGAAAGCAATATAGAGTGAGGTAAGTAGGGTGTGGATGAGGGATGCAATACATTACATTTGAACATATGTTGGTGAAGGTCTCATTGAGAAAATACGGTTAAGAAAAAAAATTTTTTTTGGTACCAGGGATCGAACTCCGGTCCTTGCACTTGCGAGGCAGGTGGCAGAACCACTGAGCCAAATCTCCAGCCTCAGTTAAGAAAAATTTTGAGGGAGACAAAGGCTATGGTCTGTGTCCCACACGTATGTTGAAATCTAAAACTTTCCAAGTGATGATGTTGAAAGGTGGGGCCTTGGGGGCAGTGATTAGGTTAGGAAGAACAGGCCACACGAATAGGCTCGTTGTCTTTATAAAAAAGGCTGAAATTTTTACCAGCTGTTCCTCAGACAAAGGACTGTTATCAAGGATATATAAAGAACTCAAAACAATCAGCCCCCCAAAATATAAAGACCCGATTCAAAAATGGGCATCCAAAATGAACAGACATTTCTCAGACAAAAAAGTAAAAGCAGCAAGTAAATATATGAGAAAATGTTCCACATCACTGATCATTCGAGAGATGCAGATGAAAACAACACTGAAATTCCACCTCACCCCACAAAGAATGGCTGCTATCAAGAAATCACACAATAACAAACGTTGGCGGGGTTGTGGGGAGAAAGGAACACTTCTCCATTGCTGGTGGGAGTGCAGACTGGTGCAACCACTATGGAAATCAATATGGAGATACCTCAAAGAGCTTGGACTGGAGGTTCCATTTGACCCAGCCATCCCTCTGCTGGGTATCTTTCCAAGAGAACTAAAAGAATCATATCGCAGAGAAGTATGCGCACCCATGTTTATAGCGGCACAGTTTGTAATATCCAAATCTTGGAAACAGCCCATTTGCCCATCCGTTGGAAACTGGATAAAGAAGATGTGGTTTTCTATAAAATGATATATTACTCAGCCATAAAGAACGAGAAAATAGATTCATTCATAGGAAAATGGATATATATTGAAGATATAGTCCTAAGTGAAATAAATAAGTCACAGATGTGTAAATACTGAATACTTTCCCTGGTGTGAATAATCTGCAATAAAACATAAGATCCTAATAAGATTACTGTCATTTAGAAATGAGAAGAAAGGGGCTAAAGGTGTAGGGAAGGTGGGATGGGTAGGGGAAGGATAATAAGGGGAAAGAAAAAAATGTGAAATAATGAAAAGATGAAAATAAAGTGTTTGTAGATGGGGAGGGGAGGAGGGGGTGAAGGGAGGGCAGAGGTAAGGGGAAAAATGAGAATCAAGACTTATCATGTAGAGGTACAAGATCCCAACAATGAATGTAACTGTACTGTATCCCTAAAATGTACCAATAAACTCAATTAAAGCTGAAAAAAAAAAAAAAAGGCTCAAGGGAGCTCATTCAGCATTTCTACCCCGCAAGGATGCAGTGAGAAGGCGTCGTGAATGACTGCAAAGTAGGCCCTCACCAGACACCGAAATGCTCAGCCGCTCGGTGTTGGACATCTCAGTCTCCAGAGCTGTGGGATGCACATTTCTATTGTTTAAAGGGCCCACTCTAGGGGATTTGATCATTGTAGCCTGAATAGATCTATCGTAACCCACAAGAGAGTTACCCACAGAGATCACAGAGGAAGGGCTCCTGACAGAGCTCACCACTTACAGGAAGACCAGGAGCAGGGCACAGGTGTGACTATTCCACTGGGTTATTCGAAGAATTGAAAGAGAGCAAGGGCATTGAAACTCCTGTGATGCACTCAAGGGGGCGTGCTGCCCAACTCCTCTTTTGAGGAAGGACTCGCCATTCTCCGTGGACAAACTGTCAGCAGACAGCCCAGCAGTCAGCTCTTTCTGGTCTGCCTCAGGGACAAGATTTCCTCCCCCAGCACCACGGCCTCCCCAGGGCAGCCTGCGCTGGGAGCTGGGCTAGGAAGGTGCAGCCACTTTGGCTCCGTGAGGGTAGCGATGATGGGCAGCACCGGCTGCAGAGCTTCTCGCCATGGGCTCTGCCTCAGGTCAGCTTTTCCCTCTGTCCAGTCTGCTTCCTCCCTTCCCCTTCCTTTCCTGAGATCCCTACTATGACAACGCTGAGCTAATGTTGGTTTAACTTCCTGCGATGTGGATGAGCTCTAAAATTTCAGTATTTCGGGAGGAAGAATTGTACAGTAGGAAGATGGTAGCCTTTGAATTGTAATTCTTGCCATTAATTGTGTGCTCTTTGACACGTAGTTTAAACCCTGGCTCTTAATTATCTCATTTAGAAAATTGGACTTATAATTTTTAACTTGCATGATTTTTGTGTTAAATTATAAAAGAAGTATATAAAGTTCTCCGAATGTTTTACATACAAGTATTGGCCAGAGCATAGTCATTATAATTTATTCATCTACTATTATTTAAAGATCACTACTATCCAAATGACCCTAGACTAGGTACCTGCTGTGATCGCTGTTTTGAAAGTGTTATATACCGTTTTAACATACATGGCAGAAAGGAGGACGGATCCATACAGGATGAATTTTACAAGTCGAATTTAGCCATGGAATCAGAACTGCATCAAGAAGTAGGATTTTGTGGGTGGGAAAATAGCTCAGCATCCACTCTGGTCCTGAGACCTGGGCTGGATTCCATCACCAACCAAAAAAGAAGGAAAGAAAGAAAGGAAGAAATGGTAGCTTTAATTTACAACTGATGACTGATGAAATTAGTTAACTTTAATTTGCTAGACCTTTTATATTCTCTTTGATAATATTTTGCCCATTTTTCTGTCTGGTTTTTTGTCTGTTTCCTAATGTTTTCAGGAGACATTTCATATTTTAGCTATAAGTTTTCTATTTAATTTATGAGTTCGAAATGACTTTCCTTCCATGGTTTCTCTAATGTCTCTCTTAATAGTGTCTTTTGTGTAATACTAGATCTGAATCATAATATGGTACATTTATTTATTAAATAGGTATTATGTTTTTAATATCTTATTTGAGAAAGGTTTGCTTATGCTAATGTAGTGAATTGTTTTTCTATATTTTCTTCTAAAAGCCTTAGCATTTTATTGTTTACATTAAAATAAGGAATCCCTCTGAAATTGACATTTATATGTGACATCATGTAGGGGTCAAGAAGGAACAATGTGCATCTCTGACTGGTCCCCTTAATGAGAAAGCTTTCTCCCCATTGCACTGCACTGGGGGAAATGAATGAATCAGTAACAAATGCAGGTCTATTTCTTGACCCATCTCTTCAAATTTTTTTCTATCTTGTTCCAATACATTACATTAATTACAATTATATTTGGCATTGTATCTCTCTCTCTCTTTTTCTTTTGAAAAAACTGCTTTAGCTATTTTTTTGTCATTTTTATGTAAATAAAATAATTACTGGAATTGTTGTTTGGACTGCATGGATTCTGTATATCATTTTATAAAGCTTTAAAAACATTGATTATTTCCATCCGAAGGTAGACTCTACGCTTTTCAAAACAAATCTTTAATTTCACTTAAAATATTATAAATATTCTATGTAGCAGTCATGCATTTTCCATTTTATTTATTCATGAGTTCAATGTTTTGATGCTATCATAAATAGTACAGGTTTATAAAATTTCCATTTTCTATTTGTTCACTGCTAGTTCATAGAAACAACTATTTTTATAAGTTGGTTTTATGATTTTTTATATTGAATGACTTCGTAATAACTCATTACTAATTCTAATAGTCTGCCTGTGGATTCTTTTGTATATTATGGGTACAAAACCATGTTTTCTGCAAGTAATAAAAGTTGTATTTCTGCCTTTCCAATTGATATTCCTTTTAATGATCATTTTTGGTGACCCATAGCATCGTTTATGAGTAAAAGAATCTACCTATTTATCTATTAGAAGATATATTAAGACATTTAGAAAAATAGTCTGAGATTATTGAAGAACATTCACAAATTTCTCAGTTTTGGTTTTCCATCTTGCTTACATTCATAGTTCCTTCCCTCTGAGCAGAGTGCAGAACTCATGCTGCTATTGCTTGGAGGGTATCCCATGACATTCTCTCTCCCGGTCCATCTCCCCTCATCCAGAGACCTAAAGGAAAATCATCACAGTACAACACCGGCACCATTAAGTAGCTATCCCAGGAGTTTCCAGTGTTGACTAGTGTGGACTTGGCTTCTGCTTCTGTTGTTTTGTTTTGTTTAACTGGCAAGTATTTTCACTACATTGCTGAATATAAATGGTGAGGGAATACAGGCTGGACTCTCAGTCTTACGGAGGAGGATTCAATATTGAATCAGGAATTTAAGAGCTTTGAGGTGAAGGAAAACCTTTTTTGTTTCGATTTTGGTAAGGATTTTGATTACAGGAGGATGTTGAATTCAATTAAAAGCTTTCTGTATGCACATATGAACTTGATAATATATTTTATTATTCTTTATTCTACTAATATGATATTTTATGTTGTTTCACATGATACTCTAGTTATTTTGAAAATAAATACATTTAATCATGATGCATTTTTATATATTTTTACCATTTGCTACTATTGTTTATGATTAGTTCATCTATATTTGTGAGGGAAATAGATTGATATTTGTCCTCTCTGTAATGCTCTCTTTAGATTTTGATAACATGATTATGCTCCCACCATTAGAATAGCTAGTAAACATTTTCTCTTTTTCTTCTCTGGAAATGATTTTTAAAAAATCACTATTATTTCCTTCTTAAATATACAGAAGAATTAGCAAGATTTGCTACCTGGATCTTGTTTTAAGAGAAAACTTTTAAAAATAGATTTGTTCTTTAAAAAATTATTTTTTCCAAATTGCCTATTGGCCTAAAGTTACAATATAGTTTGCAGTGTTTCCAGGATTTGTAATGATCTCTATTTAAATTCTTGATATTAGATGTTTTTCCCTTAGAATTCTCTCAGCCTTGTTAGAATTTGTCAGTTTTATTAATTTTTTCAAGGCAAACTTAAATATGTTGATTTTTGTAATTCATGTTTTAAAAGTGACATTAAATTATGATTGTATTTTTCATATCACCTAACTTTGTTTTTCTTTTGGTTTAATTTATTTTTTGTGTTTAGGTTCCTTGGAATGAAAGTAATCACTGACTTTTAGACTTTTAAAATTTCTAATAGAAAATTGTATTCTTGATAATAGTTTGCTGCATTTCACATGTATTGCTGTATGGTATTTTCTCTGTCATTTAGTTAGGAAGAAAAGGGCTAAAGGTGTAGGGGAAGTGGGAAGGGTAGGGGAAAGGAAATAAGGGAAAATAATAAAAAAATAATGATAGTAATAATAATATGAGAAAAGGAAAAAATAGAAACAAAGTCTTTGTAAGTAGGAAAAGTTGGAGAGGGTGAAGGGAGGGCAGGGGTATAGGGAAAATATGAAAACCAAGACCTGTCATGTAAAGGTACAAGATCCCAATGATAAATGTAACTGTACTGTATATCTAAAATGTACCAATAAACTCAATGAAAAAAATAATGTCATTTGATTTTTGTTTTAACTGTGGATTATTTAAAAGTCTAAAATTTAATCTCTAGGAATGATATTTTTTAGTTATGTTTTCATTACTGATTTCTGGCTCATTTCCACTATTTTCAGAGAACATTCTTTGAATGATTTAAATGACTAAATATTTGTTAATTTTCTTTGAAGAGACAAAATTTGATCCATTTTGGTAGCTGTTTCATATGATCATAAATAGATACAAATTATTTGTGGTCAACTCTCCTATTCTGTACATGTCAGATCAATTTTATTAAATGTGTCATTCACATTGATTATATTTTTCTGATTCAAAGTTTTTTTCTTTCTAGCAGCTACTGAAAGAATTATGTTAAGCTCTACAAATTTTCTCAGTTAGGTTTTTGTTGTTGTTTTCAGATAGTACATGGTATCTTTTTTCCCCAAGTTTCTTTTTTATTGAAACCTAGAATTTTTCAACATTTTCCTTCAGGCTTTCTGTGTTGTAATAGCTAAAGTGTGTCTCTGGTAAAATAGCACATAGTTAATTTTTATTCAACCTAACATCTAACATTTAATTAATCATGAAGTTTAACAATGGAAATACATCTAATACAATGAGGATAAAACCTGCTATTTTATCATTTTTTACTTGTTATTCATCTGTTTTATGCTTTTGTTCTTCATTATTAGCTATATTTTGATCAAGGCATTCAAAATATTTTTATTATTCTGTTTTTCCCTTGTTAGATCAATATACTTTTATTTTTAAGTTTTTTTGTTACCCTGGAGATTTTGCTATACATCCTTACCTTGTGAAAGACTAATAACAATTTTTATTTTAAGATATTTATTAGATATTTCTGAAATATCTGAACTATATTGTCCATTCACATCATTTGCATTATTTCATCATTATGTTAAATATTCTCAATTCTATAAGTTATAACAGGTATTGTTTTATGCAGTCAATATCTTTTTTATGTTTATTCGCATGTTTATTTTTTCCATGATGCTTTTTCCTGTGTTGCTACTTGTTTTCAAGGAAATATTTCCTTCTTTCAAAGAAAGCCTTATTTTTTGGCAATAAATTCTCTCAATGAAAAACATTTTTCTTTTATTTTTTTTTAAGTTTGGAATTACAGGTTAGCCCTAATTTTCTTTCATCACTGATGTCACTTCACTGCCTTCTCTTTGAAGACACCTGCTGTGGAGAACTTGATTACCATCAAAAGCAATCAATATTGTTGTCTGCTTTAAAGATTCCTTTTTAATTAGGGGCTTAGCAGTTTTACCAAGCTCAGTCTGGGTATGGTTTTCCTATATTTCGTCTATGTGGTGTGTACTAAGCCTTTTGACTCTGTAGATTTATTTATTTTTTATGTTTTAAAACTTCTAGGTTATTACTTCTTAAATATTATACTTTTTATTTATCAATATTTCTGTAGGTCCCCCTTCCATTGTCATTTTATTTTTCTCCTGGGCTTCAGTTTAGATATTTTCAACTTGTCTTGAATTTACTAATTTGTCTTCTGTAATGTCCAAACTTCCATTGAACCTAGTGAGTTGTCATGTTTATTTTAGTTATGGAATGCTCATTCATAATTTTAATAACTTCAGATTATGCCTCTTAACTTTTATCACTTTCCTTCATTTTTTTGAACTTGGGAGTTATTCTTTTCAGCTTACTGCAGTGTTGGCCAACCTTTGGATCTGCTGCATCTTTTTGTACCTAACTATATGATGCTTGGAGTCCCTTCCAACAAGACTGAATTTTCTCCACGAAGCTACAGAAGACCTTAAATGGTTTATCCTTGAAAAATCTTTAAAGGGCTCCCGGTTGAAATAGATATTGAACACTCTCCTTCAAGGCACTGCTGGAGATTTATGGGACTACAGAATCACGGGACATGATCTTGGAATTTGTAGATATTACAATCGAATTAAGGAGAGAGAATACAATACAATATACAATAGTTATCCAAAGACTAAAGTGTTGAACTGTGTGACAGGAACTAAAATAATAGTTTGCAACTGTAAACTTTGCCCGTCATCCTATTCGATTAAGAATTGCATAGAAGATTAGTAAAGCACTCTGCTGGGTGTGTCTGGGATGTGGTGGTGGTGGGGTTCCAGAGACGCTTGACAAGTAGGCCAGCAACCTGGGCAATCAAGACCTACCCTGATTGTAGGTGGCACTGGCCTGTTGCAGGGCTTCTGGCCCTGATGGAATGAAAGAGGAAGAAAGAATAGTTCAGCCTGCATTTTAAAAGCACCATGCTACCTGAACTGGTGCGTGTTTTGCTACTGCCATCACCTGTGAACTTTAAACTCCAGCTCCTACAGCGTTTCAATGCAGACTCCACCAGCAGCTCCCCAGGGAGCTTCTAGCAGTGCCAGTCTCAGCCTGGCACTTCATCTTGATCCCTCCTGTTCTGTAGCTTCCAGCTTCTTGGACTGAACAGCTACTTAATTCGCTGGCTCCCCAGCAAGCAGACAACAATTATGGACTCTTTCCCTTCTGATTCTGTAAATTTTAATTTCTGTTGCGTATCTATACTTAAATAATCAATACAAATATATATAATATATTCAACAGAAAAATGCATACTTCTCTTGCTTCTGTTGCTCTTGAGAACCCCAATTATATATTCAAAGGGAAGAGACTTTAGTGTGCACTGTAGTAATAGGGTCACAGCAGTAAACATGAGAACTCAGTTCCATAATATCTTGCAGTATAACTTGTGTAGAACTATACTGAGAATAAATTTTCCCTTATTTTATCTAGGCTAGATCAGTCTCTTATCATACTAGAATGGTTGCTGATGACATTAAGATCTTCAACATTTCTCAAATACACTTTTAAATTTTAGATTTATAATATTGATGTTAATTTTGAGTGCATCTTGGGACCCCAGGCTTCTTTGGTTCTGTCTTTTTCCATGTCTGTCACTAGCCCTCTGTCTTTATGTGTTTGCCTTTTTTGAACTGGACTGTGATTAAATTAATTGGTTTAAAAATACTCTGTGTATCATGCTGTGAATATTGGGTTTAAATACAATTGCTGTAGGTTGAACTAATTAATTAATTGGGCTTTATTTTACAAGCTTGTAGTTAAGGATGCTTGAATATAATATGTAAATTTATGCAGAATGTGCAAATTAGAATTTTGATTCAAGCATCCTGGCACTTAAAATAAAAATATTGGATGTAGAATATATGATGGCAGCTGGATTTACTCATTCTATGGGTTGTGGTCCCCTAAGCATCTCTTAAATTGGAGCTGGATTGGGTAGGGATGTTTGCAGGAAGATGGTCTTAGAAAGAGATCATGAAAATTTCTAAAATTATATACTTCAAAATTCATGTAGTTCAAATATCAAGATAGGAGAAAAGATATTGATGACATGAAGGCTTTTCCAAGTTAGCTTTAAAGACCTGTTTATAACTTAATCTGTTTGTCTTTTATTACTCTGGGCTGGGATGAACTTCAATTTTATCTTTTCACTCGACCACCTTTTACTGAGTGTGTGCAATACTTGTGATAGATTGGAGATAGGTAGATTGATAAAACGTCATTGCTCTTCATGAAGGTCCCATAATTGAAGGGCAGTCTTATGTACGTATTTCATTTTGATGCACTGTGATAATAATGCTAACAAATACCAGGGTTGTTCTCAGTTCTGCCTTGGAGCTGTGTTCCATCCGTTTCTGGAAGATAATTTTCTAGTCATCAAAAATGTGAACTTTACTTGATTAGTCAATAATATATTCAATAACATGTGACAGGAAACCCAAATTCAGTGATTGAAAGGAATAGGAGTTTTCCTCATATTTTAGAAAACAGTGATGTGGTGGCTATAAGCATTAGAATAAGGTACAATAATATTCAGTTTTTGACTTTAAGATTCCCTTCCTTGGCTTTTTATCTTTAAGGACCAAGATAGCAGCTTGATCATCTGCTACTAATTCTGCTTCACAGCAGAAATAATGAATGAAGAAAAAGAAAGGGCTTCTTGTTTTTAAGCATTTTGCATTTTTATTCAGTAAGAGAAACTTTTGCTTCCCATTCAGATTTCCCATTATATCTTCTGGGCAGAGTCAGGACTCAGATTTAAGTTTAAATCCATCACTGGCCAAGAGGAATGCTACTACAGGGGATGACTATCAGGTATGATTTATTTCTTGGGGCTGATGGAGCTGATGGGTCAAGCTCTCCCTATGAATACTATTTGCATTTTTTGAAAACCGGAGTAAAAGAAGGATAGAATGGCTTCTGTATAAGGAGAGGATTGTGTCTGCCACGACATTAACCTCTGAAGGAATTATTAATAAATGTAACATCATAACCCAAGCTACATTTCTTAACATCCTCTTTCTTTGTTTTTCTTGTTCTATAGCTTCCTTGGCCTCAGATAAATTCTCCAAATCCTTCCTCTTTATCCCTTATTTGCAGGCTCCCACCGAAACATAGCCCTTTTCTTTGCTCAGACCAGAGTTGCCCTCTCTTGGCAATTGTCAAAGCGTTTCCCTTTCTTTGATTCACACTGCTATTTGATATATTGACATTATCTTTTCTGCCACCAAGTAATTGCAAATACTACCTTCTCAGAAGGCTCATTTGGTATTTCCAACCAAGGAAGCACCCTGGAGTAATATCCTCATTTCCTCATCTCTGACACCCTTTCTAGAGAAATTCAGTCTATTAGTTAAATTCTGCACAAAGAATAACCAGGAACTATCTGATTAAGTATCAGGAACAAATCAAAAGCTATGTTTCTTCCTTAGAAAGGGAAAAGAACAGAAGGCAAAGTTCTAAGAAAAACAAGAAATAGTTACAAATGAATAAATATTTTTTTCTTGTTATGTGATAAATCATGCAGAAGATGTCTGAATGAATAATAATTAGACATAATAGAGATAAAATGACAAGGGCCAGTGATTTAGTTCAGTGCTTCTGCTGCCTGCCTTGCAAGCACAAGGACCCAAGTTCTATCCCCAGTACAAAAAAAAAAACAAAACAAAACAAAAATCAATATCTTTTCTTGAGGAAAACAGTGATTGGACTCCATAATGCGTTTCTTTTCTGTCATCTTATGTCAGTTTTTAATTATAATTTCTTACACTAAAGGGTTTTGCAGGAAAAAACAGAATAATGTTATAATATACCTATATTTCCAATATTTCACATTTTGAATTTTATTCTCTCTTAATGAGCTGCATTAATTTCCTTTGGGCCATATGAAAGTGTTGTGTCTTCTAGTCTATCATGCCAGTTAAGAGTCAATTTTGCAGGAATTTTTATCTGCATTTTATTACAGTCTGCTTTTAGTGATGTCTACAGTGAGAAGTCTTAAATGGGAATTAATAATTTTGTTCATGTATATCATCATCAAAAAATTACTAAAGTTATAATAAATTGAATGATTTAGATTTAATATAATGATATCACAAAAAGTTTTCCCCCCATTTTAATCCCCTCTGTAGACTAAATATTTCCTGCCCACAGGGGAAACATCAGGGATGTCACTTAAAAAATGACCACTGTTTATCTTTCCAATGAAGATCAGTATCTTTCTAGTAATTAAGGTATCAATTAAAACTCTGAACTCTTGCCTCAGCTTACTACAACTTTAGACCTGGAAACCTAGAGTGCTTTCTGACTATGGTTCTTCCTATACCTAAGGTCAAGTCCAGGGGGAAAGAGAAGCAAGAAAAGGGCATGCTCTTAGAAAGCGCAGTTGGATTCAGCGTGGAGAGCTTCCCTTTTTCTCTACCTTTGTTCATTTTCAGAGATTTCTTCGATGAGTAGGTCCAAATGAATGTCTCCAAAAACGTGGCTTCTATTTCCTGTCTTGTTTGCTGCTGCTGCGTCCTACCTCAGCCTATGCCAGCCACATAAATTCTTTGTTAAGGTTTCCTGAAATAAGAAAAAAATATACACTTGGTCTCTGAACCAGTTTTCTAGCACAGAGTTCTTGAAGCCTGTGGACTCTGCAAAGAGATGATTGGTGTCTGAGGGCTCCCGCATAGGCTCAGGATGAAGGCTGGTTGCCAGGGGAACCAATCACATGACCAGAGGATTCTACCCTTCTGCCCTCACTCAGGGAAGGGGAAAGGGTTGGAGGTTAAATTACTCACTAATGCCAATAATTTAACCAATCATGCTCATGTAGTGAGATGTAAAAAAAAAGAAAAGAAAAGAAAAGAAAGGGGCTCAGAGTGTTTTTGATTTGGTGCTCATGGGAAGAGGCTCAGAGTGTGGAGAGGGCGTGGAAATTCTGAGGCTCTTCTTCTCCCATACCTTCGGTGTGCATCTCTTCCACCTGGGTATTCCTAAAGTGTATCCTTGTAGTAAACCAACAACGTAGCAAGTATGGTGCTTCTACGAGTTCTGGAAGCCATTCTAGCAAATTATAGAACCTGAGCAAGGAGCTATAGGAACCCCCAAGTTATTATTAAATGGTCAGAAGTACAGGAGACCTAGACTTGAAACTGGCATCTGAAATGGGTACAGTCTTGTGGAACCCAGATCTTTAATTAGTGGGAACTGATGTGGTTAGAGAATATCAGAGTGGATTAAACTGTAGGGCATCAGTCCGATGTTCATATAACTGGATAATTGTTCAAGGCAGGAAAAATCTCCACACATGTAGTATCATGAGAGTTAGGGATTAGAATTTAGGGAAAAAACTGTTTCTTTCTCCTCCATAAGCGTCAAAGCCCTTCCAATATTTTATTTAGCTTTTTGAAAACATTTTTTCTTAAATATTCTTGCTTTGTCATCCGTACAAGCGCAGTTTGCACCCTGTGGAACCTTCTAATTCTGTCTTCTTTGGTCAAGTGGGTGACACTAGCAACACACCATTTTACAATTATCAATCTTGTGTCATTTTCCAATATTCTTCTCTTCTTGGATTACAAAGAACTCATACTTAAGATGGCTTCCTAAACATTCCTCTATTTTTTAAAGCTCAAATTGAAGCAAAAACACTTCATTCACTTTTTCACACCTCTCTGATAGTTCACTCCCAAGAATTAGCTCTCTTCTGCAGGAAGTTGAATGAGGAACATAATGAAATTTCCTCAGGATGGTTGATATGGGAGGCTTGGCACTGTGTATTAGAATAGTGCAGCTCTTTTCACTGTTTTGGTCTCAGCTTTCCAGGCCACAGGCAAATCTGAAATAAGATGAATGGCTTTTTGACATTCTGCGTATTTATGTGTTTATGCTAGACATTGTTCTGACACTGAAGATACAAGATGAATATGCCTTGCTTTGTGCTTCTTAGGAATCTATGTTTTACTTAGCTGAGACAAGCATTTAAACAGATAGAAAAATACAAATCCAGTCAGAGCTGAATTATTGAATATTGGACAGTTTATGGTTCCATTTGAAACATTCTTGCCTCGTGGTTTGCTTTGACTAATGCCATATCAGCCAGCTCTGTGGAAACCTTGACCAACTTTGTGCAGACCTAACTCTGCAGAGTCCCCTGGAAAAACACACCATAACCCTCACTGGGAAGCTTCTGCTACCCAGTGTTCCCAGGAACCTGTTTAATAAAAGACTCTGCTCAACTGAAGGAAGGGGGAGTGAATCCTAGGGGTATCTCAATCCCTTTCAGACTTTCTTGTACCTTACAGGAGGACTATAGTTAAAGTAACAGAGTTGTGTTTAGCAACAAAGTTGTACATAGAATCTAAATTTTACCAGGAACATACTATCAATTGTGTCCTTTGTGAGGACTTTATATACATAGCATAAAAATGCTCAAGTAGTTTCATAGAACCTTCTTTTAAGGAAATTCCTAAATAATGTTTGTACATTAAGGCACTAAAGGTAACCTCTTACAATAATAGCATTGTGCTGCACGCTACTTGATATTCCTTGAGAAACACTGATGTAACACATATATGTGTCTATCACTGAGGTAACCGCAGGTAAGAGAAAAGTTTGTCATTTATGCAATGTCTGATTTTATTGGAGAGAAAAAAATGTACACTCTCAATCCTTAAATATCAACAGAATATAGAAAAGGTCATTTTCAAATTAGTAATTAGTAACTGTAGAGTTCAAGCTATCAATAAATAATTTCAGGCCTCCAGGGTGGGGGAGGCATTCATCATTAATTAGAGGTGAGTACTATAACTTTATTTATGTCATGTAAGGGACAGACCACTGAAGACACATATCCTTTTCTTAGACCATTCATCTGACATGAGGGCATCAGTTTGTTTGCTGTGGAAAATGAAATAAAGATTAACAAGATTAAGTTAGGTTTTAATTAGATTTCAATGCTTTAAATTTAATCTCTGTGTTTGCATTTCTAGGCTGTTATGTAACATCAAGCAGGAATCAATAAAGCCTGTGTTTTATCACCAGGAGTAGTGACTCAAGGTGTTATTAAAATAGCAAGCACAGGTTTTTTGAGGATGGACCCACAACCCATGAATCCATTTACTTAGCGAATTCCTTTCTGGTATAACCTTAGAGTTCCAATTTTTTTATATGTAGGTGATTCCATTGTCATAGGGGAATCATGAAAGATGTGGTACCTTGCTCCTTCAGAAAAAAGTGTATGCTTATTTGCTAATACTTCCTAGCAAGTAAGTATGTAATTAGTTTATTGTTATTCCTTTGGAAAATTTAATTCATTCTTGCTACCCCAACCTTTTTTCTATTAAGTTTATTGGTACATTTAGGTATACCTTGGGATCACATTCATCATGAGAATTTGTACCTGTACATGATATATCTTGATTCTTATTTTTTCCCATTCCCTTGCCCTCCCTTCAACCTCTCCACCCTCTATATACAGAAGCTTTGTTTTCCTTTTTCTTTTCTTACCTTCAATTTTGTGTTTCCCTTCTTTCCTTTCCCTGCCCTCCCCCCTCCGGTTCCCCTTCCCCTTTGAACATTTTCTTCCTACTTCACAATATATATTATATATTTTGGTCCTCATTCACACTTTCACTTTTTCACACCAGAGAAACTATTCCATAGTTTGTCCTATTTATTTCACTGATGAGTATGATCTCTAGGTGCATCCATTTAGCTATAAATGTCTCAAGTTTATCTTTCTTTATGGCTGAATAGTACCCCATTCTGTAAAAAAACCCCACATATTCTTTATCCACTCACCACTGTTTCCAAGATTTATCTATTAAAAACTGTGCTATAAACATGAGTGTTCATATGTTGCTGTGGTATAATGTTTTAATTCTTTGGGGAATATACCCAGCAGAGGAATAGCTGGGTCAAACTGGATCTTTAATCCTAGTTTTCTGAATAATCTCCACACTGATTTCTACAGTGGTTGCACCAGTCTACACTCCCACCAGTAGTGGAGAAGGGTTGCTTTCTCCCTTTAGCCCTGCCGGCACTTGTTAATAGTTGATTTCTTGACAACAGCCATTCTTTTTGGAGTGAAATGGAATCCCTGTGTTGTTTTCATCTGCATCTCTTGAATAACTAGTGATGTTGAACATTTTTCCATGTGTTTATTGGCTGTTTCTACTTCTTTGTCTGAGAAATGTCTATTCATTTCAGATGCCCAGTTTTGAATGGGTCTTTAAATTTGGGGAGTCTGATTTTTAAAAGTCCTTTTTATATTCTAGATAGTAGTTCTTTGTCTGAGGAACAGCTGCTAAATTTTTCTCCATCTTGTAGGTTGTCTCTTAGCTCTGTTAGTGGTTTTTCTAGCAGTACAGAAGATTTTTAAAAAGTTAAGATCCCAGTTGTTGATTCTTTGTGCTAGTTCCCGTGCTACTGAGTTTTTGTTCATAAAGTCCTTTCCTATACCAAATGTCTGGAAGAGTTCTACCTAACCTATCTTCTAGAAGGTTTAGCATTTCTGTTTCAATATTTACACATTTAATCCATTTTAATTTTAGTTTAGTGCATGGCAAGTGATATAGGTCTAGTTTTAATCTTTGGTGAGTTGAAACCCAGCTTATTAAAGAGGCTATCTTTCCTCCAATGAGGGTGTTTGGCTTCTTTGTCAAAGATAAGTGGCTTAGTAGTTCTGCAGTTGTTTATGCATCTTCTAATCTGTTCCACTTATCCTTAGGTCTGTTTCTTTGCCAGTACCATGCTGTTTTTACTGCAGTGTCTTTGGAGTATAGTTTCAAGTTGGGGATTGTGATACACCCTGCCATATCTTTATTGCCTAGAATTAATTTTGCTATTCTAGGTCTGTTCTGGTTCCAAATGACTTTTTCGATTGTTTTCTCTAGTTTTGTTGGGATATCAGTCACTACCCAAACTTTTGTAAGAAATTTTACTTTTATAGGAGACATACAGATGACACAAAACAATTGATAGGAAAAGGGCTACTTCTCATGTGATGGTTAAATCCAGGTTGACTCAATCTATTCTTTTCATGCTTTGTATTTTGAGCAACTAGCTTGTTAGTGAGAAACAGAAATACAGCCTTCTTCGTAAGAACTTGCTGTCAGATCAGAAATGTAAAACTAATAAATATTAGATGGTAAGAAAAAATAATGAAGCATATTGTTTGGACAATGCAACTCATTTTTAAGGACTTAGTTATTGTAGAGTCATTTCGAGTTGACAGCAAATTAAGAGGAAGGTACAGAATTTTTTTGTATGTAACTTGCTCCCAAATTTATATTGTTTTTCTCATTGTGAGCATACCCCACCAGAGTGATAAATTTGCCACAATTGGTGAACTTACACTGATAAATCATAATCACTTGAAGGACTCAGTTTACATTAAGGTTCACTTTGGGTGAACTTTCTATCAGTTTGTGCACATGTATATGTAATGTATCCATTATTATAGTGACATACAGAGTAGTTTCACTACCTTAAGATAAGATTCCTCTGTGATTCATCTTTTTGTCCATTTCCATATCTCTTAACCTCTGCAACCACTGCTTGTTTGTTTTATTTTAATTAATTAATTAATTAATTTATTTATTTTTGTGTATATCCATAGATTTACCTTTTTCACAATGCTAAGTATTTGGAATTACTCAGTATTCAGTCTATTAAAATTGGTCCTTTGCAACACTCAAAAATCGATAGCCTTCTTGTACACAAATAACAGACTTACCAAGAGAGAAATGAGGGCAACAATTCCTTTCACAATAGCATCCAAAAAAATGAAGTATCTAGGAGTCAATCTAATGAAAGAAGTATAAGACCTCTACACTGAAAACTACAGCACTCTGAAAAAAGAGATTAAAGAGGATATAAGAAAATGGAAAGATATCCCCTGCTCCTGGGTAGGAAGAATCAACATAGTGAAAATGGTCACACTACCAAACTGCTATACAGATTCAATGCAATCCTGATTGAAATTCCAATGGTATATTTCACAGAACTAGAGAAAATAATCCAAAAATTCATTTGGAACCAGAAGAGATGTAGAATAGCAAAAGCCATCCTAAGCAACAGAGACATGGCAGGGGGTATCACAACTCCATCTTGAAACTATACTACAAAACCACTGTGATGAAAACAGCATGGTACTGGCAAAGAAAAAGACCTGATCAGTGAAATAGATTAGAAGATACAGAAACAACTACAGACATACTCAGCTACCTCATCCTTGAAAAAGGAGCCAACCATCTCAGTGGAGGAAAGATAGCTCTTTAATAAATGGTGTTGGAAAAACTGGATTTCAACCTGTCAAATATTAAAGCTATACCCTTATCTTTCACCTTGCACCAAACTAAAATCCAAGTGAATTAAAGATCTAAATTTTAAAAAAGAAACACTGAACTTGTTGGAAGATAAATTAGGCAGAACTCTTGCAGACAATTGGTATAGGAAAAGACTTTATGAACAAATCCTCAGTAGCATGGGAACTAGCACAAAGAATCAACAACTGGGGTCTTATCTTATTAAAAAGCTTCTGCACTGCAAAAGAAACCATCAACAGAACTAAGAGACAACCTACAGTGTGTGAAAAATTTTTACCAGCTGTTCCTCAGACAAAGGACTATTATCTAGAATATATAAAGAACTCAAAACAAGCAGCTCCCCCACCAAATACAAAGACCCAATTCAAAACTGGGCATCTGAAGCAAACAGACATTTCTGAGACAAGAAGTAAAAGCAGCGAATAAATATGTGAAAAATGTTCACTATCACTGGTCCTCTGAGAGATGCAGATGAAAACAACACTGGGATTTCACCTCACCCCAGAAAGGATAGCTGCTATCAAGAAATCAACCAATAACAAATGTTGGCCCAAGTGCAGACTGGTACAACTACTGTGGAAATCAATATGGAGATATCTCAAACAACTAGGACTAGAGGTTCCTTTCGACCCAGCTAACCCTCTGCTGAGTATCTTTCCAAAACAATTAAAAGAATCATACCATAGTGATATATGAGCAATCATGTTTATAGCAGTATAGGTTGTAATAGCTAAGACTTGGAAATAGCCCAATTGCCCATCAGTTAGAGACTGGATAAAGAAGATGTGGTTTTTCTATAAAATGGAGATACTACTTAGCCATAAAGCATGAGAAACTAGAGTTATTGATAGGAAAATGGGTGTATTGAGGCCATACTCTTAAGTGAAATAAATAAGACATGCATATGTAAATACTGAATAGTTTCTCTGGTGTGAAAATCTAAGTGTAAATAATATCCAAATTGTATAACTGACAATGTGAAATAGGAAAAAAAGGGCTAAATGTATAGGGGAAGAGGAAATGGTAGGGGAAAGGAAGTAAGGAAAAAGAAAAAATATGAGAAAAGGAAAAAATGGAAACAAAGTCTTTGTAAATAGGGAAGGGAGGAGGGCATGAAAGGAGGGGAGGGGTATGGGAAATATTGAGAACTAAGATCTGTCATGTAAAGGTACAAGATCCCAATGATAAATGTAATGGTACTGTATGCTTAAAAAGTACCAGTAAACTTAATGAAAAAAGAATTGGTCCTTTAGCTTACTAATGTATAATTAAATTTCTTCCTTCATTCTTGATTACTCATTTAAGTGATGAATAATATCATATTGTCTAAATATGCTGTAGTTTATTCATGCATTTAGGACAAAAGACTAGTTTTTTTAGGTTTTAGCAATTATGAAAAAAGTTATGATAAACAGCTGTTTACAGGTTTTTGTTGATGTATAGTAAACTCTTTCAGTGAGACATCAAAGGGTGCAATTGCTAGGTTGAATGGCAGTGATATGTTTAGTTTTGTAAGAAGCTGCTGAACTGTCTTGCAAAGTGACAGGGCTATTTTGCATTTTCACCAGCAATGAGCAACAGTGCCCTATTGCTATGTATCCTTGTCATTTGGTGTTGTCAGTGGTTTGGATTTTGGCCATTGTAATAGGAGTACAATGATACCACACTGTTGTTTTTATCTGCCATTCTCTAATGCTATACAATGTGAAGTACCTTTTTTATATGCTTATTTACCATCAATGTATTTCTTGGTGAGGTGTCTCCTAAGGTATTTAGACTACTTATTAATCAAGTTGTGTTTTCATATTGCTGAATTTTGAGAGATCTTTGTGTGTTGTACATTTTAGATAGGAATTCTTCATCAGATATCCCAGTCTGTAGCTTGTCTCTCATTCTTTTGATATTGTCTTTTGCAGAACAAAGCTTTTAATATTAATGAAATTCAGGTTCAACTTTTCTTGACTCACTCCTTTGCTGTTTTATCTAAGACATTATTAACATACCCAAGATTGTACAGATTTCCTCCTATGCTACATTTTAGGACTTCTATATTTTTGCTTTTGCATTTAGGTTTAGAACCCATTTTGAGTTAAATTTTGTTAAGGGTGTAAGATCTGTGGATAGTCATTTTCTTATAGGTAGTTGTTAAGTTGTTCCAGTAATATTTATTTGAAAAGATTATCTTTGCCGTGTTCTATGACTTTTGCCTGGTATGTGAGGAAAGGGTTTGGAGGGTCTTGTCTCGAAAATGCATTTGCCTTGCTTTATTGCATATTGATGTTGGTTCTCTGACTTTGTTCTTTTTTCATACTGTGTTGGCTGTTCTGGGTCATTTGTTTGATAAATGTTAGAATATTTTGTCAATGCCCATAGAATAATTTGCTCCAGTTTTCACTATGATTGCATTGGATTTATAGATAATACTGAAAAGAGCTGCTATCTTTAAAATATTGAAATTTGTTATACATGAACATAGAACATTTTCCCATTTATTTGCTTTGTTGATTTCTTTCCTTAGGGTTATGTACTTTCCTCATATATATCTTATAAATATTTCTTTAATTTTACACCTAAGTATTTCTTTTTGGATTTACTAATATAAATTTATTATGTCTTTTATTGCAAATTCCCTTTATTCCTTGCTGTCATATAGAAAACTGAATGCCTATTGTCTGTTAACCTTATATCCTATGACCTTGTTATAATTATTTGTTAGTTGTGGGAAGTTTTTGTTGATTATTTTGGATTTTCTTCATAGATGATCACGATTCCTATGAAAAATTCTATTTTCTCACTTCCCAATCTGTATATTTAATTTCATTTTCTGGTCTTAAGATGCCAAAAAGAAATTGTGAGAAGGAACACCTTTAATTGACGTTCATTAATCTTTTGCCCCTCAAAGAAAGTACTCTAGATATACCTAACCACTCTGAATGTATAAGTTAATGAGAATTCAGAGATAAGTTGTGTCTGCAATGGGAGGAGAAATTTCCTGGGGAAAGAGATCTAAGAAGATTAACACATTTGGATAAGGTGATGATAGCAAATGATATATTGCAGGTTAAGGAAGCCATGCAAGCACGATGTGATGTACAATTGAGCAAAAAAGGCACATTAAATGGGAAGGATGCCAGTGTAACTAAAGCACAGACTGCTTATTTTAGACTATTATGTATAAGATCAAAGTGGGAGGCAGGTTAAGTAGGGCCAGAGGTCACAGTTAGATTGACTCTTGGGTTTAGTCGTTAAGGTCTTATGCATTGGAGCGACATCGGAGGCTGATTGAATTGAAAGTGGCTTGGTAAAATGTTATTTTTTGGAAGTTTAATACCTGCATGTCCATTGTATATGAGAGCCCTTTAGGTTCCTAATCTGGTTTGAAATATATAGGGCAGTCATCTTCAAAGTAGGGTGTTACTATCCTTGGGGTTTCTTGGAGCCCTTTCAAGGTCACTGTTTTATGGAGCCTGAAATCTTCATCTTTTTTGTACTAAGCTGGTGTCCCAAGTATCATTACACAGAAAAAAGAGCCTAATCAGGTTGGTACTTGATTTTTTATTTTAGATACAGTTTAATTTTTTATGTATAACCTAGAGGCATTATAAATAATTGAGTGGTATTACTATGGGAAAAATAAGACTTTTATTCTCAACTACTTATTATTTGAGCAAGGTTGCTATGTGCTCACTTCTGTAAAAAAGAAAAACAATAGAACTGTTCTAAGACTACTTAATATACATTTATATTATTCAGATATAAGAACTAATTAAAAAATTTCCATTTGGTAATTTAAGATTTAAATGTTTGCTAATATTGTACAGTGTACGTCAACTAATGATTTACCAAAATATCAAATGTATTTGTTTGAGTAATTATATAGCACTTATTAAGATATTAATTTAGCAAAACATTTGTGGTCTTAAGTTTCTGGAAAATAGAAATATATGAATAAGTTATTAATAAAAAACACCCTGTCACACACTCCACCCTTTAGTCTTGTTATTCTTAAAAGTCACAATATCAGAGCAAACTTTCTTGCATTTACCTATAGAATGCATGACTAAAAAGTATACGTTTTACCAGGAAAAACTTAGCATGAACTATTCTACTTATCCCTCAAAGGACTGTCCTTTCAGGAGCTTGATTCTGAAAAACGGAGAAATGAAACTGTTGTTGGTGAAATAGAACAAAATAAAACAAGGACAGCAAAAGGAAGGAGAAAAGGTTCTACTTTTTTCTCTTTTGTGCCAATAACAGTCTTAATCTGGTGAAGGACAAGGGTGTTACATTAATAACTACAGTACAGTATCCATATGTTTTACACAGCTATTTACAAAATACTGCAACATGAAATAAGATATATGAAAAGCCAATACTACCAAATGGAGAAGGCTTCACAAAGAAAGTGCTACCTGAGTTTGGATTGAACTGAATGTTTATGTTTCTAGTATGTTGAAGTCCTAGTCTCCAATGTGTTAGTTTATGAAGATGGCACCTTTGGGAAGTTATTAGGGTTAATTAAGGTCATAAGGTGATAAAGTTAGTGGATTGGTAAGAAGAAAAGAGAGCTCTCTCCACCTGCACTGAGAAAAGGACAGGTGCACAGATAGCATAAAGGTGGCCATTTCAATCCAGGGAGGGAGCCTTTACTAGAACCTGAGCTTGGTGCCATCTTGGTTTTAGATTTCTTGACTCCACAACAGTGAGAAAATAAATGTCTGCTGTGTAAGTCACTCATCCTGCAGTATTTTGTTACAGCTGTCTAAGCTGACAGGGGCAGAGTGGAGCTTTGAAGAAGTCACAGGCATTCTCTTGAAGACTCTGTGCTGGATGCCATCCAGATTTGCTCCTCATACTTCTCCATATTATTTTCTGCCCATGAAACAGACTTATATGGAAATTATCTACAGGTCCCCCTGGTGCTCTAACTTCAGGTTAGTGAGGCCTGAAAAATGTGAGAGACAGGGCAGGGTGCAGCTGTACTGTTCATTCTACTGTTTCCCTCCCGAGAGGGCTACCTGTGGCTGGCTGTGTGTCCTAATTAAAGGGCACTGCTTCCTTCCAGGTTATGGCTCTCCAGTGCTCTCTAAATCTGGCTGCCAGTTCCTGCTCTCTTTCTTTGTTAGTCAAGTGTAGGGATGGTGACCCTTGCCACCCCATCCATAGCCTCAGGGTGCGGCATTATCTCTCTTGGTTTATCTACAGTTTACCCACACATCTGCAAATAGCCCCTTAACCTCACTCACTGCATCCTACTTTCAATGTGCCATCTGTCTCCTGCTGAGACCCTGACTGATTAAGGTTATAAATTGTGGAAGAATATATCTGTCAAACTCACCCAATAAATGTTAGCTATTTTTATGACTGCACTGTGATAATATTTTGAAATGTAAGTGATATTTTTTCTTCAAATACTGCCTATTATCACTTTACTATTCCCAATTAGGGCAGGTTGGTTGCTGATTTCACTGCTTTATTGAAAGGTTTTGTTACAGAGAGAGCTGTAGAAAGAGAAAAAGCAACATTGGGGTGTGGAATGAATAGATTCAAAAAGGCTGAAATTGTACAATAAATTCTGGTACATCAGACTAGATAAAGTTAAGGAGGCTTTATAATTTAATTTGGAGGATCCCTCTGACAGGACACTGTAGTCCTCTTATCCTCAAAAGGGGTAGCTAAGTTGGGCTAGGAAAGGAAAGACAGAGCTTCTGTTAAGGGAGCAGGGATGCATATGCTGACAGGATTAAGGTCAGGGAGATGTGACTCCGGAGAAGAAAGCTCCACTGGGGATTCTAAGCAGACAAATCAGAGGCTCTCGCAGTTCCAGAGTGATGCAATAGCATAGCAAATGCCCAAGGGTCCTTGACAGGTATGGAGAAGGCCAGGAGAACTTCCAGTGCTGTCTGATGCATACTCAAGAGCTGGACAAAAAACAGTACCCTTATCAGTGGATGGAATCATGGACTGATTAGTATCCCTATCAGCTGCCCCTTCCAGTACCATGCCGCTATGAGAGTGTCTCAGAATTTAGACACAGCCCAGGGGAGATAATAAAGGCGAGTTCCTGAACTGATTGATGTCAAGTTTTATCTCAAGAAGAAGAAGCCACTCAATAGAAAATTAATTTTATTTATAATAAATCAAAAGTTGTTTGTGTGCTATGTGCTCAAAATTGTGGGCACTATACTGCACTTATGACACATTCCTATTATCATTAGTATTATTAATGAAATGAGCAAAGATAGAGAGTGGGAGGTAATTAGGCCTTGGAGACTCCATTCTCATGACTTCTGTTTCACAGGCGGCGTGGATTATTTCTCACTGGAGTGGGTTTTTACAGTGAGCATATCTGCCTTCCAGTTTCTGGCTTTCTCTCTCACCACCTAACTTCTTCCCCACCACGATGCCATCCAAAACGAGACTCTCACACAGCCAAGCAGGTTCCATGTCCATTGTCTTGAACCCCCAGCATGGTGGGCTAAGTAAATCTCTTTCCTTTAAAGTCTCTAGCCTCTAGCACTTTGTTATAACAGCACAAAATGAACTGCAACTGTCACAGAAGCAGCAAATGGTGGACCTATGGTGTAGATTCAGGAGGGTGAACCTCTAAAGCTCCAGCCTGTGGTCATCCCTCACAGTCAGCATTTCACAAAGGAGACTAAAGAAAGGAGATTTAGAAAGTTGGGATAATGGTGAACATGGGGCTTTGAATAAAACAGTCATTAATGGTGTGGAGGAAAAATTACAGAGATGCAGAACTGGAGGAAGGAAGACCACTCAAGAGGCTTTTGCATGGACCAGGTAAGGAATTGTAAGTCATGCAAGGACACAGATGAAGGGAATGGCAGGAGGAGTAGACAGTATGTGGCAGTGCCAAGGGACTGTTGGGAGGAGTTGCAACTAAAGATAATGAAGACTCTTCCTATGTTTCTGGCATGTTTTATTTCAGAGAAAACAGGATTGTATTTGTTAATAATTATGTAAAAATGTGTAAATATATTATCTGATAGATATATAGAAGGAAGGAATAACCTACATAGGTTTAAAAGAATAGGTGAGCTTTGAACTGAGACTTGAAGAATAGGTAGAACTGGGATGCCCAGTGTTGGGAGAATGCAAGGACAAAGACAGGTAAATAGTGGGGGTTGGGGGGTATATTCATCAAAGATTTATTTCTTGGTTTTATGCCTTGTGTCTAGATGCCTCCCCAAAGCCTTATACAGTCATAGGTGGGGCTGGCTCTAGAGTGTGTGATGCTGTGATCTACTCATTGTGTAATGCTAGGATCAAGGGCACTAGGATTAAAGGTGTGAGTGTGACCTGCCCTATGTGGCTGGGATAAGACGTAAAGAACAGAAAGAGCTGTAGTTGGCCCTCATGTTTGCTTTGCTGCTTTCCACCCACCATGAACTGTTTTTCTTCTGCAATGTCTGTCTTCCATGCCACCCTGTTTTGGAGCCAGCTGATTATGGACTGAAACCTCTATAAATACCTTCCCTCATTTAACTTTAGGTGCCTGGTATTTCGCCTCAGCAATGAAAGAAAAGTAATATACTTGATATGCTTAAAGTACTTTTATTCAAGTACACTTTGTATTGCAATGTATATATTTATTTAAACTTTATGATATTTAAAAATATATATAATACTATAAGGTTTGTCAAAGAGACACTGCCTATAAGAAAACACGTGGCAAAAAGTTATGAGGCGCATGTGTGTCTTCACTGGTTTGTGTAACAGTGGTCGGTTAGTTCTCAGTGACTTCATCATTGTGCCTACCAAGTGTGAGCTTGTAGTGAAACTATAGTGAAATAGGGTGCATGGGCTTTCTGCTGTTGTGATAAAACACCTCAGAATATCAACATAAAGTAGAAAGGACTCATTTGGGGTCACAGTTTTATGGTTTCAGAGCTCTCAGTCCATGATTGGCTGTTGCCCTTGTTGGCAGGCTTGTCAGAAAGACTGAACAGCATGACGGTAGGGAGCACGCGGTGGGGCAAAGCTGCTCAGCTCATGTTGGGTGGAGGAGGGAAAAGAGAGAGAGGGAGAGGGAGAGGG
>NW_022900942.1:54016252-54034672 GCF_012274545.1 Fukomys damarensis | reverse complement strand
GGGGGGAGGGGGGAGGGAGATTCTTCATGGAAATGACCCCAGTGACTTCCTCCAATTGGGCTTCAACTTCTCAAGTTTTCACCATCTCCCAACAACCATTTAGATATGAATCTACCAGTGGATTCATCCATGGATAAAATCAGATTCCTATGATCCATTCACCTTTAAGGCTTCCCTCCCTCTGTACACTGCTGCACTGAGCCTCAAGCCTTCAACACAGGAGATTCTGTCTGGGGGACATTTGAGACCCAAATCATAACACAGGATTTCTTCTTAAAAATGTAACAGAAATACATATTAGTCATTAAAGTAATTAATAGTTCTCTTTGTCTTATTCTGTGTCTTTCTCTCTCTTTTTTTTTCTCTCTTTGATGTTCTTTCATTTAGGTAGCTTCTGGGAAACATTGATGAATGAGCCCAGGTGTGTGAACTTTATCTGTTCCTATTATACCAGAAGCAGTAATAGAACTTTTCTTTACCACATATTATGTGTCAAAGACTGTGCTCTTGGCTTTGTCTATTTTGTCTTTATCCTCCCAATGTCCTTAGACACTAAGCATTATTGCCATTAGGCAGAGGAAAAAATTGAGAATCAGACATATTATTACTTGTTGGTAGGCACTGAAGTTGGTCTTCAAATCCTCATTTTTCCAAAGCAAAATGCCAAATTTTACCTTCTATAGTACATAATCTCTATATTCATAAACTGGTATGTGCTTTCAATAGGCTGAAATCGGGATACATTTGTCACAAAAATGTGAATCTGAATTTATTGATGGTTCTGCGACATTTTGTAGTTTTGAAGAAGAGAACTCTATGATAGAATAAAGTATAGGTAGTATTTTTATATTTCCTTTCCCAAGGCAGAAGAATATCACACATCTGCTAATACAGGGGGGAAAAGCCCAAAAAGTGTAAAATAATGGGAGCACAGAGGAGACATAGACTGTTCACCTCTATCTGCCCTGACCGTGCCAGCCGGAGGGTTTAGACTCAGATTTATTTTGAACTCTGTCACGTGAAAGAAGCTATGTGTATTCTTAAAGGAAGTGGACTATTTGGTTGTTTTAGAAATTTATAGAAATTTCATAATATCCATGATGAACATTTCTAAAGGAGCAAAGAGACAAAAACAAAACAAAAAAAGCCTGTGCAGATTTGTGATCTTCCTTATGTCTTAGACAACAAATTCTACAATCCAACTAAACAGTTCTGAATTTCAAGCTCTCTTTTTGAATTTTGACACATCTGGAAATCATTTCTTCTCGACTGTATAAAAGAACCCATTTCAATCACGGTGCAATGTATGATTTCAGGTCTAGCTTGTAAGAATCTGTTAAAGCTTGAACCACACAACATTGAAATGTGTTCTCTTTTCTAAAGGAAAGAAATAGGTGTGAGCCTAAAAGAAATAGTTGTAGATCTCATATGTTTGGCTTAACATAAAGAGACAGAAGCAACTACCGTTGTATCACACCAACAAAAAGAAGCTAATTAGTTGTATTTTGATGACTTTTCCCCATGATACTTGCAGTATTACTTACATGGTAGAGACTACTACAAGCATATTATTGGGTGGCAACATCAGCTTCTTGGATCACTCTGAAGAGGGGCTACAGGAAGAGTGGGTGAGAGCTACTTTCAGGAGACAAAAGGCATAGAAAAGAGAGCTGAAGTTCTAACCAGGGAGCCCAAAAGCTTTCTTCTCTATTCCTTCAGCACTCACATTTAAATAATTTACATACACCATATTCACATAGTGTCATTACACTACTCTATTATTCTCTTTGAGGTCATTTTGCCTAACACATTAAGGGTTTGAAAAAAGTAAAATATAATAGAAACATCTTCATGTCATCCAACAAATTTATTTCACAACATTTTGGTAGTAATCTAAGTGCGTATTTATTTTTAAGCTTTTTTTCCTAAAAGTTTTGACTGATATTTTCCTGTAAGACTATTTTAAGAAATGGGACTCTTGTCTTTTTCTAAATAGTTTCAATAAAAAGACAAGCAGACATATGGTCATATTCATTGTGATAGGAGCCCAGCGAAGAGATGCGTTTTGAGCCAACTAAATCAGAGACGGAGAAAATAGCAGAAGACTTTCAGAATTCGTGGCTTTGATGGAAGAGGCTAGCACGGGCAAAGGGAAAGTTAATTTCACACCGATGTAGAGGTGGTTTAGTATAATTAGGAAACTTCATATTCAGACACAAGTCTGTCTCTTTCATATTTAAAACTCCACACGTTAAAACACGAGCGTGTACTATGCCGAAACCCAACAAGGGACTTGGTGATCTGTCCTGTTCTGGAGAATGACAGAGTCGGAGAAAAATTTCTCTCTGTACTACTTTCACCACGTTAGCGTTGCTGCTGCAAAGTATGCACGCGAGTATTGGTAAATTTTCCTGGTATTACATTTTCCTGATTTCTGTTAATTTGACCAATGTTAATTCTTCATATGGTATGCACGAAAGAAGCACCTGTGTCTTATTGTTGTAAGCATGAGAGAAGTTGTCTATACATTTCTTACACAACAGTGAGAAAGAAACTCAAGCTGCCTAAAATACATCTATTGGATATATTATATGACAAAGATCAATAGAAAGGGATTTTAAAGATTAAGGTACAGTTTTAGAATTAAAAATTGAAAACATTGCCTATGTCTTTAATGAACACAATGCATCTTCTTTAAAATGACAACCACACACTATATGGAACAAAGAGTAAATCTTTTTAAAAGTTTTCTGTTGGTGGCAGTATACTTTTTATATGCAAGAGGAAGAAAAATGTTGTTCAATTAGAATTAATCTAAAGGTATCTGGGATACACTTGCTAATTAAAGTTGAAATTGAAATATGACCATTTATAATAAAGGATTGATTTGAAATAGTCTTAATTTGACAAGTAAATATGTGGGACTGAATGACGACAAATACATATTTGAGAGAGAGAGAGAGAGAGAGAGAGAAAGAGAGAGGGAGAGAGGGAGAGAGAGAGAGAGAAATTTTGTTCCTTTTGGTCTCTTTTTCATTTTTCCAGCTTTTGAATCAGTTAATACTTAGTATTCTTTTCACTCACTCTGTTGTCGTGGCCTGAGAGGCTGGTAGAACTTGCCTGCCTGAAACTATTGCTGCATAATACATTATATGGAATAATATTCTCACTGTCCTTTGAGCCTTGCTTTTCATTATCACTGGATTACTTTGATAGCATTAGCTTCTTGAATGCTGCACACACTGCATGTGGCTTATACATCTCCTTGTATATTTACAAAGGCAGCTAGGCTCAGTCTTCTGATAATAAAGGCATAGTCTTACATAAAATCAAATTACATTTATTTCTATTACAAGTTATGTCAAGTTATATTTACTCTTCATAAATTAGTCAAGCTACATATAGGCATTCTATAGTATAGACAATTTTAGTTTAGATCAGCTGAATCACAAATATCTGTCTCTCTTTATTCACACATACAAGCAGGGAAGTATTTCTTTTTTTTTTTGTATTCTTCTGTGAAAGTTGTCACCTCTGTCTGATGAATGAACGCTCTGTCCATACTGCTGGTGATGTCAACTCTTGTGCATGAGATGCTGATTACCTACAAATTGTTACTCAATAACATTAGATCACAAGTTTGGAGACTTACAGTGGATGAAATTTTATAAAAATAATATGAGAAGAAATCAGAAATTGTCATAAACTTGAAAAATGCAAAGTTGGCAAGAGGAAATCAGTAAATTAAGGATAACAATTTAAATGAGCAAAAATTGGGTCAACAACATTGTATAGTGTTTCGTGGTGAGTTAAAAATGAGTTTTTCATCACATATATTGTGAGTTCATTAAAGGAACATGTTTTTTCCTGATTATACTGATGGCTTTATATTCATCTACCTACTCTTTTTCATATTTCTTAAAGAAATTGATGCATTTTTTTCTCACTGATTGCCTTGTCTGAGGGTTGCAGTTAAGGAATAACATGAAATAAATGTTTCTCAAGGGACAGAAATTCTTGAATGGTAAACTAGTCCCTTAGACTTACTGCTACAGTCGAAGAGATCACGTTAGTAAAAATCAAGCCCCAATTTGGAGTATCTGGAATTCATCTTCTAGGAAGCCAGTAACTAAGTGAAATAGATTAGTTATATTACAAAGAGAAAATGGATATATCAAGTACTAATATATCTTTTATTCATTCCTCCCCCTCATTTTTGTATATATTTTCACAATTTGGTGACGTTTTGTATGCCAGGCATCTAGGATATTAGAGTTTGTAGTATGAATTGAGAAAAATCAAAGTTTGCTTTTGGATAGAAATGAAACTGGAGTATCTGGAATTCATCTTCTAGGAAGCCAGTAACTAAGTGAAATAGATTAGTTATATTACAAAGAGAAAATGGATATATCAAGTACTAATATATCTTTTATTCATTCCTCCCCCTCATTTTTGTATATATTTTCACAATTTGGTGACGTTTTGTATGCCAGGCATCTAGGATATTAGAGTTTGTAGTATGAATTGAGAAAAATCAAAGTTTGCTTTTGGATATAGAAATGAACCACAAAAAAGTTTTAAATGGCTTCATGGATGCATAACTTTTTTTTTTTTCCTGTTCAACCTCATTGATAGTGACCAACAGTCAGAAGCCTAACTAGTATTACTATCTCGGAAGGAGTGGAAGAAACATGTAGTTTACATTGCTATTTGCTTTTGAATATGTGTGTAAAAAAATCTGAGAAAGTATGTCCCCTGTTCCTACTCCCTGTTGGAAGAGTCTCTGTCATTATCTGTCCAGGATAATGGATTGCCCACAATTAAGCTGCAAAATTTAACTTTGCTTTACAAAGTTCTTGATAGGAATCGACATGTCAAAACTGTAGTTTTCTCTGTAGAAATGAGCACTCATAAAAACTGACTTGTGAAAATCACCTTTAAAGCTATAATCTCTGTGTATATTTTCAGACCCAGACTCAAAATATTTCACATCACCATCACTGGAGAGAATCTGTAACATAGGCTCTGAGCTCTCTCAGTGATAATTCTTGTTGTCAAATAAAATGATGCTTCTCAAATGTTGATGTGCATGCCATCACTAGATATCTTATGAAATGAAGATTTGAATTTAGTTTATCTTGAGTGGGGTGAATAATTCTCCCAGGACATACTGAGCTTGTCATTCTGAAAGTCACACCTTATGTACAAAGGGAGGAAAGCACTACATTTGACCTAAGGGACCTAAATGAATAATAAAAAATTCATTCATAACTGCCTTTAAGATAATCTCCAGGGCTTGTTTGACTACAAATTTATATTTTCTTAAAATTTATGGAACTTTAATTGACATATTCAAAGGAATAACCATAAAGAGTTAGTTAAGTTTAGAATGTAACAAAAATTCCTGTTGATCAGTGGAATGTCTGAAGAGGCAATATAGTTTACAGGTTGGTTCTTGAAAGTATTGAGTTGAATTTTACTTTTCTCTTGAATACTGTGTAATTTCCTTCAATTTAAAATTTATTTTAATGTAATACAAGCAGATATTAATAAAGAAAATATAAAAGCCATTCTGTGAAAAATATTCTTTTCATAACAAAAACTATTCGAGAATAACCATGGTAATCGCACTGTGTATCATGATCTTAAAATAATATATTTTCATTAGCTAATATATCTTGGTTTAATTTCCTTCGTATAATTTTTAAGTCCTGATTTTTGGGGGGGGTAATTGGATTTTTTTCTACTTTATTAGTTTTCTTACTAAAGTAATGTTAGAAATGATGGATGGATTTATAAACAACATAGAAAGTGATTTTGTTCATATAAAATTGGGCTACATAAAATAGATTCCGAGTTGTGGGAGCTGGCAATTTTATAGAAAAACAAGAGGAAGAGGAAGAGGAGGACTTAAAGGAGAGAAGTTGCAGTTATCTTGAATGTAAAGTCAAACCTTGATGAAATTTTAAAATGGCAAAGCATGCCTTTCTCACAGAGGCGATTTCAGTAGTCATCTTTCTTTCTTTCTTTCTTTCTTTCTTTCTTTCTTTCTTTCTTTCTTTCTTTCTTTCTTTCCTTCTTTCTCTTTCTTTTTTGTATCAGTCATCGAACTTGGGTCTTTGCTCTTGCAAGGCAGGTGCATCTATTTTTCAATTTATCCCTTTTCCTATGAGCCCCAATGTCCCAAGATTTCTTTCTTTCTTTCTTTCTTTCTTTCTTTCTTTCTTTCTTTCTTTCTCTCTCTCTTTCTTTTTTGTATCGGTCATCGAACTTGGGTCTTTGCTCTTGCAAGGCAGGTGGCATCTATTTTTCAATTTATCCCTTTTCCTATGAGCCCCAATGTCCCAAGACTCAAATAGCCAAGACCTTATCAAAGCGGGTGGCTCACAGTCCCACTGAAGGTGCACAGGTTGTGCAGTGCTCATCTCTTGGAGACCAAGTCCTAGAACTCAAAAACATGCATCAGAATCACCCAGAGATACTTGTAGAGAAACTTGTTCAAATGTAAATTCCCGGACCCACTAAAAACCTACTGAGTTAGAATCTCTGGGGTGAGACCAAAATTTTTCCATTTCTCAAAAATATAAACTTAGACATTGTGTGTACTAAAATGAGAGGACTGTGAGCCTACTTTTTGCAGTCTTATCTACTGCACTGAATAATTATCCTGGATCCCCCATAAATTAAAAAATCTAATTTTATAACACTATTGTATCGGTGAAGGGACAAAATATGTAATTTTCAAAGATATTTGCATTTTCACAGGAATTATTGTTACAAAAATGCAACTGTATTTGGCAGAACCTTAGGCATTAAGAAAGAAAACAGGGACTTTTGCAGTAAATATATTTAGGAGGCAAAGAAGTTGGGGGCAGGTAGAACTACAGAGAGGATATTTATAACTGAGATTTTCCTCTGGAATGAAATCTTCAAAGCTGTTTCTCCAAAGAAAAGCAACTTCCTCTCTTCTTTATGAACTCAGATTCCCTAAATAGAGACAAGCACCCATCCGCCTCCACGTTATTGTACATAGCTACCTTTGGCAGGATCTGTAGGAGAGAGAGATGTGAAGACAGAAGTAGCCACTATCTGCGTGGATGATTTGTAAATCGTGCAAGAAGCTCATTGGCTTGATGATATCTTCCAATTGACTAAACTAGAGTAGAAAGAAACAACAATTCCTTGGTTCTATTTTTATTTCTAAACCCTTTCCATGGAATAAATCTATATAATAAATTTGTTGGAATTTACAAAATAAAGTGGCTAACAATAGTTTTCTGTTCTATCTATCTATCTATCTATCTATCTATCTATCTATCTATCTTTGCATAGAGAAATCTGTTTCTTGCTATAAGACTAGATTTACTATGAGCTATGTGCTTATGGTTGATGAAAATAATTTATGGCCATGACAGTAAATACAGAGAGGATAGGTCTGAGATTGAGATGAAAATTCACAGACCTTAAAAATCTAACATTGATTTCAGCTGGGGCTCGGAGCAAATATTCTCTTATAGTGTTTATTAATTTTTTTCTGCCCACTCTTCACCTACGAAATGGAGGAGTAGTAACTCCCGTACGGTGATATTCTTTGGGAGTAATCACTGTATTTTCCAAGATGAAAAGTAGCTTGCAGGTGTAACAAACATACTTTATTACTTCAATTTTACCACATGCTGGGCATTAAACAGGTCATTAGGCTATTAAAAATTTCACAAGTGGTATAGAATAAAACACAGTGAAAACAAACTACTCGATGGTGAGATCAGAAATTGAGTATCTGCTAGGGAGGCTCCTCACACAGTAAAAAAATACACCCACACAATGTGAGGCTTGAGTTGTTTTTATGAAAATAAATCTTGTCACTTCCTGGGAAGGAAGGCAAAAACTATTGAGATCATTGATGTAATCATTGATCACAGAACAGAAGGGTCTCTAGAGGGAGAAGAAAAGACAAGGTTAGGATCAAATTACCCTGTTCTCTGCAAAAGCTGAATGACCCTTGTTCAGCACACTGCATCCCCAAGTCCTCCTGTAGATGCACTTTGACCATAGAAATGGTCTAGTGGAAAAAGAAAGATACAGAAGTCCTTGAGAGAGAAGGCTGATGCTTCTTTCAATCTTTGAGACCTGACAAAAGTTGATTAAAAAACAAGTCAATGCTCTGATTTAGATCACATTCAATGCATTTGGCTACTTAAATTCTAATTAATTACAATGGAGTACAACTAAAATATAGGCATTCTGGCATATTTCAAGTACAATATTCCACAGTACATATGGTTCATGGCTACCATATCACATGTGCAGACACAGAAACTTTTCATTATCATGTAAATACTGTTGGCCAGCACTAGACTTGACTAAATTTTTATGAACTAAGTCATCTATAATGCAAAACCTTTCTACACCCTGCAGTAACTTCAAATACAAGTAGGAGCCCACACATACTTCCTGATGCAACTTCATTATACAATCGTACCTACAGATTCCTCACCCGTCACTCATTATATGAAATATAGAAGACAGATCTATACAGATCAGGTAAAATGAAGTGATAACATTTCTACCAAGATGTAGATGCTGGTATGGTTTGATTGTGTCTCTCAAATTGTATGTATTGGGAATTTTATGCCCAACACACCAATGTTGAGAGGTGAGACCTTTAAAATGTGATTAGGTCAAGAGATAATCAGTCTTCATGAATGGATCAATATTATTAATTATTGTGGGGTTATGTGCATTTTTGAGAGTGAAGGTTTGTTATGAACCCGAGTTCAGCCCCCTTTGGCCCTTTCTCTTCTTTCCATGCAATGCCTTTCACTATATTATGATGCCTCACAGGATGTGGTCCCTCCATCTTGGACTCCTAGCCTCCAGAACTGTGAGTCAGATACATTTACTTTCTTCACAAATTACCCCCTAGTGTCTGGTATTCTGTTTTACAAGCACAAAATGGACTAAAACAGATGACATGATCTATCTGTGTTCTAAATGTTACTCGCTTCAGCTCCAAAGTTTGAGTTTCCTATGGACAGTGGATGGATCTTCATTTGAAATGGGTATCCTGTATGTCAGGTTGATAGCCCGACCACCAGTTAATTATCAGGGGTTGCCCAGTTGCCTGATTGTGGAATCAGCAGAGGATAAAGA
Source organism: Fukomys damarensis (assembly GCF_012274545.1). NCBI lineage: Eukaryota > Metazoa > Chordata > Mammalia > Rodentia > Bathyergidae > Fukomys > Fukomys damarensis. Next base: position 54,025,519 of record NW_022900942.1, on the reverse strand, counting down.
ATGATAGCTTATTACTTGAGGGTCATGGAATTGATCTTAGCTCTACCTTGGCTAAGACTTTATCATAGCTCTCCTGGCTAAGACCAAGATCTTTGGATTAGTCAGTATTTATGACTATACAACATAGCAAGGGGGCATGAAGGCAGAGGTAAGGAATAGCAGAACTAATGCACTAAGAGCCAGGGTTGGAAAAGAGGAGTGACTATGTATACTTGTGAAGGCCAGGTCACAGTTAACAAGCCAACTGTGCTATCTTGCAAGTTGTAACTAAGAAGCCGCCTGCATTGCCTTTAGCAAATGTTTGATCTTGGAGAATGGCTGCAGAGTTATAACTTCTCTGCTGCAGTGTTTCCCTGTTATTAGAGGTGTCACAACCTCATTGATCACCGAGACCTCCATTGTGACCATTGGCATAAGGAAGTCTGTCTCCAAACACCAGCTGAAGGCTCATTTAGAAATTCACACCCAGGTGTGTAAATGACACATAATTTTAATCAGTAGCTGAATTATAAGCCAAGTCAGTAATATCTAAAGCTTTCTCCGTGCAGTCTCCTACACTAAGCCCTAGACTCCCTATAATAATCCATTCATCATGCATGGGGTAAGAGGCTAAATACTGAAAAAAATACTCTTCTAGCAGTGTTTTGGCACAAAAGATACAGAAGACAAGATTTAGTCTTCAATCTGACGATGTTCATAAGGGCAGTCACCAGTGGTAGACACAATATGGGTTCAGGTTCTAGAAGTTGGTACCTATGACTATTGTATCTTGATCCTTTATATTTCCCCTTCTCACTTTTTCTTGGTTCTCCTCCTTCTAAGAGCTCTTTTCTATTTCCACAAAGTCTGTGTTCCTGTTCCTACCTTTTATTTTAGTCTTTAAAATATTTACATTTTGGGTTTCTCATACCAGTGAAACTATGCCACGTTTGACCTTCTGTATCTGACTCATTTTACTTAGAGTTAGGGTCTCAAGGTGTGTGCTTTTCCTTTTGGAAAGAAAATGAGTGTCTGCTCAAGACATCAGAGTCCTTTATGCTTGTGGATGAGGGCAGTCCCTTGGAGGAGATGGGATGGAATGTGAGGGTTGACACATCAGAAGGTTGGGGCCTCCGTGATTGTTACCAGGCAGACAGTGAACTAAAATAAGTTTTAATAATTTTTGAAAAAGAAATACAGATTAATTTTTTTTCTTAAGGTACTTGGTGACCGCACTAGGATGGTACTTCTGGCATATAATTTAAGATCTTTCCTATTCATAGAAACACTGAAAAAAAAGCATACTAGAATGTACATTGTCTGCAATTCATTCTCTGTATTCCTCAGCCTTCCAAATAACTGAAAATATAGGGTGTGTACTAACTCTCCAATTTCAAATAAAAAAACCCAGTAACACTAAACTAAAATCCAAGTGGATTAAAGATCTAAATATTAAAAAAAAACAAAACAAAACGCTGAATCTGCTGGAAGATAAGTTAGACAGAACCCTTGAAGACATTGGTGTAGGAAAAGACTTTATGAATACATCCTCAGTGGCATGGGAACTAGCAGAAAGAATCAACAACTGGGATCTCATCCTATTAAAAAGCTTCTGCACTGCAAAAGAAACCAACAACAGAGCTAAGAGACAACCTTCAATGTGGAAAAAAATTTTACCAGCTTCTCCTCAAAGGACTCTTATCTAGAATATATAAAGAACTCAAAAAAGTCAGGCCCCTCAAATATAAAGATCCAATTCAAAAATGGGCATCTGAAATAAACAGACACTTCTGAGACAAAGAAATACAAGCAGCAAATAAATATATGAAAAAACTGTTCCACATCACTGGTCATTCGAGAGATGCAGATGAAAACAACACTGAGAAAACAACACCTCACCCCAGAAAGAATGGCTGCTATCAAGAAATCAACCAATAACAAATGTTGGCGGGGATGTGGGGAGAAAGGAACCCTTCTCCATTGTTGGTGGGAGTGCAGACTGGTGCAACTACTATGGAAATCAATAAGAAGAAAATGGCTAAAGGTGTAGGGGAAGTGGGAAGGGTAGGAGAAAGGCAATAAAGGAAAATAAAAAATATGAGAAAAGGAAAAAAATGGAAGAAAAGTTTTTGTAAATAGGAAAGGGTGAAGGGAGGGCAGGGACAAGGGGAAAAAATGGGAACAAAGACCTGTCATGTAAAGGTACAAGATCCCAGTGAAGAATGTAACTGTACTGTATACCTAAAATGTACCAATAAACTTAATGAGAAAGAAAAAACAGTGACATTAAATTAAAGAATAAAAGGTTTTGAAATAATATAGTTATCTATTTTGGGGAAGGAACAGATACCTACATGGAATATTCACTGTTCTGTAAAATATAAAGAAATAAACAACAAAATGAGACATATGAAAAGCGTTGGTAACAAAAAAATGCAGAAAAGTGTTAAGAGGTCAAGAAAGTATATATACTTTACAGCGCCAATCTGTATACAATTTTAGATCCTATAGCATTTCATAACATAAGATATACCTGACAGTGTAGAAAAGAAGTAACACAACACAATAAAGGTGAAAAAATGCATGGCCCAAGAGATGGAATGTAATCTGAAGCTGTTGAGACACAGGTTAGTTGTAAATTTATTTTATTTTTCTCTCTTTTTTATTGAGTTTGTTGGTACATTTTAGGTGTACAGTACAGTTACATTCATCACTGGGATCTTGTACCTTTAAAATGTGAAAAACAATTTTCTACCTGTGGTAGACAAAGTAAAGCACAAGACTGAAACTGCAAACAACCCAGAGTTACATGAAAAGTTAGCTTATTAGGCTGTCTTAGAAAACTTCTTTTTGCAGTGGAAAAAAAGTGAGAACATCTAATGGAAATGATATAAATGTTAAAAGAAGAACAACAAAAATCCAAAATACAGAAACCTGTGTTTGTTTCTGAAGAAGATAAGAAGCAGATGACTGGAGAAAACATGGGAAAGTATTATCACAGAATATATTCTAACTTTAAATTAAGCTTATTTTGTAGGTTTAAATGGTTCCATAAACTGTCAAGTTTAACTAGAAAACACTGAATAGAGACGCAATCTGATAAACTCTGGATGTTCTGCAGAAAGAAGAACATATAGGCTTCTAGGGTGGAGGAAGTGTGTACTGCGTCAGACGCTATCCCACGGGCCCTGGTGACGGCCGGCTGTGACTGCGCGCGTTCGCTCAGACACGCTGAGGGCTGTGCGGATTCCCGACCTTCTCAATGCACCTGTCGCTGGGTCCTGACCCGTGAGGTTGAAAACACTACTGGAAGAGGTTTGATGGGAAGATGCTGTGATTTCAGAGTTCCGGGCCCAGGCAAGTTCCCGTTCACACAGGAAAAAGGGAGGGAAATACTAAAAGGCAATCATTTGCTTTAGTCTAAAACCAAACAACTATGACTTTAAACACATATTCAAGTTAACTGAGACAAAAAGAAACTCCTGATGATAGAGGACAACAGTATCTTAGCAAAATTATAATAATGATTTAAAAATAAGTAAGGTTTGAATACATAATATATAGAATACAAGAAAAAATGAAAATGTGAAAGGCAAAAGTGAAATAAACAAGTATGTCGATATTCTCATTTTAAGTAGATCAGTATATGTTCTGAAATTATTGATACTCATGATTGGAGACACTTCGATTCAGTATTTTTAAAATAAAACTTTAACATCTATATAATAAAAATGAGACATTTACTTTTTAAATCACAAGGGAAAAAGTAATCACAACATAAAGAGAATGCGTGAGTATAAAACCAAATACATCAATTCTGAAAATGTAAATACATTGAGATTTTATACTGTGAAACTTTAAATGATTATTAGCATTAGATACATTTGAGTACATACATTAGATAATGAAACAACCTGAATAAAGTGGTGACATGCATTAATATGCCATAAAATAACAAAAGAAACTTAAAGGTAGTAGAACAAGGAATTAATAAAATAGGCAGGAATTAATGAAGTCGACTTGGACCACGAAAAGAAAACTGATTCTTCAAAAGGCCAAAAATAGTCTTGACTTTGGCAAGTATGGTTTATCTAAATATAGAACACAAGTAGTTGTAAAAATTAGGAGAGCGTTTGTGCATCAAGATCAAAGCAATTATGACATTATATAATGTAATGGGTATATTGTTTGACAGTGAATGTAAAAATTCAGGTAAAATGTATTTTCTAGGAAATTATATTTAAGAGATTAAAAATATAACATGTAAGCCAGCAATAAAAATACATGGGGAGATAATGCAATTTTTAAAAAATACCAGTGTCAAATTATCTTCATAACAAAACTCAAAAATATCAAAATTCTCAAAAGATGACTAGTGTCTTAGTTACTTTTGTTTCATTCCAGAGACAAAATTCCTGACAAACTCAAGGAGGACAGGTTTATTTGGCTTACAATCTGTAGATGTTTCAGTCTATAATCAGCGGGCTTCAAGGCAGGGTGACATGACAGTTAGGGCCTGCAGAGGAGAAACAGTTCCTAGTAGCCAGAAGGTAGCAAAGAGAGAGGGGCTTAACAGTCTCTTTCTGCTTCTTTTATGTTATCCAGACTACTTAGAGCGGGTAGTACTTAGAGTGTAGTACTTAGAGTGGGTAGCACATTTAATCCTAGTGCCTTTGGGCCTAGAACCGCCATGAATCAGTCTCACACTCCAGATTCAGCCACTTCCAAAATAGCCTGTGACCACGTGAGGCTTTGGGAGGACTTCTAGACACAAGCCATAGCAACTAGTAAATTTGCCTCCGATGAAATTTAACTTTTACATGAAAATTTAACACACCTACAACAAGGATGTCATCACTAAAGTAAAGAAAATATGTAGGAGAACATATTGATACTACAGCAATAGATAAAAGATAAATATATCTAAATACTCCAATGGAACTTACTAAATATCTAAAGGAAAAAAATAAGTAAATAGAAAAATGAATAAGGGATAAATATTCCTAAATACTCCACTGAAACCTACAAAATATCAGAATAAAGAGAAGTAAATAGAAAAATGAATAATGGCCTGGGGGTTTAGCTCAGTGGTTCCGCAACCTGCTTTGCAAGTGCAAGGACTTAAGTTTGATCCCTGGTACCAAAAACAAAACAAAACAAAACAAAAAAAACGAATAATGGGTTATTAATTATAATTTACAATTGAAGATGCACAGATGATGGACAAAAGTATGAAAATTATTACCCTTTTAAAAGTACATATTTTAGGGCCCAGCATGGTGGTGTGCATCTGTAATCCCAGCACTCTGGAGGCTGAGGCAGGAGGATTGCTGTGAGTTTGAGACCAGCCTGAGCTACATAGTGAGTTCCAGGTCCGTCTCAACTACATAGTGAGACCCTGTCTCAAAATATATTATGTATAAATATATAATATATGTATATTATGTATAAATTATGTATATTATGTATAAGTATATTATGTATAAATATATAATATATATTCATAAGATTGAAAAAATTTGAACAAATTAGTAGTTATTGGCCAGGATGTGATCTAACACTGTTGATAGGTTATAAATTGGTGAAGTCTTTGCAAATGGAAAGTATTTTTAAATGATTAAATTTTGGATTGTTTTTGTGTGTATACAGACACATATGTACTTATCCAAACATGTATACATGTACAATAATATGCATGTACATAGACATGCCCTTTATATAACATGAATACATACGCACACATAACATATATATGAAACTTGTAGAATGATATGCTTTGAGATTTTTTCTGAGAAAAGGAATAGGATTTGGGGAAGTGTATAATAAGTGAAATGTTCATTTTATGCTTTGTGTTCTGAAATGTTTTTGTTTTGCTGTGTTGCATATTTAATAAGGCAAAAATAATTCATAACTAATTTAAGTAAAAATGTTCTTTCTTCAGAAAGAATGAATGGAAAATTCTTAGAAAATAAAGAATTGGCCTGATGGATATTTTGGATCTTAAATAGATATCTGTGGAGTAGTCTACATAGATTAAACCAAATTATCATAATAACAGAAATTTTAGGACTGTCTCAGATGACTTTTTTGAGTCTAAGGGCTGTGAATCATTTTTCCCATGTCACTTAAATATTTTTTTGCATTTAATTTTAAATCACTTCTTACTAGGTTTTATTTTCTTACCATGAATTTTTTAAGTTTCTTAAAAATTATCTTTTAAAATACTATAATAACACATGGTGATTTTTATATATCTTTTCCATAAGTATTTTTTTATACCTTGGTACCTATTGGTACAAATAATTCTCTTTCCAGTGAGAGTGCATTGATTTTCTCTTTCACAAAAAATATAAACAGTGTCCATTTCACCCAAACTATGAGACAGACAAAGAAGGCAACACCAAACCCTTATCTGCATATAAGTATGCATGCTTTTCATTTAAAAGAAAAACGTTTTCAATTTATTTCTTTTAGATATTTGTTTCCCTTTTTGAAAACTTTGTATATTTTTTCATTGATTCTATTGCATTTTTATTAATTTTTAACTTCATGCATTTGATGCAAATATTTTACTATTGTTCGTATGTCATCCTGTTTATGTTTTCTATTTTTATTATGAAAACTCAATAAAATAGGGGCATCCCTGAAAACTCCACATCCATTATCCAGAGTCACAGTTACTGAATTTTGTAATATTTGCTTCACCTAGCTCTTTTGTATTTTGTTTAGTTTGAAGTTTTATTTATTTTTTTTCTCATTGAGTTTCTTGGTACATTTTAGGTATACAGTACAGTTACATTCATCATTGGGATCTTGTACCTTTACATGACAGGTCTTGGTTCTCATTTTTCCCCTTATCCCTGCCCTTCCTTCATCCCCTCCTCCCTTCCCTATTTACAAACACTTTACTTCCATTTTTTCATTTTCTCTTCCCTTATTACCTTTCCCCTACCCTTCCACTTTCCCTACACCTTTAGCCCTTTTCTTTCTATTTCACATTGTCAATTATATCATTAGGATCTTATGTACCATTGTAGTTTTTCACACCAGAGAAACTATTCGGTATTTACACATGTGTGTCTTATTTATTTAATTTAGGAGTATATCCTCAATATGTATCCATTTTCTTATGAATGAATCTAAGTTCTCATTCTTTATGGCTGAGTAGTAGTATTCCAGTATTCCAGTAGTATTTCTAGAAAAACCACATCTTCTTTATCCAGTCTCCAAATGATGGGCAAATGGGTTTTTTCCCAGTTTTAGCTATTACAAACTGAAGTTTTAAAAGGGATGTCCCAGATACAGAGCCACTTTATTCCTACAAATTTTGTTACATCTCCTTAATAATAAGGAAGCCATTCTTATGTAGCCTTAATACTTACTATTAGCTTATCAAATAAGCAACATTATTTCTTGTGGTCATTGGTTAGTCTCTGCTTTTCCCAATGTTTGTTCTCAACTCAGCTCCATCATTTTCTGAGAGGAGAAGATCCAATATCAGTCTCATCTTACTGTTTTAAATTGTGTCATTGTACTCCTTTGCCTCTGGTTCCTGTTTCGGAGGAGAGAAGATCTGGAGTATTGGAGGGTGAAGTTTAGGTGTTTAGCTCCCCTGGCTACTTTCCTGCTATTGCCTGGCGGTGCAGAGTCCTCCAGTGACTACTCTTTCACGGTGGTTTTAGAGTCCAGATGGCCTCGCCATGGTAATTTTTCTTCACACTTGCTAGTCCTGGGGTGCTTCACCATTCCTGCTTTTTCTCTTTTGACCCGGCCGACACCTTCGTAAATTCTTAGGAGCTTGCTATAGACAAGCTCCTACAAGGAGTTAGAATTCAGGGGTCAAAATTCCCTCACTACTCAAAAGTATTTTTGTTTCATTTTATAATACAAAAAAGATTCATATATTATATTTAGTCATTTGGGCCACAGATATGAATTTGGCATAACTTAGTCTTTCCTGATGGAGAAATCCAAGTTGTAAGAGAAATAACTTCATATACCACAGAATAAACGGCCAAGTATTTCATCAACCTCTATGTTTTCACCATCTGATACTGGCATATAAATGCTTATTGAGAAAACGTCACAGAATTAATGAATTATTATTGTGATTAACTATAGTTTTTGTTCTTGTTCTCCTTGCATAAAATTTTAGTTCCTACCTCTTGAACTCATCAGAATGAATGATTATGCCTATTCCTTTCATTATGAGAGTCAAATAATCAGGTCATCAAGACCTACTGAGATAATAGCCTAGGGTGAGAGCAAATTCAAATGGGAAGTTGAGGAGAGTGAGGGAGGGTAATGGTTGTAGCAAGTTGCCAACACGTTTCCTTTTTGTAAGTTTCCTGCCTGCAGGAGAAACCTGGAGGGATTATGGCAGAGCTACTCTTTGAGTTCTGCTGCATGTATGGACAAAAGGGTGGGCTGTGGAAGCTGAAAGATCACTGGCATAAGTAAAAGTAAAACTGTCTGAAGGCTTTAGCTACTGCACTCTTGAAATCCATCTTTGGAATGGTGCCAAGTCTAGGGTTTCCAGTAGGAATATAAAGACAAACCCACGGCTGGGAGGCAGAGGAAGCCTGTGAAGAACGATTTTGGTTTTTTAACTCCTTGAGAGTGTTGTTTTATTATGTTTTTAAAGAACTCCACTAGAGTCTAATATTCTTTCACTCATTTTTTTTCTTTTCTTTTGTTCCTCTTCACTTGTGGTCGGGCCTGTACTATTGTCTCACGGTGCTCTAGACAAGCTGGCTTTCTCCACGTTTTTTCTCATGGAAACTTTCTTAATATATTTCTTGCATTTCTAGTCCCTTTCTGGAATTTCTTCCTCTGAGGGGCTGGGTTATTGTACTTATTCCTTAGATTCCAGAGCTTGGTTTTTCTATTAGCAGTAATTCATTAAAGTGAACTATTATTTGCTTTTTCCCTCCTCTTCTTCCCCACTCACACTACCCAATTTGTTCACTATTTTATTGCATGTGTTCATAGCATAAAATAATGAGAAGAAAATGTTTTCTGGAAGAGATGAGGCAGTAAATATTTTAGGTGTATGGGTCAAGAGTTTCCGTCCAAACTTCTTAATTCTGCCATGGTAGTGCATAAGTAACCATAGTCAATATGTAGATATGTGGGTCTGGCTGTGTTCTAATAAAATACTACTTATAAATAAGCAGAATAAAGCTGGGTGTGCACGCCTGTAATCCCAGAACTCGGGAGGCTGAGTCAGGAGGATCACCTTGAGTTCAAGACCAGCCTGGGCTAAATAGTGAGTTCCAGGTCAGTCTC
>NW_022900942.1:53997620-54016000 GCF_012274545.1 Fukomys damarensis | reverse complement strand
AAAAAAAAAAACAACAAAAACCCCCCCAAAAACCCCAACCCCCCAAAAATAAACAAAACAAAACAAAGCAACAACAAAAACCCAAATAAGCGACTAGTTTTTGCCCTTAGACAACTATAGATCTAAATTATACTTACATTTCTACTTGACTTTTTTATGATTAAGTGTAACCCTTTTAACTTCAAGCTATTATTTGTTGAAGAAATGAGTTTTCTTCTATCTTCCAATAAATACTTCCATCTTTTCCTTTTTTCTTCTTTGTTTAAAAACTATTTCTAGGGCAGGGGTTGTATCTCAGCTGTGCAGTGCCTGCTGGCAAGAGTGAGACCCTGAGTTCGATTCCTGGTACCAAAAATAAATAAATAAATAAGAGAACAAATAAATATATAAATACTATTTCTACATTTTCAGAGCATAAATCCTATTCATATTATTTTCTAGATGTTTTTCCTATGTATCTTAGAGCTTATTTCTACAAATCTCTTAAATTCTTATCCCTAGATCTATGTCGCAGATATCCTAATCACTTTAAATTGCCTATAGTTTGTTATATATTCTTCAGGTAATAATAGTACTGTAGAAGAATTTTTTAAAAAATCACATTATAATTCACTTTTATAGTTGGATAGTTTGGTTGAATGTAAGATACTTTGACCGTATTTTATTTCCCTGGTTATCTTTAAAATGTTGTTCACTGTTTTCTAAAAATGCTATATTTCTGTGTTGCCATCAAAAATCTGATATCAGTCTGATATTCTTTTCCTTATAATTGACTTAAGTATGTATGTATGTATTTATTTTTTTGCTGTATTGGAGGTTGAACCCAGGATTTTATGCATGCTATGCATGCTAAGAAAGCCTTACTTATGAGCTAGACCCCCAGATCTTTTATTTATTTATTTTTAAAAAATTTGAGACAGGGTTTTGTTAAAATTTTCAAGCTGGTCTTGAACTTGTGATATTCCTGCCTCAAACTCCTATGTAGTTGGGATTAGATATACACCACTACCTCTTCCTTGATTTAGGGTTTTAGGCCAGCTTTCCCAAATTTATTTTTGTCTTTAAATTATCATGTTTTATTCTGAATTATTATCTATAAGGTACATGGTATACCTCCAAAAGTAGATTTAAAAACTTAATTTTTTTTTGAATTTCAGGATTGTCTTTTTGGATTACAGTTTTAAATATTTGCTCTATTTTTGGCTTTAATTTGTCTCTTGTGGACTCCAAAAATTTCATATATTTGTTCCTACTGGCCAGCCTTTTCCCTTTTGCTTTGCTATGCACATTACTTTCTTTTTAAATTTCTGTCTAAATTGAATTTTTTTCTTTCCAATTGGCTTCTGGACACATTGTGATGCATATTCACTCTAGCATTCTATTTATATCAGATTTTATTTAATTTTTTCTAATTTATTTTTGAGTCCTGTTGGTTTTATTTTTTTTTCTCACTAAGTTTATTGGTACATTTTAGGTATACAGTACAGTTACATTCATTATTGGGATCTTGTACCTTTACATGACAGGTCTTAACCCTTGTCCCTGCCCGCCCTTCACCCCTCTTCCCCTCCCCCTTTGCAAACACTGCATTTCCATGTTTTTCATTTGCTCATATTTTTCTTTTCTCTTATTAGCTTTCCCTTACCCTTCCCACTTCCCCTACACCTTTAGCCCTTTTCTTCCTATTTCACATTGTCCATTACATCGTGAGGATCTTATGTACTATTATAGTTTATTCACACCGTGATAAAAACAGCATGGTACTGGCCAAGAAACAGATCTGAGGATCAGTGGAACAGATTGGAAGACACTAAAACAATTCCAGATGCACTCAGCTACCCCATCTTTGACAAAGGAGCTGACCATCCCCACTGGAGGAAAGATAGCCTCTTTAATAAATGGTGTTGGAAAAACTAGATCTCAATCTGCCAAAGATTAAAATTGGACCCTTATCATTCACCATGCACTAAATTAAAATCCATGTGGATTAAAGATCTAAATATTAAAACAGAAACACTAAACTTGCTGGAAGATAAGTTAGGCACAACTCTGGAAGACATTGGCATAGGAAAAGACTTTATGAACAAATCCTCAGTAGCACGGGAACTAGCAGAAAGAATCAACAACTGGGATATCGTCTTATTAAAAAGCTTCTACACTACAAAAGAAACCATCAACAGAACTAAGAGACAACCTACAATATGGGAAAAATTTTTACCAGCTGCTCCTCAGACAAAGGACTATTATCTAGAATGTATAAAGAACTAAAAAACAACCAGCCCCCCAAATATAAAGACCCAATTCAAAAATGGGCATCTGAAATGAACAGACATTTTTCAGACAAAGAAGTAAAAACAGCAAGTAAATATATGAAAAAATGTTCTACACCAATGGTCATTCTAGAGACGCAGATGAAAGCAACCCTGTTGGTTTTATATACTCTTGTTTTCTAGTCATATATTTTCTATGGTTTTCCTTTGGGATTTGGGCTATTTTCAGAGTTGTAGTTGATTTCTTTATCTTCTGAATTTTCCTTAGGTCATTTTTGCTTATTTGGTGAACAAATTTTCCTACTGTATTCTCTGTTCATTGACATATTATTAGATTAATTTTCATTATTTTCCCGTCAATGAAAATGATAAATGTTGGAGATAATACTGATTTTTTTCCATTTCCATATTTTAGTGTTTTGCGTTTTCTTAGGCTGCAAGGATGATCTTCCTGTGGAGAGTTCCTTGGATTGAGAATTTCCTTTCTGTTAGGAGAAATACTCAAAATACAGCCTCTTTGTAGCTGCTTTTTTGAGTTTGAAATTTAACTCTAGATCAGAACACATTTCAGTCTTCAACTGCCTACTTCACCATGAGCTATTGAGAAGCTTCAGACTTCCCCTTTATACCACTACCTAAGACTCTATTCTCTGAGTGCTCCCTGTAAACCATCATGAGCACCTCTCTCTTTGTACATAGTGTGCTCTTGCTCTGCTCATTTTAGTACATATTCAGTTGTGTTTCTTGAGAGTAAGCCTCTATGTAACGAAATGAGATTTTCTATTTCTCTCAAAGACTCACACTGACATAGTTCTGTTTGATCTTCTCATATTCACAAATGACATTTGCTCCCTTGGAATATTTCCCATGCAGATATGTATGCTTTTCTCAAATTCTTTACTTTGGCTTACATTTTGATAGGATCATTCCATTTTAATGGTGATTATTTTGGAAAAGAACTTTGGTTTCCATGGCTTGTAGAACTACTGGCTATCAACCTTGGGGTCCTCAGTACTAGCAACACATTGTCATTAATCTTTGAAGGTCACTCAGCTCCTGGTAGTTTGGCCACATGTAGGCCTGCTGTCAAGCTTATAGAGTTCTCTGTGCATAGTTTCATTAAGAATGTTGCGAGTGTGTGTGTTTGTGTGTGTGTGTGTGTGTCACAACCCTACCTTATTTAGGTGGATCTTTGAAGTGTTTAAAAATTATACTACAGCCATCATCACATTGCCAATTATTGATTCGTTTGATATCAAAGGGTTTAACGTTTGTTTACATGGTGAACTTTATCATTATTTCCATCACCGGTTTGCTTAGCAATGTGAAAATAAAGATATATCGATATTTTACTTTTAGCTCATAAATTAGCATTTTTGAGATGTAATATTGATTATTAGCTTTCTTTCTCCCACTGTTCAGAGGGCAATGTGAGGGCAGTGATCATGGCTCATTAATCTTTGTGTTTTCACCATCTGGCACCTACAAAAAAAACTGCCTGTTATAAAAACATGAATAAAAACATAAATTAATGAATCCTTATTGTAATTTAGTACAGCTTTTATTCTGCCTACATCCACATAAAGCTTCAGTTGACCTTTTCACCTGTTCAGATTTCTATTCCCCTTCTGTGCTTTCATTTCCTCACTGTAGACAATCGGTAATAATGCTTTAGCCATGCCATTTATTTTTGCTCCCCACATAAAATTAAAGAATTTCGTTTATTTTCTTTGCTGTTATATTAGATTTAATTGGTAAGGTAGCTTATTAGTGAAAAGCTTTTATATCAATTGATGAATCCTAAATTCTTCTCAGCAGAAATACTATCTTAAAAATGAAGATGTCCAGTTTTTCTCATATAGTGTCTGCCTCACTGCATATGTTTGGAAATTTCTTTGTACTTGGTACTTGTGTTTTATTAAGTTCTTCTTGTGGGTGACTCATAAATATGGTAAAAGGTTTCTATATAATGATAAACTACATCTTATTTGGTTTTAGTATGTAATACTCATCCATTGCATCTTATTTTCTGTCATATACAAATGTACTTATAAATTCTTTGAAGCTGTGTTCCAATTACTTTCCTAGGTATGGCAAATAGCATAGTACATACACTATGGTCTGTGCTTGATAAAAGTTTATGAAATGAATTACTCTCCTTTAACAGTCCTTGATATAGCTCATGTTTTGAATGGGTTGAAGTCACCAATTTAGTCTCTGTTTGAGATGGAATGAAATGTTGCAAAGGTGCATTAGTTGTAGTGGCTAAAAATTACACTATCAGATCACTTGCAGGGAGAACATAACTAATTCAGTGATAGCACTTCACCTCCTCCTCTGGATGAACGGAAGCGTTTCCTTGAAACCACACTTCCTGGTGGGCTGCTCTCAGCCAATGACAGCACAGTGCAGGTAGAAGGCAGCCCCTTCCTGTAAGATGCAGCACCCCTTGGACTTGTGGGTTTCTCGTTGACCTGGGTGAAACATAACTGGAACTGCACAGCAATTGGAAATGTCTTTTCCCCAACGAGATCTTCCACCTCCTTTCTCCCTCCAGAGTTGTCAGATGTTTTTGTCATGTTCACAGCTCACATCAGCTCTCATCTCTCAGTTGATCTGTATGAACACATCCATGTTCACTGAGTTTCTTTTATTTTCAAGTGCCCACAAAGTTCAACACAAACACCCAACACAATACATATTTGATGCATTGGTATTTGACTTGGATCCATTGTTATCAGGTTTATAGCTCTCACAAAATAATCACAGAGGAAAACAATGTAGAAAGATAACATCTGTGTCTAAATCATCCCTGAAGCCAGTATGCCATTTTTGTTGAACATCTTGGTACAGAAACAAGAAATGTCAATCCACCTGTCTAGTATGATGGTGTAGCCTAGTCCCAAGAAATTTCTAGGCTATTTAAATATGGAATTGAAAGAGTATAAACTTTAGAATCAGAAAGACCTAAGTTCATCTTTGGATTCATAGGAAGTTGTGCACATAGTAAAAACCCTGAGACTTTATGGATTGAGCAGTAAAATAATTAATTTAATCAGTCAAATATATTTCTTTAGATCTTAGCTCATGGAACTGTCTGATCTCCTCTGAGGTATATTGTAGTCATTTGATGAATCTCCTTATAGATTCTATATAAAATTACTTGGTGGTAACATTTTGTGAGTTGTGGCTTGCTTTTCTGAGGTAAAATTAAACAAAATCTTAAAATCTTTAGTAAATGATTTTTTAAAAAATTGCCTGGGATGTTTAATTTGACATTAGTTAGGAGGGAAACATTCATATTTATTAAAAACCTACAAAACAAAGATACAAATTAACCTCTTAAAACTCATTAACTTTACAAAATAAGCCCAGGAAATAGGAGCCTTACACATTTTTCTTATTTTCTTTCTTATTTTTTTGTATCTGAGCCTCAGGTGACCTTTATCAGTGCTTCTCAGCTTGGAGAGAGGGAGCATTGGAGTTGAAGGAGTTATAGTGGGCCCTTGACTTACGAACTCAATTCATTCTTGAAGACTGGCTGTAACTCACCTTGGCCAATTGAAGGCTCAGGCTCCTCTGCACCGCCTTCAAAGTCTGTCTCCTGTAGATAGGCAGGATTTCTCAGTGAACCTCACACAGGGAAGGATGCTCCAATGTTCCTTCCACAGCTATATAAGGGCTAAATCTGTATCTGAGACCATCTGGAAGCACAAGCAGCCAGCACATAGGTTGTAACTCAAGACTTTGGTAGTCAGTTAAAACTAAAATTCTGGTTGTAACCCAAGTTTTTCATATGTCTGGCTGGTCGTAATCCAGGGGTCCACTGTAATTAGATATGGGGAGTGAATTATAGAGCCCAGGGGAGATGTACCCTCCTAAGGGTGCTCATAGGGTGCAATCCTGGGTGGGGAGCCTGTGAGGTTGGAAAACATCTCTTCTGATGTTCAGATATGGATCACTTTTACCCTGGGACACTATGACCGGGAGTGAGCAGATCCACACTGCCAGTGGCTGAGCCAAATACTTGAACAACCTTCTTCTCCACGTAAATACAGCTGAGGTGATTCCATTTCAGGAAATCACTGAGGCAAATGCTCAATGAAAGGAGGTTGTTTATTTTACCGCTCAGAACAAATTTCTCTTTATCTGGGTTTTGCCTTCTTAACTCCGAGGAGGGAGCCACATTACTATTCATATAAGAATGTATGAAGAGGGGGGGTAGACTAGGATATTAATATTTAGGAGAAACATGGGAGGCTTGAGACAATGTTTTCTTAAGCCCCGCACTTGACAGAAATTACAGTCTCTCCTCTCACTATCAGTAGAAAGTCATCTTCTTTTTCTCTGCTCCTTGCTGCTTCTGACTTCCTTAATTGACTTGGAATTTATCCATAATGCATTCTCTCCACTGGTTTAATGCAGTGTCAGGTCTGTTAGTTGTCCTGACTTCTTTCCAGTTTTCCACTGCTTTTCAGGATATGCTGTTGCCACTACTCACTCCTGTTTGATTACTGTCATTTCTGCTCTGATTGTAATTTTTCTGCTGATGAAATTAACCTTTTATTCCAAACAATCTGTGTTCCAGGGACAACTAACTGATCAGCTTCTTTTATTAGCCAGCTGTTTTTTAAAAAAAAATTTCTCCTCTCTTGTGAAGCTGACAATAAGAATGTCCATTTGTAAATGAAATTGACTGTAGGACACATTCTGCTGTGACCCTGTGACTGCAACTTGGCCATGATGCTCAGGGCAGATCTGTATGTTCTATTCTGACAAAGTCCAGGCTATGCCGTGGCATCTTGGTGGGAGCTGAGAGCTAATTTGGGAGAAGTCAGAAGAGTAAAGCAAAGCTGTGAAGTTCTAGAATTATTGATAAAAACCTGCATTTTCCCTCCTGCTAGAATGATGCTTTTAATACAGATAATAGAAATGGAATTGCCTATAGCAAGTTCCTTTCCTCTCACACCTTCAACATTTAAACATCGTGCTACAATAATGGATGACAAAGCCTGTTACGCAGCACAGATAGCACACAGAGAGACTTCTGCAATATAAATAGGCTTATTCTCCCCAAAACATCTGCCTCTCCAACATTTAAAGATAGCCTACTCATTCTTCATGGTGCTCTTATCTGGTATTCATCGTCAAAACATACATCCTCTTGTTATCATTTTCTTAAGGAAAAGTAGAAAGAGTGACACACGAGAATGCTTTCAGTGATTTTTCCTTGTAGCAGAAGCCAGCTTGCTGTTTGAGGTTTGGCTGCAATATGGTAAAGTCAGCTCGCTTTCAATTATTCAAATCCATTTATATTTTTTAATGCCAAGTTGGATAGGTTTATATTTCTATTTTTCCAATTCTGAAATGAGGCTCTTTGGAGGAATCAAACCATCCCTAGGCTATTGCAGGGAAAAGTACCTTTTGAAGCCTTTTAAGGAGTTTCTACACTTCAGAGAAAAGAATCACTCCTTGTTACTAAGCCATCTTTCCTTTTTGCCTATTGACTTTCAGTATCCTGTTCTAGGTACTCTTGCCCAGTGATACCAGATTGGGTCGATTTTCTTTTAGCAAGAACAACATTACCTGAAGCAAGTTCCTTTGTAAAGAAATAATTTCACGGGTTACAATATGTTAGCAGACAAAACAAGTTTTAAAAAGATAAAGAAAAAAAAAAAACCCAGGAATAGATTAGTCAATTTAGCCTCCGGCATGCCAAATCCACCTGTGCTGCTATTCCACGATGTTCACAGTGCTGGTCAGTAAATGTGCCTGTCCACATTGTCATTTACTTATTTTTACCCTAAAGCACTAGCCCTGCTTGCAAAGCCTGAGGGAGTTGGTTGGTGGGGGTGAAGTGTGAAATAAAAAAGTCTCTATCTGCCTGGTCACCTGAGTAATACTGAATAGCACCAGCCAACTTCTGCCTGTGATTGTGTCAGCTGAGCTATCCAGAGATACTTTTTGTAACATTGAATTTTTTAAAAAAAATTCCATGAAACCAGGTCTGGGACCCAGCAGGTTTGGAATGATGCCAGCATCCTGTTGAGTCAGAAGGAAAGGCTGAGAACAGGAAGTATATTGACCCAATTTGTTGGACAAAGTACATTAGAGGTTACAGAACTAGTTGCCAACATGTTGCTCAGTAAAAGGTTTTCAGAACAAGAAGTTTGGGACAATGAGATACACATGGAGTTGGTGGTGAGGGCCTAAGACAGACCCAACTTTTGATTCCTTTGGATAGGACATATTTCATAATAGGAATCTTGTTCTTGATTTCTGGGCAGAATAAAATTGCAGCATTTTATGCTAATTATTTGTGCCTTTAATTGTTAATGCCTATTTGAAACCTTGGGATTTCTAGCTGCTGTCTTTGAATGAAATGACTTCAGGAAACAAAATTAATTGTTTTATTCTTTGCTTATGCACATGAAAGTTTTACACAAAAGTTACATGAAGAGCCTTGGAATACGTTCTCTCCTTGGCAAAGTATACTAGATTTGCTGTATATGTAGTACGGCATCTAAGACCTAAGATGCTGGGTAATCTGCCCCATAGACAAAAAGAGCTTTGTAAATAAACACATTTCACACTAAATCGAACAGGTGTGGCTGAGAGCGTTTCTCATTCTTCTGAAACTTACACATCTCCAAATTACCTACCCATAGAGCTCCTATGCATGTTCAAGAATATGTATTGACTTCCCTGGAAAATCTCCTGCAGAGGAAATTTGGCTAGATCTTTCCTGGGGAGGAAATCCTCCCTGTATACACATTAAGAGTGGTAAAAAAAGTGAACCTATTAACTGATTAGAAAAAAGAACAGTGATTACTAAGAATAAGCATGAGTTAACAAAGACTGAGTGACGGGAATAACATTTACGAGTACTGTTTCTGTTATGGATAATGGGACAGATAAAATACATCCAAATCGGGCAGGGTATCTGATCCACATTTCAAGATAATCTTTAGAGCAAGAAATACATAGAAATCCTGAGAAAATATATCTGGTGAATTACCTGATTCATCTTATTAACACTGCTTAGTAGATTAATAAGTTGGAGGGGACATAGAAAGGTATGTAATTTAGGACTCTCTCCTTGTTTTAACCCAGTAGATATTTTTAGCAACAAGTTCAATACTTATAAATTTTTCAGGTGATACTAGAAAATTTAGTACCCTTAGAAAAATCCCTAGAGGAAAACTTTGATTGAAGTGAATTAAGACTAAATTAACAGATGATGTCAAAGTCTACCTTTAGGGAACGATTGCTGTGTGAGTCTAGCTTCTGGATGCCCTGTATGACAGACACAGTGCTTGTGAAAAGGACCTGAAGGTTTCATCTAAGAGTAGTGTAAGCAGCATGCTGTGCCTGCTGAAGGGGCCAGGTGGGGCACAGAAGTGGGTGCACAGCTAAAGGTGGTCGAGCTTCCCTGGCATTGCTGGGCCGTACACACTTGGAAAATAGAGTCAAGTCCCTCTGTTACAGTCAAAGGGATACAAGTAAATTAGAAGTTATTTTAAGATACACACATTAAATGATGAGTTCTCAAGCTCTTTCAGTATTTATTGACTCAATTAATAATGCTAATGAATTTTTGTGTGTCCATCATGGCCAAGCTCAATCTCATCTTCGTTATAAGCGCTGTTTCATTTCATTGCTCATAATCCCTTGACACTTTGCTCTTATATTTACAGTCAAGTGTGGCCTAACAACAGGAATATGTTCTGAGAAATGGGTCATTAATGAATGTCATGGCTGTGCGATCACCACCTGGAGCGTATTTTTCCAAAGTTAGATGGTTTCTCACTGATGGCAAACATTTTAGAGACACGAACCCAAACTGCAACCCACTTACTTATCACAAAGTGCTAACAGTGCAATTAAACCTGAATACTGGGGTTTTAGTTTAGAAAAAAACCAACTCACACATAAACATCTTTTGTCTTAAAAGAAAACCAAATAACATGCATGCCGTATTATTACTGGTTTAGGTCAATCCTTTTCTGAGAAGGTGACAGAGGCAGTTACACAGCACAATGCTGGACAGTAAACTTTCATTTTACAGGTACAAAGTATACTCTAAAGTAAAAATACAAATATAGTATAATAGATGTGTAAATCATGGATAGTCATTTATTATCATTATCAAATGTTGGGTACTATTCATAGCTGTATGGGCTGTTCCTCTATATGTATGCCTGACAGCACAGGTTGGTTTATACCAGCATCACAACAAACATATGAGTTCTGGATTGCGCTATGGTGTTAGTACAGCTATGAGATCATTAGTCCATAAGAATTTTTCAAGTCCAGTATGTCTGGAACCCACTGTCATACAACCAATTGGCTGTTAACTAAAACATCATGCAGTGCGTGATTGTACAAGGGAATTGAACTATACAAAACCTAAAGGACTCGTTCATACTACTTAGCTGCACATTTGGATATTTAAGCTTGCTTTAATTCTCCTTTAATCCTTGTGCTATGAAACAAAATGAAGTTTACTCATTTCCATAGTTATTGTGGAGTGAAGTATAGGACTGTGCTCTCACTCTGCTAGTCTGACTTCCACTGACTTTTCCAGATAATATTTTGCTGCATCCTTCAATGAATCCAGGACTCTGGCCAAGGTAGAAACGTTCTGCATCATCCTTGCCCATTTTTGCTCATGCCATTTACTTTACCTGAAAGAGCCTCTTTTCTCTGCAACCTACTCAACTCAAACTTAAATGTGACTTCTTTTGTGAGGCCTTCCTGATTTCCTGTGAAAAGGGAACAGTTGCTATTCTATTTTATTAAAAAGATAACTTTTGCAGCTAATAATGCTCTTTATTGGTGAACATCTTCTAACTCTAAAAAATAGTGATTTCTTGACAACAAGGACTTTGTCTTGTGTTTGAGAGGATTCACCTCAGGCTTGGGCCTCCCTGGTCTCAGTTGTTCAGTAAGCATTTCTTAGACTGAGAATAAGGGGTGGGTTGCCCAGGGAAGGAATGCTTTCAGAAGTGTCAGTAAAGATTTAGCAGGAAGCCAGCATGTTTGGGCACAACTACAATCCCAGAAATCTGGAAGCTGAGGAAGGAGGATGAGAAGTTCAAGATTAGCCTGCACAATTTAATGACTTAGGAAGACCTTGTCTCAAAAAAGAAAAAAAAAATGGACTAGGTATATAAAATGGAGGGAAGGCTCTGCGGTTGACCTCTTAAAATTAAAAAAAAAATATTAGTTGGATTAAATACTTGTTGAAATACAGGATGGTATCCAACAAGTTCTCTCTGAAATCTGATAAATGCATACAGGAAAGTAGGATAAGGAACTTATTTGATGTTTGTCATTCCAGTGGAATTATCTTTCAGTAGAGTGAGCTTCCATTTAATCTTGCCTAATATAAATTGAACTTATTTGGAAGCAGTTTGAGTCAGATTAGGTAAACCTAGAATTTGAGACTTAAGTTGTCAGTTCCTGGCTTGCTTTTGTCTTAGTAAATATGAGTCAGCAAATGTGTGGTTGGAAAGAATGACAGGTTTCCAAGTGAAGGCCTGATGAGATAACGTGTATAGAAACGAAAATTCAAACTTGGCTACTAAACCAAATGGAAAAGATGGCTGTTATACATGAAAAACTGAGATGGAAGCAAAATATAAGATTTCAGTTGTTCAATCAGGCAAGAGATTTTTTTATATATTTTCAATAGAGTATCAGATAAAAATAACACAGGCTCTCAGAGCAATGCTGTGTGGATCTGATTCTAATCTCTGTCATTTTCTAACTTGGTGACTTTGTGTAGCCTAACTAGTTTTATTGAAGTTTCGTTTGCTCACCTATAACATGGAAATACTAAGTTGTACTAACTTACACAGTTATTATAGGGACAGAACATATAAATCTATGCAAATTACCTAAAAACAGTATCACACACATATGTAAAAGCTGCATAATCATTAGCCATTTAACTATTATTTTTGTTTTTAAAGATATGCCTTTTGTAATACGGTATTGATGATGAGTCCAAGTTAAAAATACTTGTAATCCCTTTTTTGACTGTACTGTTTACTCTTTGTGACCTCAAACAAATGATTAAAACTCCTGAGTCTTGGATTTTTTTTCTTTTTTTTTTTTTACCTAAAATGGGATGTAAACATTTGTAGCCCGCAGTGTTGTCTTGAGGATTAAAAAAAAAGATAATGCTTGGAGAAATGTTCTTCATTTATTACGTGTGTGCTATTTATTTCACTTAAGAGAATAGCCTCAATGTGCATCCATTTAGCTATACATGTCTCTAGTTTCTTATTCTTTATGACTGAGTAGTATTCCATTTTACAGAAAAATCACATCTTCTTTATTCAGTCTCCAGTTAATGGGCATTTGGGCTGTTTCCAAATTTTAGCTATTACAAACTGTGCCACTATAAATATGGGTGCACGTATATCATTCTGTTACAATTCTTTTAATTCTTTGGGAAAGATACCCAGCAGTGGGATAGCTGGGTCAAATGGAATCTCTAATCCTAGTTCTTTGAGGTATCCCCATATTGATTTCCACAGTGGTTGCACCGGTCTGCACTCCCACCAACAATGGAGAAGGGTTCCTTTCTCCCCACGACCCCACCAGCCTTTGTTATTGGTTGATTTCTTGATAGAAGCCATTCTTTCTGGGGTGAGATGTAGTTTTCTCAGTGCTATTTTCATATGCATCTCTTGAATGACCAGTGATGAGTAAATACTGAATAGTTTCTCTGGT
The DNA here is from genome assembly GCF_012274545.1 of Fukomys damarensis. Lineage (NCBI taxonomy): Eukaryota > Metazoa > Chordata > Mammalia > Rodentia > Bathyergidae > Fukomys > Fukomys damarensis. The sequence goes on along the minus strand of NW_022900942.1, from coordinate 54,002,987 downwards.
GTGAAAAACTAAAAGTGTACATAAGGTTCAAGTGGTATAATTGGTAGGTGAAATAGGAAGAAAAAGGCTAAAGGGGAAGTGAGAAGGTGAGGGGAAAGGAAATAAGGGATAAGACAAAATATGAAAAAAGGGAAAAAATTGAAACAAAGTTTTTGTAAATAGGGAAGGGTGAAGGGGGTGAAGGGAGGGCAGGGGTATGGGGAAAAAATGAGAATCAAGATCTGTCATGTAAAGTTACAAGATCCCAATGGTAAATGTAACTGGATTGTTTGCTTTATATGTACCAATAAATTTAATGGGAAAAAATGTTCTGAAGTGTATGCAGTACTATAGGGATTGATAAGGTTTAATCTTTCAGCAGACCCTTGTCTGTAATTGACAGCTACAGAGAAACGGGAAAGCACCTAGTGTCACTAGGAGACGATGCCGGAAGGAATGGCTTCCTGATGGACTCTCAAGTCTGTGATAGCATGACCTTGGTTTGATTTATTTTGTCTTTCATAATCTATCAGCTCATAGTAAAGAACTCCTTTCTCTAGGCAAAGATTCCCATTATCAAAGTCCCTAAGACTAATTTACAAAACCAGAATGCCAGTGTGTTATTCTGCAGGAAGCAAAAGCGATGGACAAGCAAGCTGGAATAAGAAAGCGTCTGTCTATACCTTTTTGTTTATCTTTTCCCCCACAGACAGAAGGACACAGGAAGCAAAGCCAAAGTCAAGTAGGCACTGCAAGGGTGCTACAACACCAGGACACTATGGGCAAGGCTTCTACTTCTCAGGTGTGCTCTGAGTCAGTGTTTGTGGTGTTCACCTCAGTGACTGTTTTTGTTGACATGGATGGGTGGTCTTTGCCTCTGCAGAAAACTCAACAAGTGAGTTAACAGAAAGTGAAGGAAATACCTACTCTCTCCCCTTGGACCTCAGAAAAAAGAAAAGATCATGGTAGTGCCAAAAGCACAGTGTCCTTCTTCTATTCCTCCTGCAGGGGAAAATCACTCTGAGGAGAGTTTAGTTAGGTCCTGAATAAAGGACAAGGAAAGCAGGTTAGTATTTGAAGTGGAGGAATTCTCAGAGTTCCTAGCCCTGGACTTGATAGAACACCAGGAGGCTGTATCAGCTGTATACTGAATTCCTAAAACGGGACCCTTGCCTCCTCCTAAGGGGGAAAATGACCTCTGATGGGGGGATGGATCAATGTCAATGGGGTGAACCCTAAGAGCTGTGACCTTGAGACGATTAGTGAAAGATTTCTGTGCCTAGACTTAGCCTGAAAAGAATAAGTTGCCTTTTAGGCTCTGACATCACAACACTGTCCTAAGTAAACTAGAGAGCAGAGAGTACCTTGATGCTTCAATCTTTCTGAATTCCCAGTAGCTCTTGCATTAAATTGCAGGGCTAAGAGAATACTTTCCTCACCTCAAATTACCGAGAGCTAATCTTCAGCAAACAGATGCGTACACAGAGGGTCAGAGTTAGTTGATCTGATTTTTGGGAACTGAAAACATGCATTCACTTCAATTCTATGATGGTTTTAAATCTCAGTCTAAGAGGGTAGCATTTGTTTTATTTTCCATTTCTTAGGAGACACTTTCTTGTCAGATACATATGCTGAAGACCAGTTCTGCTCTTTAAAAAGCACTGTTGTCTGGAGAAGACATACAAGTAATTATCTCATCAAAGTAGGCAGATACATGCAAAAAGGAGACATCATAATCCATATTGAAGGTGAAAGCAGGCCGTGAACATTTCCTGAAGGAGGCTATGGTTTATCATTCATGCGAAGAACTCGTATGAGTTAGTACTGCAAAGAAGGGGAAACAAATGATTAGGGGATTTTATGCCACGTAAAAATTCAGTGTATTTGAGATAAACAGTTTAGAAATGTATAATATGAATGATGAAATTCTCTGCCAGGAGGTATGAAAATGCATTATTCCCTAAGTGATTGTTTTTCACTTTATTTATTTTTTTCTTTGGGTGAGGATCTCTCTATATTTTCTTGCTCAGGCAACCAGTTTAACAAAGGTGAACAATCGTGAAATAACTGTCTTGGCTTATGCATATTTGTTTCTGATCAAGGAACTGTGCAAAGTTAATTGGCCTATTAGAAAACTTTAATACAAAATATTGTTCTTTTAACAAAGCACTAAATATCTGAGTCAATCAAACCTAACTATGTTTAGTATATAATTTGTTTACCTCTGACAATGTAGTAGAATAATTTCTGTAATCATTATTTATTGATCCATTGCTTCATCTCTCTTTATTTAGTATCTCTCATTATTTAGTACTAAGAGCAACCAAGAACACTGTAAAAGGATGGCGTGTGTCTGTTGGAAGAAATTATCCAACTTTGAAATAGTACAGAGTCAAGTACGAAGAACCTGAAAATCTACCTTTAAACTTTAGAGTTTTATCACAAGGATATTTTCTTTTTTAATTTGGGGATCAAATTATTTGGGGATTTTTATCTTATTTCTTTCATGCTACTTATTTTCTGATTGACTTCACTTTTAAATTGCTAGAAAACTCAAGGTTTAAGTACAAATTGGAAGGTGTGATAAAAATTGCAAAAGTTAATGAAGATGAAATGGTTGAACTAGAAATAGTCAGGGGAAAGATGCAATCAAAAGCCACTGACAAGAAAGTAAGCGTTCTATGTGATGATTCTTTTGACTATTCAGTTTGCTCTCAGATGATCAGGCATTTAAACTTTATATCTCAAAGCTAGTAAGATCCCTCTAAGGATGAAGTTAAAGGGTGGCGTATGTCTGTGAGATACCCAAGCCATTAGCAGGTCCAGGAATGCTTTAAAAAATGCTAAAATGAAGTTAAAAGCACCAAGAGGATACATTTAAAGTCTTTGGGGAGGAGGAGAGAAAGCCGCTGTTGGAATCGGTCTCATGTGATTTTAATGTGTGCAACTGTGAATACTAGGACTAACTGCTCAACTTGCATTTTGTCTTCTCTGTCGAGGAGACCACAGTTTTACGTCTCTGCATGGCAAGAACTGCTTCCTGTTGAGAAGCTGGCTCCTGTATTAAGTATCTTACTTAAAACACAATCTAGCATTCCTCATGATTCCATTTTGTTGTCTTTTGAAGGTATTAAATGATATTAGTGAAAATATGTCTCAAGGACAGACGAGATGAAGGGCAATTACAGATACGGAATCTGAAGCTTCCTTGAGATTAGAATATCACTGGTACGGAAAAAAAAAAAAAGATGAAATTTATAAGGAACTGTGGTGTGGCATGTAGGGCTGTGTGGAGCAGATGGGACAAACAGAAGGAAAGACAAGGACATTCAAAGGCCAAGACAGCTATGTTGCAATTGTCCACCTTTGCTTAGCTGGTTACCTGAGCAAGAAAAATAGAGATGGATTCCCACCAAAAAAGAAAGCTTAATGACCCAGTGAGGGTGGAGTGCCGACACATCTATGTGTGAATATGTAGCTGTTTTGTTTAAACATATACATTTTTCTATAAATAGCAAATTTGCTTGTTCCAATGCAATTCAATTTAAAGTGTTTAGATTCTGGGTTCTATGATGTTTGCGTCATGCATTTCCTGCTCCAGGGGTTTTCTCTCAAGATTTTCTGTGTTGATATGCATCTAGGGACTGTTAGATTACATAAAATAATAGAAACATGTTTGTGTTTCTATCTGTCCTGCATTGTTGTCAGTAGTTTCCAAATAGATTTATTTTTTAATAAAAGCAGTGAGCCAAATATTCCCTGCTATTGGAATTTGGTGGAATTTATTTTAGCAAGTACAAGTAACCATGTAAATGAAAAGTTCTTAGGAGTGTTGATATCTTATTATGCTACATCTAATTAATAAACAAGAATCCAAGGTGAATAAAGTTTTTCATTGTTTAAAAATTATACATAACTCATAAAAAAGCAACAAATGTAAAATTTGTGCTACCATTGGCTGCAAAATAACCTCACTTCATTTTTCAATCAGAAGTAGGAGAAGTTTGCTTATTGGGCTAAGAAAAGTATTTGTAGAAAATATGATTCCTTTTATTATATATGGAGATGTAAATTGTACAAAGAAATCAGTGTTCTCTTTTGATTTGAATTTCACATTTTATTCCTGCTAAGTCATTCCAGTACTGGTATCTGTTACAGATGAAGTGGCAGAGTGCCTGTCCAGTCCGGAGGATTCTAAGACAAATACTTTCTAGCAGCACCCAGTGTGATAGTCTGGAATAGTCACTGGGCAGAGATAGAGTGCCATGCATTCATACAGCATGCAAACTGTTCCATGCATAACATATACTTATTTACAAACACACATAGTTCTAAATTTGCTAAGTAATTTATAAGTTATTCAGAATGGCATTGTTAAACTTCATTTAACACTTCTCTGTGTCTTGTCTTTATAAAGTCTTGGTTAAAGAGCCCTCTAGGACAACATTCTGGAACAGACCTGAATTTTGTAGCCTCTGTTTCAATGTCTAGAGTGAGCAGTCACCATATGTCACTCTTTCACAGAATCTTACCCGAAATAGGCTTTCTTTCAGACTTGGATGTGCTAAAGTCTAAAGATTATTTGATTTCAAGTATTACTTACATGTTCATAGGAACAACAACAATGAAATGTTTTTCTACTTAACATATAATCTCATCCCTTTTATCTATTGGTTGCACCCTTTTAGGACCCTAATCAAATCTCTCTCTTTACCTTACAGAAAAATCCTTTATTATTTGTTGAGTATTGATCATTATTTCTGGCTTTCAGGGCAGAAACACCAACATTGCTCTGGTGTGCAGTGTCTGTTTTCTGGAAGCACCAATGATAATGTCAGAAATGACATCATTACAGTTCTGGGAAGACTGTGTGCTTTTCACGAACTTATGCTTCTTTCTCCGTATGGCGTTGATAATAGCAGAATTTGTCAGACAATATTTTTTAAAATGCAAAATTTTGAAAGCTGAGTACATTTTTTAAAAAGTAGATGTTTTGAAATGGTCTCATTAAGGCAGTTTTAGCATTGTTTAAAATCAATTTCTAAAGTAATTAGCAATGCCCTTTCAAAATGAAAAACAAAATATGCACTGTTTAATATGATTCATTGCCTTCTAAAGTAGGTGATAGAAATGTATAGTTGTTTTTTTTTATTTTCTGACTATCTCATAATTGTAATTTACACATACAAATCCCACAGGCATATGTCAGCAACAGATGGCATTTATTAAAAATCCACATGCAGTCTTGAGTGGTGTGTCATTCCGCTTGAAGGCAAGGAAATGGATTAGATGACCTTTTAAGGTCATTCCATGTAAGGTTATTCCACTTTCAAAATTAGAATCGGGAGCTATCCTATTGTTTAAAATGTGTTTATTTTATATATATAT
>NW_022900942.1:53913895-53996972 GCF_012274545.1 Fukomys damarensis | reverse complement strand
ATATATATATATATATATAAAGCGTGTTTAGTTGCAAGTGATACAAATGTAATTTGAGTCAAAGTAACAAAAATGTGTGACATACTAGCTCAGATATAAAAGGGTGTAGTCCACATTGGCTTTAGAAATCTGTATTGAAAGACCGTACTGTGGTAAAGACTACTTTTCCTCTTTCTTCACAGCCTTTCTCTGTGGGTTGCTTCATGGTCTTTTCAGCATATAAACTTTTTCCGCAAGACTGAGAGATGAATCCAGAAGATAAGAGAATAGGAAACCCTAAAGAGGATACTGTTTAGGAACTTCAATTATCACTTTAATTGGCACAACTTGAGTTCAGAAATGCAGGTGACATATTTTAAGGTTTGTTTTCTTGGGTCATTTACCCTTCATTTGGTCATGACCATAATCACACTGGGATTAAGAAAGCCAAAGGTGATTCCTGGGATCCTGAGACTGCCCTTTGCTCATGAATTTAACTGTTTCAATTTGCCAACAATTCCCGAATTCTCTAATTAAAATAGAATATTCACTTTCTCTTAAGAATCCATCGGAATATATTTCTTCCAGTTGTGCACATTTCCGATTTTAGTCTTCTCCAGAAATCCAGACCTTCAGGGCATACAAGGTCACTATTCCCACCTCCATTTAGCTTTGGGGATCCTCTAATCTCATGCGTCCCTCTTCCAGCATTAGCATCTTTCTTGCCATCATATCCAGGTCTTCTACTCTTACCTATGTATATATTATGCTTTCTGGAACTCAGCTGCTGTTATCAGCTTACTTGATAATAGTCTTTAACTTCTTCTTTAAGCATTCTCCTTTGCAACTTCAGTCTGACCATCCTTTGACCATAGTGGATTTCTCCACAGACTTTGAACTATTTTTTTCTCTCCCACACCACAAAGCGTGTTGTTAGGGATTAAGTTTGGGCCCCTTTACTTTTATTGCCATTCCAACATCATTCCACCCTCATTGTCTCTGAACATCAGCTTTTTAATAGTAAGTTAATGCACTAATCAGAAGTTAATAAATTGCAGTATACTGTGCTACTCACTGCCTCTTCTTGTTGTATTATCTACCAGCCATCTGGCATCTTTTTCGTATTCATTTGTGTGATTTTAACAGGAACTTTTTTTTTTTCTACCATCACAGTCTTACCTTTCCTTTGCTGAGTTTGTTGACATATGAACTCATCCTTTGGCTTCTAAAATCTTTGTGTTTCTTATTTCTAATGATCATTTCTTCACCAGTAGCTCAGATATCCTATTTGGTGAAGCTATTCTAGAGATTTTTGTTACTGGGATGTTGGGGTTTACATCTCAAATGGCTCTCATTTTAGAAGATGTTTGTGTTATGGGGTTTGGAAGGTAGATGGATTAAGGGCATACCATTGCTGGCTTCTGTTACGACATCGGGTCTTGTTGAAGGAGGTGGCTCACTGGGATCATGACCTGGAAGGACATATCTTGCCTCCTGCCACGTTCCTGCTTTTTCTGATTCCCGGCTGCTTTTCTCTGTTATGCTGTTTCTTCTTTGGAGCTTTATCCCGTGGGTGCTTCCAAATAAGCTTTCTGAAGGCAAGTCTCCATTTCATGGCTTCATCGGGAATTTGGCCTAATATGGTTAATGCCTAGTGTGGTCTGAAGTGATAGAGTCTAAAACAGGATTTTGGGACTATATCGTAGCAGCTAGGTAAGGAATAACAGGGACTCCTCATGATAAGAAGAGCCTGAGAAATTCTTGCTGCATTGTGTAGTGCATTTTCAAAAAACACATTCACAGTAACTTGGGATGGAATACCTGTGGAAATGCATCAGTGGTGAAATATTTCAGGTTCTTTATAGAGGTTTGGGGTGTGGTAATCACAAAGCAGATGGATCTTGCATGACATTTTTGGGAATAGTTGATACACTGGATAAAGAAAATCAATAGTTAATTTTGGTAGTCAGAGGGCCTGACAGCAAGAATCTAGAGTACTACAATTTCATACAGCCAAAGAACAGAGAACACCTAGGAAAAGGACCAAGATCTAATTATAAGAGCAACAGAATTCTCAAGAATTTAATTTCTCAGTCCTAGTAAGTCTGATATGCCAAAGTCATGCTCCAATTAGAAGGAATAGAATCCTAAGACTATGGAGAGACACTTTGGGATTGATGTACTTAGAAGAAACATTGAATCCCATCACCAGGGCTTTAACTCAGTGGCACTGCACCTGCCTTGCAAGTGCAAGGTCCTGTGTTCGATCCCCACCACACACACACACGCACACAAAAATTAACATTGAATCCCAAGATTTTAGTGAACCACGTGGATTTGCAGTAGTGATTAATGCCTCTTTCATGCAGTATCCATCTTCAAGGAATTTATTATCCCTAGATGCACTCTGCAAGAAATGTTCAACAGAGTCTTGTATTGTGAAGGCAAAGATAGTAACTTGGAAGTATACGAAGAAATAAAGATCTCAGCAATGATTAAAAACACAGAAAACATAAAAGATGGTACTATCTAGTGATGTTTATAACTTAATTTTTTGTTTCCTACAAGTTTAAAAAAAGTTTTAGTCTAAAACATAGTATTATTATAACTTTAGTTTTTAATTGTAAAATTTTATTTCCTATCTAATTTAAAAGACTGATCCATGAAAACATTATTTATGATTTGGGGCACATAATGAATGAATATATAATTTTGTGACATCATTAATCAAAGTGTGTAGGAAGGGTTAGAGCTATTTCAAAAAGACAATTTCGCTATGTTATTGAAGATCAGCTGGTATAAATTCAAAGTAACACATTATAATATTAGTAGCCTTAACTTCTTGTTACAATGTACTTGAACAATCAAATTATAAAGGGGTAAACTTTATTTCCTCTCACAGTTTAGAAGGTTTCAATGCATGGCTAATTGGACCCATTGTTTTTCTGCCTGCCCTGTGGCAATACACCATCATGTGGTACATGTAATGGAGAAAAGCTCTTCACTTCCTGGTGACCACGAAGGAGAGAGGAAGGGACTAATGTCCCACTGTCTCCTCTAGGACATATTCCCAATGCTCTACCGTCTCCTGGTGGTCCCCACTTGTTAAAGGAGCCCATACACTTTGCATTGGTGCCATGCTGAGGACCAAACCTTTAACGCATGAACATTTGGGTGGCAAGTGAGAGCCAGACCATTGCAAACAACTTTAAAGATGTTAGTATTAGTTTCTGTAGTAACCACCAAAGAAATAGCTATGGAATACACACCAAAGGAAACAAGAAAAAAAATCAAACATTTCAATATAAAACAAAAAAGGACAGTGAATCAGAAAATGAGGGACAGAAAGCTATGAGTTATGTAGAAAAATCACACTACCTGGTTTTAAAACTTACTACAAAGATGTAGTAATCAAAACAATGTGGTTAAGATAGACACATCAATAGAATAAAATAAAGAGCTAAAAATAAACTATGGCATAAAATGATTTTTAATGAGAGTAACAATATTATTCAAATGGTACAATCTTCTTGAAAACTGAGTATTTCCATATAAAAGAATGAGATTGGACTACACAAAATTTTATCCAAAAGGCATCAAAGACTTAAATGTAAAAGCTAAAACTATGATACTCTTAGAAATAAACTTAGGACAAAATTTTCACAATGTTACTATTTGGCAATGATTTCTTTAAATAATCAAGCAAAGGCAGCAGAAGAAAATATAGGCAACTTGGATTTCTTAAAAATGCAAAACTTCTGTTTGCATTAAAAGACATGATCAACAGAGTGAAAAGACAACCCACATGATGTGAGAAAATATTTAGAAATTATGTATCTGATAAGAGTGTAATATCCAGGATGTACAGAGAACAAAACTCATAACAATAAGAACAACAATGACAAAAACAATTTAATTTAAAAATAAACAAAATACTTGAATAGACATTTGTTCAAAGATAATACACAAATGGCCAATAACCGCATGAAAAGATGCTCAATATCACAAATCATTAAAGAAATACAAATCAAAACCGCAGTGAAATACAACTCATACTTAGAATAATGGCTACTTTTAAAAAGTCATAAAATAATAAACACTGGCAAGGATGTGAAATAATGGAAGCCATGTGTACTCTTGGCAGCAATGTAAAATAGCAAAGCTATGGTTGAAAACAGATTTGGCAGTTTATAAAAAAAATTAAAAATAGAATTATCATGTGATCCAGCAGTTCCTTTTCTTGGCTCATTGAAAGCAGGGTCTTAAAGAGATATTTGTAAGCCCATGTTCACAGTATCATTATTCACAGTAGGTAAAACATGGAAGCCACCCAAATACTTACCAAAAGATGAATGGATATGCCCAATGTGGTGTGTAAATACAAGGGATTTTTTTACCTTAAAAATAAAATTCTGTCATTTGCTACAATAGCAGTAAACCTTGAGTGTATGTTAGAAAGTGAAAAAGTGAGTCATAAAGAGACAAATAGTGTATGATTCTACTTATCTCAGATAGTTACAGTAGGGAGAAAGTACAGTGGTGGTTGGTGGGGTGGTGAAGGTGAAGCGCTATTGTTTGATTTTATGAGGTGAAGAAAGGTCTGTGGCTGGAGGTGGTGATATCTATAAATTTATTTAATTATACTTGATTAAACACTTAAAAATGGTTAAAATAAGACAGCCTCAGTGGTACACGCCTAAAGTCTCAGCAGTCTGGGAGGCTGAGGCAAAAGAATCACAAGTTTGAGCCTCATCTGGGTGACTTATTGAGATCATGTTTCAAAATAAAAAAATAAAAAAATGAAAAGCCTAGGGATGTAGCTTAGTTTAAAAGCCCTGGGTTCAATCCCAAGTTCAGCAAAACACAAAACAAAACAAAACAAAAATCTAAATTGTCAGTTTTTATGTTATGCCAACTTAACCACATTTAAGAAAATGGACAAAAAAGACTTAGGAAGAAGAAAATTTAACATTATTAGTAAGTAGAGCTAAGATTAAATATAAAGATAGTGCTTAGACTCTAGACATTCCTTGTTTTAAATAATTCTTAATAATTGAAATATTTAGTGTTTCTGATATTCCTCAGGTTCTCTTTTAGGCACTGTTGGAAGTACAGAAATCTAATTTTGTTTGGTTTCTGTCCTGAAGGAATCTAAATTTTAATAATTTTGCTATGGATTCAAATTTGTTATAAAACTTTGATAAAAGCATAGTTTATAACATGTATGAGAATAATTACTCATTTAATAATACACACAAATTTCCCCTTGAGCAACAAGTAACTATTGTCATCTTTCTGTACCCTTTGCTTAAAGTTTTGACTTATTATTTAAGACATAGTCTTATAGATAGTGTCTATGTCTTTAAAATGACAGCAAAAGTCATGTAAACCATTTTAGCATAGAAATAGAGGCAAATAAACAAAAGAACTGCAAAGAAAGAAAAATTCTCAAATGAAAGGATTTGCTTTTGGCAACGCAATCTCCCTGCTTCGTGCTGTTTTTCTCATTCTTGCCCCAGGCCTAGTATAGGTACTGATCTTGTTCCTTCCCTACTACTCCTGCTCTCACTCCTCCATAAACTTACTCAAATGACTCCTTTCCATCAGGGTGTGTGCTATAGAAAGGAGGAAAGGAGTCCGTAACTTATTCATATTCATTTTTAATTTACTAGGCTAAGTGAAGATGGAATTTCTACATAAATCAATGCATGAGGAAGACATTTTGACAGGGCATGACGATTGTATTCACAGCCTAAAACTACATTCTACAGACCTTTTTACAAAAATATTTAAGTCAACCTCACCCTTTCTGGCCAGTGTTGTAAATTCTCATTGCACTGATTCTCATTGACTTGAGCCATGAAATCCAGAGGATTTTGCTGCGGGCCAGGTCTTATAAAACAAGAATTCATCTTAAACTTCTCAGAGTAGAACATTTTAAAGGATAGGACTGCAGAGAACCAAGTAACTGTAGCTAGGCAACCAGAAAAAACTATTAAAAAAAAACAAAAAAAGAAAAAAGCAGAAAAGGCCAAGTAGGTATTGTCGATACAGTATTTGGTATTAAGAGATTAGAAGTATTATTCCATGTGTGTTAGTAAAACTTGTTCATGATATTTAGTACTGCTCACAATTCTGTACGAAATTTATTAGAATATTTCCCATCAGGCCTTATCTTTGATTACTTGGGACTCAGTTTGAGAATTTGCTTAACTGCTAGGCTTGGGCTTTGTCAGAAGGGTTAATTAATATACTTTCGGCACTGTCAGCAGAACAATGAAGTTCTGGACTTGATGGGGCCATTAAGCATCTGCACAGGCTCTCAGTGGGCAGAATAATTCTGCCCCAGGTAGTGATACCTGCTCAGAGCCTGACCTCTTATCCAGGACTCTGCTCATGGGAAATCAGTTGCTCCTCTCCGATGAGAGAATAGAAGGTCTGGGGTCATCAGAGTCCAGTGCACTGTTGGAAGACATTGGCTGAGAAGCAAGACACCTTGCCTTTTAATTGATATGGACTATATTAAAATGTTTTATTCAGGGCTCTTTATTTGCTAGTAATATTAAATCAATTTAAACTAGTTTTAGCATAGGGAAGAAAAGAAGGTTGGAGTTGTTCCAAATTTAAGAAGAATGGGGTAAAGTGTTGGAAATGAACCAGACATTATTCCAACATCCTTACCTTGCTGTGATTGATTCTATTTTCTCTTTACTTCTTCAGTCCATGCACTAGCATCCAGTAGTATCCTTACTTCTCATCATAGAATCCAGTGACCCAAGGAGACACTAAGTTCATTGCAGCCTAGTTGCAAAATTTCTAGGTGAACGCTTACATTGGCTCATGTAGGGCCAAGGGCATACATCTGCATTAGTGAGCTTTAACTGACGAATGCAAACACAAAATAAGTGTGCAAACTTCCATAGGAATTGTAATGCATGTGTGCAGATGTGTGGGAATGGTGTGAATGAAATTTCCTTGTTGTGTGTGAAGGTGAAAAACAACAGCTATCTGGTGCATCTTGTCACATCACTGTGTTCTTTAGATAAAGATGAGTCACCTCATTTTATTCTATTTAAGAAAAGTAATAGCTGCCCCAGCCAGGGATATGTTATGTAAAGTGTATAACAGCCTCACACGAGAATTCATTTTCATCTCCCTCATCAAGTTTAAAATTATTCTTTGTCTTCAAAGAAAGGCTGTCTCACTTCACTGAATAAAGTCACTAACTAACGATGCAGAACAAAAGCAGCAGAGCCATTAAAGAAATACAGTTAAAGCAACAACAACAAAAAAGCAAGACATTCATATACCTTCCTGCACTTACAAATCTCATCATAATTAAGCTGGTATTTCAGAAAAAAACTGGGTCCTAAGGCAGAAGTCTAACATTTATAAACACAGAACAGTGTCTACATGGTTTAGAACATAGCCATCTAACTGAACATTTACTTTCTATTATAGGCAAAAAGAACACGATGTGGTTATAAAAACTTTCAGTGCATTAATTATAGTTTTTTTTTTGTATCAGTATGCATAAAAAATGTCTATGGTTCTCAAAACTGTAGGATAAATTATTCCCAAAACTTTATTTCATATTGTTACTCTACATATTATTACATATTGATACATAAAATAATTGAATCAAACCAAGTATAAAGTACAAGATTGGGATGCCATTCTGCATATCTAGAATTTTAAAAGAATATTGCCCTTTAGAACTGTGGTTTAAAGGAGGCTCATTTTATTTAGGAATGCTGAAATCTTGAGTAGCCTAGAGAAATGAACGGTTGTGTAGAGTGGGTAGAGACTTTAAGTTTTAGGCAGAATGCCTCTCTTGCTGGGTAGACTGACCTCAGTTATATAATTACAAATATAATCCAGAACAAAAGTAAGTACATATGTTAATTTTCTCTTAATCTCTGCAGGTCAATTTTGCTTAAGCTGGGTTATAGCTAAAGATTACTTAATTATACTGAGGCTTTAGACAAATAACTTCCTGTATTTGAATCCACATGCATTTTCTGGGGTTTTCAACTTGACAAAATGGACAGACATACTCAAGAACACATACTGCACAGCACAGCATTCCACACATAATCCCATTACATGATATCATACCATAAATAATACGTTGCACACCATTCCATGAATGACATACTGGAAATGCCATTCCATAAATGATGTATTACACAAAGCATTCCACAAACACAACATTCTAACATCACAGTCTAACCATTTGCCTAGAGTGGAGCATAAGTTCTGTTTGAATGAAAGCCAGTTGTTTCCCACAGAAACCCAGGGGAAAATGTCCAGCGTCCACTCATACCCACATTCCATTTACTCTCTTTGGAGCATCCACCTGTAATACATTCTCCGTGTTTACTAGCTGTTCATCAGGATGAAACTATTTGTCATCCTACTGAGTGCTAAATCATGTGGGACAGTCATAAAACAAAACAAGAAACAGCACAATGACACCATTCATGGGGAGGCAAAAAGTGGAAATTTTGTTTCTCTCCTCCTTTATCTCAACAATAGTAGGTACAGACTAGAAAAGCTAATCACCTTGGATTTTGGTGGTCTAGGAGATGGAACACAGGGCCTCAGGCATGCTCGACACATGCTTTATCATGAGCTACACCCCTGAACTCTCAATCACATTGATTTTTTTTTTTTGTACTCAGGCCCTTGTGCTTGCGAGGCAGGCAGTGGAATGACTGAGCTAAATCCACAGCCCTATCACATTGATTTTTAATCTGAATCGTATTACATACCTTTGTGTCAATGCTCCCACAGTGCTGGTCTATGATTTTATTGTCAGAGCTCAAGCTGTCTGAGCCCATGCTTTTGCAGTATAGATTGGACCTCAAGACTCGGTCAAATCCACTTTAAGAGAACAGTGGCTAAAATGTGCCAACTCTCAGTTTGTGCCTAAAGAGGTGACACCTTTCTGTCTCCCACTATCTACTACCTCAGTGGTAATCACAGATTTTCCCCATAGGCAGCTGAAGTCTGATTACTGGTCTGTATTATCATTATTATTTTTTGTAGCACTGAAGATTGAAGCCAAGGTCTTCAGACTGAACTACATCTCCAGCATTTTCTTTTTTCTTTTCTTTTCTTTTTTCTTTTTCTCATGGAGTTTATTGGTACTTTTTAGGTATACGGTATAGTTACATTCATCATTGGGATCTTGTACCTTTATGTGACAGATCTTGGTTCTCATTTTTACCCCATACTCCTGCCCTCCCTTCATCCCCTCCACCCTTACCTATTTACAAAGATTTAGTTTCCATTTTTTCCTTTTCTCATATTTTTTCTTTTCCCTTATTTCCTTTCCCCTACCCTTCCCACTTCTCCTACACCTTTAGCCTTTTCTTCCAATTTCACATTATCAGTTATACAATTTGAGTTTTATTTACAGTTTTTCAAACCAGAGAAACTATTTGGTATTTACTCATGTGTGTCCTATTTATTTCACATGAGAGTATGGCCTCGATATGCATCCATTTTCCCTATAAATGATTCTAGTTTCTCATCTTTTATGGTTGAGTAGTACTCTGTTTTATGGAAAAACCACATCTTTATCCAATCTCCAACTGCTGGGCAATTGGGCTGTCTCCAAGTTTTAGCTATTACAAACTGTGCCACTGTAAACATGGGTGTGCATATATTGCTGTCATATGATTCTTTTAAGTCTTTTGGAAAGATACCCAGCAGAAGGATGGCTGGGTCAAATGGAACCTCTAATCCTGGTTCTTGAGGTGTCTCCATATTGATTTCCACAGTGGTTGCACCAGTCTGCACTCCCACCAACTCCCCACAAACCTGACAGCATTTGTTATTGGTTGATTTCTTGATAGCAGCCATTCTTTTTGTGGTGAGGTGGAATCTCAATGTTGTTTTCATCTGCATCTCTTGAATAACCAGTGATGTTGAACATTTTCTCATATATTTATTTGCTGCCTTTACTTCTTGGTCTGAGAAATCTCTGTTCATTTCAGATGCACATTTTTGAATTGGGTCTTTATATTTGGGGGTCTGATTTATTTGAGTTCTTTATATATTCAAGATAGTAGTCCTTTGTCTGAGGAGCAGCTGGTAAAAAATTTTTCCCCACATTGTATGTTGTCTCTTAGGTCTGTTGGTGGTTTCTGTTGCAGTGCAAAGCTTTTTAATAAGATGAGATCCCATTTGTTGATTATCTGTACCAGTTCCCATCCTGCACTCTTTTTGGATGTTGCGATAGGATCTCTCTAAGTCCCTAATTTGCTGAGCCTGGGCTCAAACTTGTGATTCTCCTGCCACAGCCTGTCAAAGTGTTAGGATCCCAGGCATGCAGCCCCAAGGTTGGCTCAATTACAGATTTATTTTGACATCTCACAACTACATGTTTTCTCTTTCTTCATTTGGTCTGTAGGAGGAATGTCTTGGAGAGATTATTCTGTCCTGTGTTTCTTCTCTCCCTCACTACTTATGTTCTAAATACTCCAGAAATTCCAGAAAGCATTCTCTGTCACCTTCCCACATCTATCCATCCACTCAGGGCAACTGCTTGAGATTTTATAAGACCTGTCACTTTACATGATACTGTAACTTTCAGATATATCTCACCATTCTTTTAAACAAAAGAACATACATACATTTTCAGAATATTCTCAGTCTAAATTTTTATGGTGAATTTTTCCTATAAGGGCTCACAGTTTCAACTCCTGTTTCAAAAAGATTTTAGTAAACACTACATATTTAAGCATTTTACATATTTAAGTCCTTCATATAAAGGACTACTTCAGTATAAAATAATTTAGACCAGGGAGTATGATTGATTTTAGGATATAATAATTCTACCTAGCGCTAGAGGAAACAATAGGACTGCAAAATCACACGCCACGGTTACTTTATAAATCAGTATATTAAATGCCAAGATTATAGTTTGCTATTCTTTGAGCTCTAGAATTTTGCATTTAGAAACAAGTTTGGTTTCTTCTTTCTTAGTTTGGCACTCTGGCAGAATTCTGCATTAGAAAGAGTGATCTCTATGGCGATATAGATTATACTTCAAGCTAAAATATGTTATTGGCATCCTTTTGGCTTAAATTGGTGGCAAATTTAATGCAAGTTTAGTATTAGAGAAGCTGTTTAAAATGATTTTGACATCATGAAAATGATGCCAAACATATAACAGAGAGCTGTTTGCACAGATAATGTTTTCAGCTCTTGCTGGCAGGGCTGGCTGGGAGAGTGGGGAAGGTTAGGATTTTGTGGCATTCTGGTTGGCACACTCTGCAGTTTTCAGTAAAGATGAGACTGGTATAAGTTTTCAAATGTACCAATGAGTCTAAGGGCTTATTTGGTGAGATAAAAGATTCCTTAAATGGTACTGTTAGGCCTAGAAATCTCCAGAACATTTTGATTCTTCAAAATCAAAATAATTTTCTTTAAATTTAACCTTAAACCTCCTGAATATTGCTTTCCCTTCCCTGAACAGTTACAACTTTTCTCTTTTGGGGGGCAATTTCCATGAACAACTTATAATAAGGATATCTGGGAATGATAGCCATCTCATGGTTAGCTAAGTGTGAAAACCTTACTGTCAAAAACCTTCTGACATTAATAAGTCAACACTGAAGAAGAATGAACTGTCTTTCTCTTGATTATCCTTCAATTATTATTCGAAGCTTCAAGCTTTATGGGGTATTTGGCAAGCTTTGGAATGATGACATTTCCTTTCTATAAAGTTTTTAAATTCATATCTTTCATCATGGCAAATTAAGTTACTTCCATCCTCATCTCTGCTTGTCTAAACTGAAATGGACATTTGGAAGGCAATAATTTTCCTGTTCAAACAGATGTAGCGTGATTTCTCGATCAGCTCTACTGAAAAATTCGAGTCTTAGATACAACGATCTTTAGGCTGTCATCAAAATCTGATATCCTGTTATAGAATTGAGGCCACGAGGTTGTCAATATCAAACACATCCATAGCTTCCTTAAATCTGCAGTCTGAAATCAAAGCCAGAATTTTAGTCACAAAGACTCCACCGATCACACATGGGGAATTTTCAAACCTTTGTTGAGGGATTTAAGTAGCATTGTTTCCATTAATCTTGCTGAATGTCTCACGACTAAATCCTATGCATTGCTTTTAAGATTTGCTCAAAAATGTCTCGGCATACAAAGTATGGACAAGTTATTCATTATGGCTTTTATGTTACTAAGTAATTTACTTTTTTAAAGTAATGTACTTTTCTGAGTGATTTAGCACTGATTTTCTTCTTCCATAAAAGATCAGAAAATACTTTCTATCTAAATGAAAGATTTGGTTTTTTGATAACATGAACTTTTACAAAGAGTAAAAACTAGTTTTTATACTGAAATCAGCTGAAAAGGAAAATAGTAATAAATACATGACAGCTTATCTATTAATTTTTTTACTAAAAATGAATATAAACTTGGAATTTTTATTGCTTAGAAGTGATTATATATAATATATAATGCATAAGCTTGTTTATTATATATAAAATAAAATGCATAAGCTTGTTTATTATATATAAAATATACCAATTGGCATATATTAAATATATATATTTATTCATAACAGGGAAGCATTATTCTAATCAGATTCTATATGATCATAAAATAGAAATCATATAATAGAAATAATATAATCACATACTTGAAATCATGTAATCACCTAATAGAAATAGCAGAATTAACAAGACAGAGTTATTATGGTCTAGTTGAAGAGATATAAACGTGAAGTCAGTAGACAAAAGTTATAGATAAGAGGAATCCTGAGACAGGAAAAGATTTGATGCACACACACATTCAGCAGTGACTTTGGATTATAGTTGGACAGGTTAGGATGGAAAGCTAAAAGGTTATGAAGTCAGATTGAGAGGGCCTTGTAATGCAACAGTAACCTTCAATTAGATTTTTAAGGATGGTACAATCAAATCCAGAATGGAGTGAGATCACTGTGTGGGTTTATGGAATGAAGGGATGGTGAGAGTGGACCAAGAAAGAAGGCAGATTAATAAGGAGGCTGTTCTAAGAGCAAGATAGTGATTATACAAAGCTGAAAAGTGGGAATTTCCAGTGGCCATGCAGGGAAAAAATACATTGAAGAAACTGACTTGGTGTGGGTTAGGGAGGAAGGGAAGGAATAAGCAAGACTTTTGCATCCTATGCTGAGACAGAAGTGAGGGGAAGAGAGCACAACATTGATAAATAGGATACAGATTTCTGTTTTAGTTAGGAGAGGTTACAGCTCTCTGAGGTTTGAGTCATTGCTGACTGAGTATGGAGACTGTCAGTTAAGATTTTAAGACATTAGCTCATATAGTATGGGTTTTACTAGCTCATCTGGAGGAGGAAGAAAAGCAAGCAAGTGACGTGAAGATTAATTAGAGAATCTTGTGGTGGCTGCAGTAAGAAAAGCAGTCAGGGAAGGGGATGGAGAAAAATGGCTATAGAGATAGGAAGAGATCCAGGGAAGAAAGAGTAATATCATTAAAGCTATGGAGAAATGTTATCAGTGGCCTATGGGGCAAGATGCTTGAGAATGAGGTCATTGGTTTGGGTGACTATGAAGTCTTTGGTATCCTTGCATCTAACACTTTCAATTGAGTGGGGAACAAGAATCGCAGGGCATTTATGGGTGATCTTGGCTATAAATGATGGGAAATGGAAGGAGGTGGTGGTATCAAGGTAGTGTTTCCAACAGAGTGAAGGGGATGCTTGAAATAGTACCTTGTTTGGAAAAGTACAGACTGAGAGGAAGATACTTTAGAAAGATAGACTTGGGAATACCTGGATGATACATCTGAGGGTGGAGTGGAGAGAGAAAAACCCTTGTGCAAAGGCAAACGTTGACATTTCAGTTGACTCGAGCTTTCAAAAATTGTTTCATATTCTCTCCTATGTTATAAAGCTACACACAGGACTACAGTTTAATAATAACTGGTCAGAATGTTACCTGTAATAGACTGGGTAGCCTTAGTATTGCTTCAGAGTCAATCCCTATTGTCCAAAAATATTTTAATGAAGTTTATTTCCTCTTCTACATCATGTTAGTCATGACATGCATGGATATTCATAACAGTCTTTGAGAATCCAGAGTGACAGAGGATTTATCTTGACAAATGATTATATAATCACTACCATTAAAGAAAGGAACATTTGCGAATATTGTCTTGCTTTCATACCTCTCTCATTGAAGTGAAATATGTTATTCTCGCTCACATCTCAGTGGTTAAACTGGTTACATGGCCAGATCACTGCATGTCACAAAAGTCCAACACTATCCGGTGTGGAAGGAGAACTAGAAATTTTGTGATTAATGATCACAAAATTACTGTAAAAGCTTGACTAAATCTGTACAATTCATAGGATGGAGGAGGTAACAAGCTGGGTTGAATTAATTACATTATCCAATGCTATTATGACTCCTGAAATGCATATAATATTGAAATCATCTCCTAGGAACACCTGTAAATGGAAATTCTTCATAATTGTTTCTGAATACTTTTAATAAAATGAGACAATTAGCTTCCTCTGATGTATTAGTTATGATTACTTTCATCTGCATGTGACACAACAGTGGTTGAAGCAAGATCCAGTTTATCTCTCTCTTCTCTCAAAGTCTGGATAAGAGGTTGAGGACTCCATGTTTATCATTTATTAGATTTCTTTTACCTTGTTTCTCCATCACCATGAGGGTCTGACTTTCACCTTGTGGTCTCAGAGGCCTGTTCAAGCTCTAGCTGACTCATGTGTGGACCAGGCAACAGGGAATTTCCTTAAAGACTTTTCTGTGCTCCTTGGTTTTGCACTGTCCAGAACTAAGATGCCCATGATGAAGGCTGATCTGTCTAGTCTGTCACCTGGGTGTTCATGTGTTTACTTCCTTTTCTAAGTCAGAAGAAGAGAATTATTATTAAATTACTACGTATTTTATATTTTTCATCAATATTTTCACATGATTATGAGTTTAATTAATAATGTCCTATATTGAACTGGGCTCCACATGGAGTTCTCACTATAGAGCTCAAAAGCAGTAGGGAATTTAGGAGAGCAATGAAGATTTTTCATTTCTGCTTCACTCCCATTGTGGGAGCTGTAAGATGGAACACAGATCATTGGCAAAAGGGAGAAGAGAAAAAGTGTTGTGTGGCTTCAAAAGCAAGAAGAGGTTGGCAGCTATGTTTGACCCAGTATTAGACCTGGCAGAGACTTCAGGAAACAGCAGAGATCTTTTACTTTCTACTCTTGTTTTTCCTTTATTCTCTGTTGGAGCTTTTCAACTTTATACACCAGATGTTGAACTTATATTATTATTGTGTTGGTAATAGTAACACAAATTAGAGTGGTAGGAGAATGCATTATTCAGGCTGCAGATGAGGCAGTCCTTGCCAAACCTGCATTCATTAAACATCCAGTAGACTAGGGCTTGATGGAGCTCAGTGCCAGGAAATGCATGAAGGTGGGTAGGAACCTGTAATCACCAAGACATGTGACAATTTAGGTGCCCTGTTTGTTGGTTTTCAAGATTGGATAATGATAAAATAGAAAAGGACATCTGAAGCTGAAGATTTTCCGTCTAATTAAGAATTGAGTCATCTTCTGATTAAACCATAAATCAATAAAAGATGATAAAAATCAATGTTAATTGAAAATAAAACAAAACACCATTCTTTGCAAATTAATATTTCAATTCATTTCTTGCTGTTATATTTAAATTTTATATTACTAGATCTTATTTATTAAAGTTTATTTACTTCCCTGTAATATTTGTTTAAGTTTCTACATTATAAATTATATGAAAAAATTCAACATTCAGCACTTTGCTTTTTGTACTCTTGACCAAGTGAAATTCTTTTTATAGTTTCATAGTTTTTATACCAAAATATTTTTTTTCAGCTTTGAATTTATTGGTACATTTTAGGGATACAGTACAGTTACATTCATTGTTGGGATCTTGTACCTCTACATGACAAGTCTTGATTCTCATTTTTATACCAACATATTTATCTACATGGTTATAGCTTTTCTTTCTGACAAACATAAAGACAAGATCTTATAACTTGACCCTGTGGTTGATACACTGTCACTTATTTTTAAGTCATCATGAAAAAAAATGTATGTAATGATATCCATGTCACAAAGGAACATTTGAAAATAGGGCTTCATTATATGATGCCAAACCATCAATTAAAATTCAAGGTCATAATCTTGGCATGCTTATCTATCCACCGTATATATTGATTTTATTTTGAGTGGATATACATTAATGAAAGATAAATGTTGCTTATGCCAAATACTATCTTACTCCTTTATACAAAGAGAAGTAATCTATTATTTTAGATGGTTGTTAGTGGAGGGAACACAGATCAGTCACATTACAGTATCAGTTTGTAAGAAGACTTTTGACAAGAAATATTGCACTGAAGTTGACAGCAGATGGAGGATAGTAGATGATAATCTCTCGTTCAAGCCATATGCATAAAAGCAAATAATCTTCAAAAGGTGCTATGTTGCAGAAGCATATCCAGCCCCTTATCCTGCCTCCACATTATCAAAACCTTCCTCCGTTTTGTTTGATGTCAGAGCAAAGTATCCCACCAACTTGGGAAGGAAATATGAATAAGTAGATGGAGGATCAATTCATTCATTGCTTTTGTTAATTTATGAGAACAAAATATGAGAGATCCCTGGTAAGACTGTGCTCCTCTCTAAATGTTTGAGTATATGTCTGTGAGTTTCAATGTTGTGACTGAAATCTTTTTTATATAGATCTCAAAGGAATTTAAAGATACTAACATTTCAGAAGGGGCCTGAAGGGTAAGACACAGTTACCTTGCCATCAGAATTTCCACAGACTATATGAGCCAGAGGAATTACCGGTCCTTAATACGAATGAACTAAATCTCTTCTCTACTTCAGTCTCTCATTTGAATTAATTGGTTTTGGCTTGCCGGAATCACAGTGCAGAGCATAAAGACGGAAAAGGCTTGGCATGTACCATGTTTTCTCCACTGCATTAATTGAACTGTAAATGAGATTTGGTCAATAACATAAAACATGCTGCCCAGAACGCACAAAGAAAAACATGAGAGATATTCAGTGCTTAGTAATGTGAGGGTTGTGACCACAACTTAAGTCTCTTCCATAACTCCATTCTAATGAAGTACAGTGCATACTCTGCTCATCTCTTCCATTATGCCATTTAAAGCACGCTTGGGGGCACTAAAAGATAGATTTCCAGACTTTGATGCACTTTTCTTTCCTCAAAGTTAGTTGATACTCCTTATCATCGCTCATGGTGTATTTTGTTATGATTTGAAGAGCCCTGTACATTTTTCCTTCCCGTTATCCTAGGTCTCAGTTGACTTTCTCTTTTCCTACCATCTTATCCAACAACTTTCCTTGTCTGTCACACCCACAGACACACCCTATATCTTGCCATAACTGTGAATCCTGCATAATTTCAATATTAAATACTCCACACTCGCAGTGCTGAACTCTTTTCACAACTCACTTAAAGGAATATCTTTCCTTAAATAATCCTTCTTTTTACTGTCATTAGGACCTAAAATACATTGTCATTTGCATTCATTCTTTTCATGTGCTAGTTCCTCTTTTCCAGCTAAAGTTTGATAATTAGTTATAGTCACTCCTTACATGAGGGATTGACTTCTTTGACCCTTTTTTTTTTTTTTTTTTTTTTTTGGTACCAGGGATTGAACTCGGGTCCGTGCACTTGTGAGGCACGTGGCAGAACCACTGAACTAAAACCCAGCCCTCTTTGACCCATTCTTAATACCTCAATTAGGAGACACCTAGCTCTATCTTGGATAAGTTCAACTTTGCATATTCTGGGACAGCTCCCACTGTTGCTTACCGTATTTGGAGAAAAACACACCTTGGTGGAATAATTCCATTTGAAATCTTTGATAGATGACATAGGTGAAATGTTCAATTGAAATCAATTCTATGTACTTCCTTCATGCACTCCATTTTCCTCTCTCTCAAGCAACTGCTGTATACTTTCTCATCCCTTCAAACTTTGTCTCTTCAGTGCTCAAATGCCTTTTTCCTTTCATCTTCAACTGGCAGTATATCTTAACTCACTGAGAATATCACAGTCCATCACACTCTAACTCCATTCGTGTTGCTAAATCTTATGCTCATTTCTTACTTGATCTAATGATGACTTTCTTTTTCTTGACACATTTTCTTTACTTGGGTTCCAAGGGGCTGCATTTTTCACTGATTACTCTTCTCAAACCCTGTGACTAGTATCTCTTCACCTCCCTGTCTTCACATTGGAAAGCCCATGCTTTAGTCTGTGGATTTTTCTTTTCTGCCTTTATTCATTCCTTTGTTGATGTCATCCAATCTTGTGGCTATAAACACCAATCTACAAGTGAAATTATGAGTTCTGTATTTATTGTTTTAGCCTATATGTTTCCTCAAACTCCATAGTTTGTATTTATCTGCTTGCTTACTTGCATTTCCCCCCTAATTGTATGATAGGCAGCTGATTTTTTTTTTTTTTTTTTTTTTTTTTTTTTTTTTTTTTTTTTTGGTACTGGGGATTGAACTCGGGTCCTTGTGCTTTCAAGGCAGGCCACTGAACCAACCACTGAATCCCCAGCCCAACAGCTGATCTTAATATATTGAAAACCAAAAAATTTGATCTATACTCTATCCTCTTAACCAAATAAGGTATTCTGTCCCCAAGGTCTCAATTTTAGTTCATGGAAATCCCATATTTTAATTGTTTTGTTAAATTTATAGTCACCCTCAAGTCTTTTTTCTCATGACTTATCAAAGCTCCAATTCTACAAAAAATTACTACCAAATCTGTCTTCAAAATATATCCAGATAATAAGCACTTATTCCTGCCATCACAGTTTCCATGCTGGCCCACTCTGCCCTGATTTGTTCCCTGTATTATGGCAATAATTTATTAACTACTTCTACCTTTGCTACCCACCTTAGCCTGTTTTCACCATAGCACAGAGAATACCTGTTCAAGATGGTAGTTTTGTGCTGTTCCACTGTTCAAAGCCCAGGAATGATTTCCAAACTCACTCACAGTACAAAAGATGTTGCACCGGTTAACACAGCCTCAGTCCAACGTGCCTCCCATTTCCTGGACTTCGTCTTCCACCTCCTCCTTGGACACTCATTCTGTTCCAGCCATGCCAACTGATTTGCTTTCCTATAACACACAGGCACCTGCCTGCCTCAGGGTCCTTACAAACTTGATTTTCCTTCTACCTTTATAGTCTCCATCCTCTCTCTCACCTTTTGAAGATCTTTCCCTAAAGGTTATTTGTCAATAATATACAGACTGAAAACTAGAGCTTTTTTTCAGCACTTTCTGACTTCCTATTCTTCTATTTTTTCCATATATTTATATCTCTTAACATATGTATATGGGCTGGGGATTTAGCTCAGTCTTGCCACCGCCTGCCTTGCAAGCTCAAGGTCCCAAGTTTGACCCCCCTACAAAAAAAAACCCCAACAAAACAAATATATGCACATGCACACCCAGACATACACACATTTGTACAATAATATTTGTTCCTTTCTCCCTCATTAAAAAATACAAGTTCCATGAGTGTTGAAATTATTTTTTGTTTGTATTCACTGCTCTATGCCCAGCACCTAGAATAAGATCTGCCATTTTAAAAAGTGCTCAAAAGTATATGCTGATTGAAATATGCAAATAAGGAATTAATAGATTTAATACTTACCTTTATTTGAATTCAGTCTGGAGAAAAATGAATGTTAACTTATCATAGCCATTCTGGACAAAAGCCAACCTAGGCCTCTGGCACTCAAATTAAAATTGGGATTCATGTTAAAATATTAGGGTTCTAATGTTGTACTTGAGGAATAACTCATGGTGTGCCCAAATTTTATAAAAAGAAATATCTGTGCTCTGTTCATGTTAATTTCTTTGTTGCTTTGGATTCTTTCTCTCCATCATTTTTTATGGAGCCATATTTCCAGTCAGAAACTGGCTAACAAATAACAATTCTTTAGATTAACTTCCGTGTCTTTTTAAAGGAAATTAAATGCCCAAATTCAGGACAAGGACTCAGCTCCCTTCCTTATTTATTTTTAGATGGTCTGACTATACCTGCCCCCTGTACCAACTTTAGACAAGGTTAGATCCATTTGGCAGGGAGCTCTAAAGGCAGATGCAGGAAATCAATTCTTAGTGACATGATTGGGTGACAGTAGCCTGTCTTTATTGGGGTGGAAGGCTAGCATTATTCTGACACCCCAAGTCAATGATCAGCAATAACAGACTCAGGCTGTTTTCATTACACAAGCTAAATAGAACTTATGGAAATTAGTGAGTGCATTTTCTTAAATCATCTGTCTTGCTGTGACACTCTTCTTGTAATTTGTTCTTCTCTTGTGCACAGAATGTTCCTCATTAAGCCTAATTATTTTCCTCCTCACTGTTACTTCTGGACTACTCCTGTGTTGGCATATTGAGTGAGATTCAGCCTTTACCTCTAGAGAAGATTTATGTGTGTGTATGTATGTATGCATTTATATTGGAAGGTGTTGGTACACACTGTTTCCTGGAGAGATTTAAGTGGGCTAGAGTCTGTTACACAGGTATAAAAGATGTTCCCTATTGTATTTATTTGTTTTTTCCAAATCACATTGTGTCAATCAGCTTTCCATTGCTATAACGAATACCTAGGATGATTTGTAAAGTGAAAAGTTTTATTTTGAGTCCATGACTAGTTGACCCATTGCTTTGGGTCTCTAATGGTATATCACAAGTGCAGTACATGGCAAAGCAAAACTCCTCACCTCTGGCTAGAAAGTGAAAAAGAAAAAATAAAAAAGCTCGAAACTAACTATCCCCATCCAGGGGAGCTCTCCAAGGACCTAAATACTTGTTTCTATCTCCACCTCTTAGATGTACTCCACCTCCTAATAGGAACAGGGGGTGGGAGCAGGCCCTTAACACGGTGGAGGGGAGTCCTGATCCAAACTATAGGAGGCATAATTCTTGTCATTGACAACCACAACATAAAAACCAAAAGAACATGAGATATTTAGGTTCATTAACTCCGGACTAGCGGAAGAAGTCCTTTCTAAAAGCCCATCACAGCTTCATTAACAGCTGTCTTTTGATGGTCAAGTGATTGTATTGATGCTGTTCTTCCTTGAACTCCTAGCACTGTTAAATCCTGTAATATAAATGTGAAAGAGGATTCGGATCCTGTAGCTGCTTCCACTAAGTTCTGTATCTTTTCTCATTCCCCATCTCTGCTAGAGCTGGTTTGGCACATGCATCTTTGTAACTTACACTGACACCAACGTATAATTTCTGGAGTTTTACTTGGGTTGTGGAGCCTTCTACATTGCACACATCAGTTTATTTTATTCAGGATTAAAGAATTGCACAACTTCAGAGAAACCAATTAGAAAATGTCCACAGAAATACTTCATCAGGGTTTCAGACTTCTAGACCACCTCTTCCTTCAGTGTCCTAATGCTCAAGGTAGCCATTTGCTTGCTGGGTCTTATTCAGAGTTCCCACAACTCCTGGAGGCTTCCTGCAGGGAGTTTTATATGACACATTTGGAAAACAGAGATACTTCACTTTCTGCTCCCTTCATTTTTTTTAAAAATTTGAAACTTGAGGGCAGGGGTAAGGGGGAAAAATGAGCACCAAGACCTGTCGTATAAAGGCACAAGATCCCAATGACGAATGTAACTGTACCATATACATAAAAAGTACCAATAAACTCAATGAGGAAAATAAAAATCGAACCTCTAAAGATTTTTAAATTTCTTCTCTTCAGAAGACTTTCACCTTCTTAAGCGACAATTAGCTAATTTGTCATCCAACAACTCATTTGTGATAATAAAAGAAAGCCCCAGGACATAGATTCATTGACCCATGATTCTGAAGGCCTCAAGTAACAAGTGCATTGCACAAAAGATTTTTTAGCCACGATGCCTCACTCATGTTGTCAAAATTAAAAATATAACTAATTCTAAAATAACTTTTAGAATATGATAATTTTAACACTTAGTACTTTCTAACTGCCAAGCTTTCTGAGAAATGGTTTATATTATTTCTTCTCTTTTTTAACCTTCACAATTACTCTGGAGGGACAAAAACCATTGTGAACTTCATTTTATTAATGAAAACTGAGATTAAGTTGATTAAGTAACTTGCCCAAGGTCACAGTATATATCTTTGACATAACGTATCCTTTAATTGACAAAATTGCCCAATTGACTGGTGCAAAAGAATTTCAATAATTTTTCATGTCACAAAACCAGTATCAGATTTAGCATTCAAAGTTAGTCTTTTTCAAGTCTCTTGATTTCTTCAAATATATCAATGTCGTTTTTGTGTCCTACCAACCTTGTAGAAAGTAGCAAGGTTCTTGGATATCTATTTGAAAGTTGAGAAGGTTGGATCTGTTATCTAATGCCATAATAATGCTGTATAATGCTTAAAACATAAATGTCAGTGACACAAAGCATCATAAACGTTTATTTAGTTCCCGAGTCTGAGAAGTTTGGGTGATCTGGGCTAGGTTGAGACACTTGTCTGCAGGCACCTGTGTGTCACCCGGACAGCTGTGCTCAATCTGGCAGGCCCAACCCCCAGGGCTGGAAGCTGACTGCTCCAGGCAGATCTTCAGTCTCCCGTTGGAGGACAGTGTGACCCAGTTCAGTGTGGCCACATAGTGTCTCTTACTATCTACAAGACTAGCCTGGGAATGTTCACATGAAAATCTCTAAGGGACAAAGAGCAAACACTCACTTTCCAACCCTCTTTTTGTGTTAAAATTGCTAAAAACCCCACTGGCTAAGTTATGTGACATTTTAACTCAGGGTCAGAGTATGAGCCTCTACCAACACATGGAGAAGGTCATGGATACTGAGAGCATGAATAATATATATAATATATATAATATATAATATATAATATGATATTTTCTTTTTTGGTACCAGGGATAGGCCTCAGGACCTCGCACTTGTTGGGCAGGTGCAGTATCACTGAGCTAAATCCTGTACTAGGATCTTGAGGATCACTCCTCAAACAGTCTACATGCTAATAAAATAATATAATATATCTTTGCTAACTGTATTGCCACTGTTTTAATAAACTAGTAGATCCAGGCTCTAGTACTAGGATCCATATTGAGGAAAATTCTAAGCTGCTATGGGCAAGGCTGGCCTGGGAAAGTTTTCCCTCAAAACCTAGTCAGGGGTGAGCTGGGGGCAGGCATGTCTATTTTTTTTTTCTTTGAGTTTTCTTAAGATAACAAAAGGTTTCAGACACGGGTTGAAGGACCGATTGGACTGGACTCATGCCTTCCCTCAGAACTGTCTTCCAAGGAGACATGTCCATTCCTGGTTCTCTCCCAGCCTGTCCCGTGGATGAAGACCCCACCCAGTGCAATCAGTTTTCCTTGTGTAGACGAGTGCCTGCTACTTCAGCTCTGGATGAAACCCAACCCTGTTCCCCTGTTCGCTGTAAGAGCACTTCCAGCAATAAGGCAGCCCAACAGTTTGCCCGTAGGGCTCCCAAAGAAATGACATTCAAAGATCGTAACAAAAGGACAACTGCTCTCCCACCAGCAATACTTCTAAGTACGCAGCCTTCTGGATGTGACAGGACAGGGAGGGATGGTGTGCAGCCTTCTAGAGAAAGCTCCCTGCTCCCAGACTGCCACGTCTACACCCGTGGTAGTGTTGCAAGCTCTCTCCACTTCTGTCTCCGGTTGATTATTTTTTTAAAAGAAGTTTTACTTTTTGTGCACCTCAGCTGAGCACGTGAAGGAACAAATCTAATAGCTGGAAGCGAGGCACTAGTGTCACCATTTATCTCCTAATTGTGTGGCTTATGGTCATGATTTTACTGGCTGATCTACTGACATCCACTACCATAACGAAGCTAGTTTGGGAGAAACCAGCTTTTACTGTTTCAAAAAAAAAAAATATCACTGCTCCACCCTGTCAATTTAACAAGGAATGACTGTGCCAATAAGAATTTCTCCTTCAACTTGGAAAAAAAGAAAGAGGATTTACTGAACATTTCTTAACAATCGAGCATATGCTTGCTGGTGACGTGATGGCATTGGTACTCTTAATTGTGAAACATGGAAGGAGCTTCAAATTCAAATAGTGCCAAAGCAATGCCGCCTGCATTTATAATTCTCTTCCAATAAAGCATTGGCCCAACTTGCCTAGTGCCTGGTGGTTTCATGGTTCAGAAGTTTGCTGTCTGGAATTTGGTGCAGCTGTTCTCTCCGAGTGACGGCCCATGGGGAAAGGTGTATAAACACATAAAGCTTCTGAAAGCCATCCCAGATTCCTCAAAGCTGGCCCTGTGCTGATGTGTGGGTCAGAAGTATAACGAAGTTAGTCTTGGTAATTGCTCATGTGTTTTCAGAGAGACTCATTACCAACATTCGCAACCTGGTTTCAGTCCAGGCGAGCTTTATGAGGCTAAATTCTAAGCATAATCAAAATAGATGAGAATAAAGAAGCTCAGGCTGGAGAAGAGATGCTGAAAACTTGGTGTGTATACATAGGGTATTTGCAATGCCAAATTAACATTTATTTCTTTGATTTACCAAAACATAAAGGTGTTAAAAACCATTCAGTCTTTTTTTCCTAATTCACAAACATGTACAGTAAAGCAAGCACATATAGGTTAAGTCCTCTGAAATTATATGAAATACTTAACCCTGCTGTACAAATTATTTGCAAAAATCATTAGTTCTAGAAACAATCTTCTATTGCCTTGTAACAATATTACAGATTTTATTCCAATCTGTCATACCTATTCTTTGTGTCCTCCTTTCTACTTTTTTCTTCTTTCCTCTACATTGCTACTAAATTTGGAGATCCTTATCATTTTGTTCTGGGTCCTTAAAGATCAGTAAACTATTTCACTTAAAAATGCCTATCATTTCGAGTTTACATACTGTACATAGTCGGTGCATCCCTTAGTTTGTAGTAGTGATTCCGTGACGTCTAAGAGTGGCACATCGGAGGAATCATCCCAAATGCAGCCCAGAGAGACAAGCATCATCTGTACTTAAGTGAAAATAACAAAATTAACTAAAAGCTACGTGGTCCTATAATCATTCTTCATTTGAAAGTTTAGCAATATCCAGTGAAATACTCCTTTCTTAAAATAATTGGATTAAATTCTAAACAATCACTGCTGAGTTTCAATAATACATATGTAAGCTCAACCTTTTAACCTCATACTCCTTGTTGGGGTTCCCCAAAGAAATAAACACAACGGGGGATTTGTTATAGAAATTGCCTCATATAGTTACAGAGGCTGAAAGATCCTGGGGTTTGTCATCCATAAGGTGGAGAAGCAGGAAAGCCAGCTGTTGTCGTCCACGAGCCCCCTCGCAGAACAAGGTTCTGGAGCGCTGGATCGCCAGAGGGACTCCGCCGAGGTTTCTGGAACGTTTCTGCTTTATTCAGGAAGTCCACAGTTCCACAGGGTCAGGGAACCATGGGGGCGGAGCATGGAAGGAACATTTAACATTTGGCGGCATCTTATTGGCCAGACATGGCGGAGTGATTTTTTCTTGGGCGAGGCGAAGGAGTCACGGACTAGGGGCGGAGGTGTAGCCAGTTGGACCCATCATCTACGCTCTTAGGCGAGTTAGCTCAGCCTTAGCAAGGTCTCCGAGTTAGCTCAGCCTTAGCAAGGTCTCCGAGTTAGCTCAGGAGATGGGAGTGCGGCGCACCTGGCCCAGCCGGGCTTGAACTTCTCCCACCGCCAGCAATATAATGGAGTCCTGAGGCCTGGGAACCCCATTCGCAAGGGCTTGATGGAAAAGACGGAAGTTCCAGGTTAAAGGGAAGACGGAAGCATTCACCTCCCTCTGCCTTCTTATTTTCTTAGTACTTTCCATTGTTTTGATGACACCTATCCACATCGGTAAGGACAATGTGACCCATCATCTACGCTCTTAGGCGAGTTAGCTCAGCCTTAGCAAGGTCTCCGAGTTAGCTCAGGAGATGGAGTGCGGCGCACCTGGCCCAGCCGGGCTTGAACTTCTCCCGCCGCCAGCAATATAATGGAGTCCTGAGGCCTGGGAACCCCATTCGCAAGGGCTTCATGGAAAAGACGGAAGTTCCAGGTTAAAGGGAAGACGGAAGCGTTCACCTCCCTCTGCCTTCTTATTTTCTTAGTACTTTCCATTGTTTGGATGACACCTATCCACATCGGTAAGGACAATTTTTATTAATCTAATAGCCAAATGCTAATCTTGTCCAGATATGCCTCAACACACGCGCACCTCAGAATCATGTTTTTTTATGATCTGTGTTGGCACCCTTCAGTCCAGTTAGGTTGCAGAATTTGCCAGCACTACTCTCAGGGAACAATATATTCTAACGGGAGAGGAGACTCTTCGTCACCCCCAATTTACTGAGACTCATCTGCCCACATGAATCTCAAGGATGCTTTCATAAAGTTTGAAAACAGCCAGCGCTTGCTTCATGAGCACTCTTTAAATCCGGTGGTTTTCCACAGTTTCACTTTTAAATAGTTTCTTTAGCACACTGGAAGTTAAAATGAATTTAAGTGTATAAATAAGTTGAACACTAAGGCTGGGCACCTGGAATTCCTGAGTAACTTAACAAGATGGAAAATGATGAAAACAGATAATCTGTTGTTTATTTAATAAAATGGTCAC
This sequence comes from Fukomys damarensis, assembly GCF_012274545.1. NCBI lineage: Eukaryota > Metazoa > Chordata > Mammalia > Rodentia > Bathyergidae > Fukomys > Fukomys damarensis. The sequence goes on along the minus strand of NW_022900942.1, from coordinate 53,970,255 downwards.
ACACAAAAAAATCCCCACAGAGAATTCTACAGCTTTCTTGTGCAATAATTACAAAATATAATGCAAAAACTATATTAGCAATTAGGAAATATATAGGTATAAACCTAGCATGAAATATGTAATACCTATACAAAGTGATATATAAAACATACTAAAGGATATAAAAGAATGATAGAATAAGGCCATCAAAGTACTATATTCCTGGAGAGGAAAGCATAATGGTATAAAGTTCTCAAATCAATGCAAATTAATATGTCTGTACAAAGTAAAGCAACTCCAACTCTTAACAGATATTTTCTTTCATAACAAAGTGATTCTGAAGTTCTTCTGAAATATCAGCTATGAAAAATTGTAATTACATATTTGAGAGTGTATAATTGTAAGAGATATGTCACTACCAGATATCAACTTACACTATAAAGCTACTATAAGAAAAACTGGGTTTCCTGGCAAAGGAAACAAAAAATTGATCAATGGAATATAATGGTGGCTCTGAGAAGAAATTTAGTACCTACACAGAAATCTCTTGTTCAGTTAAGTGAGTGCTCTAAATCAGTGGTGAAAGAAAATACCACTAGGGTGCTGGGCTTCATCCTCCTGTCCTGATTCAGCCTTGCCTTGTTAGCTCATCAGAAGAAAGTACCCAATATCTCTTTCTTTGTACTCAGGGACTTTTCAGGAGTTCCCCTGAGTACAATGCCACATAAAAGGGAATCTCAGCCAGTGGATGAATGTGTCTCTCCTTCGAGACTTGGATGACTACAGAATCACAGCCACATGTCATAAGTACCTCTGAATGTCCCACATGGAGTTAACTTGTCAGCTCTAGAGGTCACACAGCAGATTACACTTGAATTGGGTTTCCTTTGTTCTTTGCTGTTATCTGCCACTAACTCCTGATTCCTAACAATACATTCTTAAAAAATACATACATAACCGCTGTCCCGGGATCTGCTTTGTGAAATAACCCAGTCTAAGTCAGATGAACTGTGAAATAAATTATCTTGAGAAATTGGTTATACAGTGGGAAAAGGATAAAGATACCATGGTAAATAAATCAATTTGATAAATGTTGAAGAGTTAAATGCAACAATACAACCAAAGATTTGAAAACACCACTAAAATGAAGACTGTCTCTTACCTCAGCTTTTTTTTTTGTGTGTGTGTATTTTTCAGGTAGCTTTTGCTCTATTTTATCTTTGCTTCATTTGTGCTGTCATGCAGATGTTTTCTAAAATACTGTGCTTGCAAAAGATCTCTTCTCATTTGCAGAATTGCTATAGTTTTACCCACTTCTATACCTCCTCCTTGTTTTGCATTTGGATTTGGGGTGGACAGTGGAAATACATGATTATATTTAGCCTGCCATCTGGATCCATAATATTTTAAATTTTGCATTAATTATATCTCACTTTAATGGCATAGAATTGCATCAAAAGTCTAATTTAAGAGTCTTTGATGAGTACAATTTTGTCAGAGTATGAAGACATCTCTTCCCTAATTAAGCTATTCTCAATTGTCCCATGCAGACAAAAATGCCGCCTCATGTTGGCATGTTTATCCCAGCAGTTTCGAGCTAGCAAATCCTGAGGGATTATTCATCCCTTGATGTTCGAGGTATGGCTTGCTGACCAAATTAGCCAATTTGTCCTTTTTGTGGCTCTCTTGACTCTTCCTTTCATTCAACTTTCTGTGAATCAGCATTCATGTGCTGGTAGGCCAGCAGTTCCTGACTGTCTACTCTGTGGGGCATTCAAAATTGCTTATTGGCAGATTGAATTACGTACTAAGAAGTATTCTTATGTATTTTAATTTAAGGGAATGCTTTCAAAAAATTCATGGAAAGTTAAAGTAGACACAAGACATCAAGACTTGTGTGTGTGTGTGTGTGTGTGTGTGTGTATACATGCTTAATGTTTAATTAGATGCCATTTATCTACACTCAGCACACATCTCTGTGTTCCTCATTATATAAATTAAAATAACCTACATCCAAGTACATAGCTAACTGGCTCACCTTTAAACATTTTATGTTTCTAGTGATCAAAGCCCTCCTTTTGAAATAGTTCAATCTTCTGACCTTAAGAGCAAAATACTTTCCCCAGGTTGCTCTTTTAGACCAGTTATAAAGATTAAATTTTCTAGTTCAGAAAAAGTAACTTCAGCCTTTACTGTGTCCAGATACAGATTTTTGTAGTGTTAAGTGACCAAGAGGTATATAATTACATAGGGGGAGACCCAGAACAATTCATGCTACATGATTTTTAAGGTGTTTAAGTTTGAAATTGCAGATGCAAAAGGAATTTCAGGGATGATACAGAGTGGTCCCTGGTACCCTTTGCCCAGCTTTCTCTAATGGTTTTTGTCTTACATAGTACATTATCAAAACTAGAAAATTAACACTGGCACATAGTACATGCATAGTTCTATGCCAGTTTATCAACACATACAGTTCGGTGTGAGCACTGCAACAAAGATACAAAAGCATTCCATCTTTGCAAAGATTTTTTCCCATTTCTCTTTTACATTCATCCTTCTTCTCATATCCGTCTTCCCCTAAGCGTCCCTGAACACTGCAACCACTAATCTGTTTTCTTTCTTTTTTTTTTGGTACTGGGGATTGAACTAATCTGTTTCTATATGTAAAATTTATCATGTTAAGAATGTTCTTCAGGTAGAATCATACAGTACATGATCTTTGGAGACCTTTTCCCCACTGAGCACAATACACTTGAGAACTACACAAGTTGTAGATACCATTTTTCTCTTCATCGCATAGTATGGTTTGCCCTTTTGTGGCATTATGTGGATGCACCACAGTTTAATCATTCACCCTCTAAAGGACACTTGAATTGTTGCAGGTTTTGGCTTTTGCAAATAAAGCTGCAAGGGACAATAATGTACAGATTTTTATAGGGGGTTAGTTTTTCATTTTGTCACGTTTAGGAGAGGTCGGGGTGGGGGGAGTTTCAGCTTCTTCTACCTCCCAATCTCTCAATAGCCCATTAAGTTATAAATCTCCAATTGGATTAATCCATTGGCCCTCATGACTCAATCATCTCTTAAAGGCCCTACCTTTACATTTAAGATTTAAACTATTGCAGACAGTATATCTATTTTTATTTTTCTTTTTCCTACAGTGTTGGTGTATCTGGTGGTCTAATTTGCATTTTTTGATGGCCAGTGATGCTGAATTATTTTGTGTACTTATTTACATTTGTAGATGCTCTTCCAGGAAATGTTCTTTATATCTTTGTTCATTTCATTCCTCAGTCTTTGTTTTGTTTTGTTTGGTACCAGGGATCGAACTTGGGTCCTTGCGCTTACAAGGCAGGCGGCGGAACCACTGAGCTAAATCCCTGGCCCTTTAAAAGCTGTTCATTTCTTAACTGGACAGCTTCACTTTTTACTTTAGTGTTTTAATGATTTTTTTATGTTCTAGATGTGAGTCTTTTGTCAAATATATGGATTGTAAATATTCTTTCCCTAACTGTGATTTGTCATTTCATTCCTTTCACAGTATTTTAAAGAGAGAAAAACAACATTACTTTTGTGACCTCATTTAAAAATGTTTAATGAACCTTACTTTTGGCACAGAGTCCCCAACACTTTCTAAATCCTGAAGATTTTCTCTTACATTTTTTTGTAAAAGTTTTATGCTTAACATTTAGATCTAGGGGTCATTTAAATTAGTTTCTGTATTCTATATATGGCTTACATTAAGATTGATGTTTTTAGCTATCAATATTTAATATCTCTGCTCCAATTGTTGAAAATAATATACTTCCTCTATTGTATTTTTATAATTTTGTAAAAACAGTAAATGAGTAAACTCATTGGACTATTTCTGGGACCTTTATTCAGTTCTATTGATCTGAACTCACTCCTAATGCAACAACGTTGATTAGTGTAGTTAAACAATGTCTTGAAATTGGCTACCAACAATTCTTTCTAGTTTATTCCTTTTTTTATAATATGGTTTTAATTAGTGCAATTCTTTTGTCGTTCATACAAATTTTAGAATCCAGTAGATGCCTACAAAGAAATCTTGCTGAGATTTTGTTAGGAATTAACAAAATCTTGTATATCTACTTGGGAAGAAATGAAATTTTTACTACATTTGTCTAGTATACAAACCTTTTACACGTTCTGCTAGATTTATTCTTTCTTCACAATTGTAAATAGTACCTAACTTTTTTTCTTTGCACATATTCACTGCTATTTGCTAATCTAGAGATACCAGTTTGTGTGATCAGTTTATAATCGGTGCCATTTCACTTGTAGTACTAGGATATTTCACTTTTTGACTTTTTTTTAAAGCAGTTTCTATGCAGTTTCCTATGTTGATATGTCACCAGCAAACAGACTCAGATTTAATTTTTTTTTCTGATCTGTAATGTCTTAATTTATTTTCTGCCTTAATAAACTCACTAGCATTTAAAGTATTACGTTGGGTAGCAGTGGTAGTGAGTGAACATCTTTGCCTTTTACCCAGTCATAGGGATGAAGTGTTTATTCTTTCACTGTTTCCTTCAGTGTTGGCCATATGGATCTTTTGTAGATGTTTTTTTACCAACTTAAGTAAATTCCTCTGTATTCTGGTTTCTGATATCTTTAATCATGAAAGGTTGTTGAATGTTGCCAAATGTTTTTCTTACATCAGTTGATCCGGTCATATTTTTTCTTTAGCTTGTTTATGTGATGGATTACATGGATTGATTTCCAAATGGTGAGCCAACATTGTGTGGCTAGTATTAACTACACGTGATTTATGCTGTACACTTTTCTTATGTGTTTCTGAATTTCTTTTGCTAGTGTGTTGTTAAGAAAGTTTCTATGTTTTTCAGAGATATTGATTTGAAGTCTTCTGTGTCTTTGTCTGCTTTTGATATCGAGGTAATAGTACATTCATGGAAGGAATTGGAAAATGTTCCTCCTTGTGATTTCTAGAACTAGGTAGACTTTGTGTTAAAATTACCACGAATATTTTGCAGAAATCACCAGTGAAAATATTTGGTAAAGGAGATTTTTGTTTTTGGAGGTTTGAAAGTTTGAACTTTAATTTATTAGTATGGGGCTATTCAGATGATCTGTTTAATGTTGGGAATATTGAAGTAGCATGTATTTTAGGAAGAATTGGTCTATTTCATCTTAATTGTCAAATTTATACTTGTAGAATTGTCCACAATATTTTCTTGTTATCCTTTTATAGTTTATATGGTCTGATATATGGCAGTGATAAAATGCGTATCATTCCTAAAATTGATAATCTATTTCTCATTCACTTTACTTTGTCAGTATTGTCGATTTTATAGTTCTTTTCAGAAAACAAGTCTTTTACTTTTTCTATTTTTTTTGTTGCAATTATATTTATTTCCTTCTTTTATGTAGTGTTTTCTGCTTCTGCTTTGGGATTATTTAACTTTTAGTTTTCTATGTCTTGTGATATGATCTTGAATTATTGAGATATTTCTAATTTTAATGCAAATGTTTAATACTTTTAATTTTAATATTTCTTTAGCTGCTTGCTGCAAATTTGGATACATGGTGTTTTCATTTTCATACAATTTAATGTATTTTAAAATTATCCTTGAGAGCTTTTTGAACAAGAACTATTGGAAATGTTCTGCTTTCATGTTTGAAAATTTTGATTTCTAGTTTAATTATGGTTTGGTCTGAGCAGGTCTTATGCATGGTTTTCATTTTTTAAAAAATTTTTAACAAGTTTGTTTCATGGTTCAGGATGTGGTCGTCTTGGTGTAAAGTTGTATGGTTATGTGTTCTGTAGGAGCTTGAACTTCTTTTTTTTATCTTCTTACTGTTATGGTTTAGATAAAATGTCCTGTTCTGTAGGAGCTTGAACTTCTTTTTTTTATCTTCTTACTGTTATGGTTTAGACATAAAATGTCCCCCAGATCCTCCAGTGTTCAGAAGGTGATTATCTTATGGAGGGGCCATGCTTGATTTGCTGTTAGAAGATGGGGCCCGGCCGGAAGAGGCAGGTCATTGGATGTGACCCGGAAGGGTATAGTGTCTCCCTTTGGCTTGTCCCTCCTTTTACTGCTTCCTGACCCTCAAGATGTGAGGTGCGTGGCTCTGGCCAATCTTTCCTCTATGACTTTCTGCCTTGCAGTCAGCCAATGATGGAATAAAATATAACTCAAAATAAACCTCTTGTCCTGTAAGCTGTGGGTGTTGGGTGTTGTGTCCTGGCATCGAGAAAGTGACAGAGACATTGGGTGTTGTAAAAATGTTGATTAGATCTTGCTGCTTGATGGATAGTGTTTGTGTTCAGTATTTGTGCTGGCTTATTGGCTAGTTATTCTTTTAATTGTCATAGGAACAGTGTTGAAGTTGCCAATGATATTTGTGCATTTATTTTTTTCTTTAGTTTTATTAGGATAATTTTGAGCACTATTGTTCAGTGCATGTGTATTTAGGATTTTTAGGATTGTTGAAATAAATATATTCCTAGTGCTTATGTAGCTACTTCTGGATTCTTTTTATTAACTTTAGTGTGTTATATATTTTTCTCTCGTTTCACTTTCAACCTGCTTATCTCATTATATTTACGTGAATTTTTTGTTGTTGCTTTTTGAGTAGGTTCTCTTGAGGTAGCTCAGGTTGGTCTGAAGCTTACTTTGTAGCCTTGGCTGGAGTCAAACTCAATGCAATCCTCCCACGTTAGCCTCCCAAAGACTGGGATTAAAGGCTTGTATCACCATGCTCTGCTTGCAGTAGATTTCTTGTAGTCAGCTTATAGATAGGGCATGTTTTTAAAGTCTGTTATTCTAGTCACTTTTCTATAATTTTTGTTTAGCTCAATTATATATAAATATAGATATTAATATTTTGTATCTTACATTAAACACTCATTTTGTATTTTTGTTTTTCCCTCCTTTTCTTTTTTTTCCTTCTTGAGAGATATTTGAACATTTTTCTACAATTCCATTTTGATTTTTCTACAGTGCTAATATTTTGTCTTATTTGTTTGTGGTTCTTGTATTTACTACTTTGTATACAAATTATCATTGTTTTCTAGGGATGCCATTTAACTAGTTCAAGTGAAGCTGAGAGCTCTTATTTCACTTCACATTCATTTACCTTTCTCTACTTTTGACAAAATGTCTATCCATCTAGATATTGAAAATCAGATTTTACAGTGATATAACACTGGCTTCAACAGTCAAATATGAATTTAAAAACTCAAGAAGATAAGGAGTCCACTTTATCCAATCATTTATTTGATATTATATATTTTTTTATCTTCCTGATGTTCCAAGACTTTTGCTTTGATTGTTTGTTTATGGTTAGAGAGCTTCCCTTCACTATTCCTTGGGGAATATCAGCTGGATCAAACTCCGGTCCTCGCTCTTGTTAGGCAGGCAGCAGAACCACTGTTTTAAATCCCCAGCCCTAGAAAATATTTCTGACAGTGTTTATTTGAATATCTTTCAAGCCATCCTTTCTTTTCTTAGAATCTGATGACACATATATTAAGTCTTTTGTTATATCCCATAGTTTTATCAATTTTCATTTTTTTCCACATATTTTTCTCTCATACACAGTTTGGATCCCATTTTTTTTAACCTTCAATTTCACTAAGTATTTTCCATATCCTCTCCATTTTTTAATTGAAACCATCTATTTATTATTTTATTCAATTATTGTGCTTGTGAGTTCTAAAATTTCCGATTGGCTCTTTATATCTTTTTGTCTTTCCTAGGATATCCTGTATTCTCATTAGTGTCAAGCATCTTTGTAATTAATTGAGATACACTTAATGACAGCTTTTTAAAAGAAACCCCCATTGGATAATTCATAATCTCTGTCATCTTGATATTGGTACTCATTGACTTTTTTTTTCAATTTAGATTGAGACTATCTTGGTGTTTGGTATAAGCTTTGTTAGATGAAAGCTGGACATAAGAGATTATGCATTGTGCCTGACTATTCCAACAGACTTTGTCTAGGCTTCTCCAGCAGGAGGAAAGGGGATGATATCTTGTTATTCAGCAGAGAAACCCGGTTCTCCAGGTCTAAATTTACCTTCCATCTGCAGTTATTATTGGGAAGGTGTGCTCGTTTCGTGTCTCCTCCAGCTGTCTGCTTATATCACACTGGTAGGGAGAAGCATGGGTGTCTTGTTTTTTATTATCCGCATGGCTTCTGATCCTGCTGGGAGGAGACTGCACTACCTCATTACAGGTGGTGATGAAAGTCAGCCACTTGGCCCACTGTCTCCCTTAGTATGAAAAAAGGAGGAGCATCTCTTCTTCTTCATCGGGAGTGGGCACCTAGGCTAACAAGTTTTGTTATGACTCCAGCTCATTGCTTGGTCTTCTCTGACACTGCCCTGACATAAGGGTTATGAACCCTCTTTGTACCTGGGAGTGAGTTGAAGTGGAAGAGCAGGCTCTCCATTTGCCTTTTCAGCGGGTGGTGGCTGTAGGCATCCACAGCATTTTTCTACAGTATTTAATTGAAATGGAATAGTTATTGTGTTTTCTGTCAGGCTTAGTTTCCTTTTCGTGGTTCTTTGAAGAAAGAGAGCAAGATTCCCTTGTATTCTTTTTTTATTTGTGACTGCTGGTGTTTCTGGGTGGCCTATTTCTCTAACACCTTGCTTCAGTTATCAGAGATGAGAAGGAGACTAAGGCAATTCACTAGTGTGTTGTGGGTCGTATCCCTAGGTCCTGCATTTTTTTCCTCCATGTTTCAGTCATCTTGTATTTGTTCATATCTAATGTCCATGAATTTTAACTGTATTTACAAGAAAGCAGACATCTTCATGAATTAATAATAATTCAGAAAATTTCCAGAAAAACAATGATGACCATTGTGTCACTTTTACTATTTTCAGTATTTCTCTTTGTTTGCTAATAATGTTGTCCATATAATCATATAGTGAAGGAAAAAAATGTGTGCTGAAGTCAAATGATGTATCTAATAAGATTTTTGATTTAAATTATTAAGTGCTTGTTATATACATGATTTATGAACTAAGGCAAAAAGAATATCCAACCCTTTCATTTGGTACTAGTTAGAAATACAAATACCACTTTTGAGACTTTTCCTATAGCTAGGGATACCAAATGGCACAACTCTGGCTAATGTGATAAAAGCAGATTACCGACAGAATCTCTGGAAGTCTTTGACTCTCACCAATAACTGGCCAGCTACAGTGAGGTGTCGTTATGCCCAGTCCCATTTTTCTCCTGATGCCTTGAGAAGGCCATAGCTACATTGTGCAACCTTGGAAGAAAGTTCAAGGTCAGGAGATCACCCAAATCTGATACTTTGAAATTAGCAGGTGATAAACTTTAATTAATTAATTAATTAATTAATTAATTTTGATGGGTTTAGGAGAGTAATATCTTAGGTTTTGTGGGATGCTATTTTTGTCACAACTATTCCATTGTGCTACATTACACTGAAAGCATTCATATACAGTATTTGGTGGAATAGGTATGATTTATGTTCCAATAAAGCTTTTATTCACCAAAACAGAAGACAAGCCAGATTTGGTCAAAGAAATGTAATTTGCCAACCACTGCTTCATATCATTCAGCAGCTGAGCAAGTGTCTCCAACTGTGTACATCCAGAATTCTTGCTATGAGAGAAAAGGAAGCTTCTTGTTGAAACCATTATTGTTAGTGGTGATATTTGTAACTGAATGCACCGATGATTAAAAGCTTATATTCCATATCTCACATTTCCGTCAAGCTATTTTGTGAATATAAGAAAATGTTTAAATTCATAGCATAGGAAATTAAAAGTAAACTTTCCAAAGACTGTGTTAAACAAATGATGGCTCCGACAGGTATTTTCCACCTAACAAAATAGCAACATTACCTCCTAGGAAGTTGTAAAGACATTCTGTCGATTTTTCGTGTCTCAGGTAATGTAAGTAATTCATAAAACTAGATGATTATACTTTTATGTCATGGACAGTTTTGCTGTGATGGATTTTTTTCTGTCTCTTCTTTTTCCTACCTTGAAGCACACAGATGTACAATTTCTACATTCAGGGAAAGAAAATAAAAACTTCAGAAAGCAAAGAGACAGCCAGTGAGGTGGAGCTGAAGGTTTGTGAAGAAGGCATTCTCTTCCCTTCTTCCATTTTGGGGATGAAGTACATTTCGTTCCTATGCTGACTGGGCTCCAAGAACACACGCGAACATTACCAAATCCTTGAGTTTATTCTTTATATTGATCAAGTTAGCATGCATGTTTTTAAAAGTCTATTAATATTCAATGTTGGGAAGGGTATGTTATTGTCACATTACTTGCAGAAGTATAAATGGGCATTGATTATGTTTCTTAAAATCAGTTTGGCAGTTCATAAAACACGAAGTAATTCATGTGGATTAAATCACTTACTGTGCTTTCAGAAAATTTTATTGTGGAAATAATCACTGCACACACAAATACTTCTTTATAAAATTTCACTATGAGTTTTGATAATAAAATATGAAATAATCTATTATTAGAAACAATAGACAAATGGCTATGCTGCACACATAAAAGTAATATCTTGAAACCATTTAAATATTTCAGTTGCAAAGGAAATACTTAAAGTATGATATTAAACGGAAAAACCTATAACATGAGCTTGTGGGAAAATGGAAAATGGTCTAATATGGCATTAAACTTTTTTCCTCTGCTCTTGCACTTTTATCTTTGATTCATTGTAATAAAAATCTCAAATTCTCTCTTTATCTCTAAGCCTATTACTGTAGCTCTCATAGTTATCGATATATTTATCTGTGCATAAAAAAGAGGCAGGAATTACAGCTACATAGTAGTGGTGTTCGTTGGATTGCAGGATCTCATGTAGTTTTCATTGCTTCCCTTTTAAGTTTAGTTGTCTTCATTATTAGCAGACATCAAGAAAATAACTTAAATCCAATGAAAGCCATGATTTAGAAGGTATTCTGCACATATGAGAAAATGTAGCACGTCAGCCCTTCACAAATCTCCGGACTCTTTATGTATCCTGGGGAACTAATCATTTTTATTCGCAGAGGACAAGTTCTTGACTTTGTACTTTGCTGCCTTAGAACTTTTCTCTGAATTTAACAACTCTCTTCTCTCAGATTTTAAGGTCAGGGGATGGAGAGTGAGAAAAACTTCCCCTTGATACAGCATTCTTTCCATCAAGTTTTAAAAATATCCCAATATTGTCCATAATAGAAGCACTCTTTAGATTCACACGTACTGATGTGCTGCTCTGTGCTCTTGTCCATTATTGCTCCTCCGAACAGGTCCACAATAAAACCTAAATAAGCTTAAAGAATAAAAGTTTTAAATAATAGCATTTAAAATTTTTAGATCTCTTTTCTCAGAAGTAATTCATTTTTATTTGTGTTAATTTTCTCTATTAATTAAAAATATTTTTGACTATGTGTTTTCTTATATGGTGAGAGAGGTTGATGCATTATAAAAGAAATATGTTGTCTTGCCCCAGCATAGCTAAAATTCAGACGTGGAGAAAAGGTATCTGAATGAGCCTTTTCCTTATTTTTGTTTAAGGGCTGCTTTTGTCTTCCTATTTTTAAATATATGCAGCCAGAGTTGGCTAACCTGATTTGCTATGAAAAATCCATTTTATAACTAAATAGAAATCAATACATCAGGCCAGGAAAGACCAAGAAAAAGAATGAATAACTGAATCAGTGTTATCACTATGCTAAGACACATTTTTTATCTTAAAAGTATATTTGTATTTTCTTCCTTACTGTAACTCAAAGTTTCTGACTCTCTGTATTATTGGCATTTTTGACCTGATAATTCTTACTTGTGGCATTTTTCCTGTGTAACACACAGGGTATTTAGTAGGATCCTTGGCATCGGATGCCAATAGCTATTTATTCCCTAGTTATGACCACACACACACACACACACACACACACACACACACACACAGACACACACGCACTCACACACACATCCAGAAATTTCCACACATTCTTTGGTGACAAAAATGGCTCCAAATTTTAAGTGCCATGAATTTTCTAAAACTTTAACTTACCTACAATCAGGTAGGAAAAATAAGCCACAAATTTATATGTCTTATATTCCAAAGTCAATTAAAGCCTACTGTGACAACCAGTGAAAGAACTAAAAACATTATATATAAGGCAAATGTAGGAGGTTCATTGGGATTTCAGTATGCTGTTGTGAAGGTTGAATAACACCTTTTTAGTATATCAGTACATAACACATGTCATATACCAAGAATATGGCCACAAAAAGGCTTAGGCCCAAAAGCTCATGAAGTCCAACTAAAATTTTAAGACATTCACTGAAGATCTCTATCTGGATTTTAAATAGTTGTCAATTGGTCGATACCATGCATCTGGTATTTCAGGCACTAAAACTACTTTTTATAATACATAGTACTGATAGGTGTCGGGGTGGGTGTATTATCCATTACTTTTCCCTGTAGATATCAAGACTCAAGCCAGCTTTGGACCTTGGAGCCTTTTCCTCAGTCTACTGTATGAAGACGAATTCTGCCAGACCCAGGATAATCACCTCAGCACCTTGCCTGTTCCAGTCTGATATTTACATCTGTGCCCTAGTAAGTATCCGTGTTCTATGGTTAGGATGTAATACAAATATTGTTAGAGATCATGCATGAAAAGAAGGGAAATGGAGAAAAATTGGACAGAAAAAGCTAAATTTTGATACTGATTTAACAAACTTGAAATCAACTAGAGGAAGCTTGGTCTTAATATTCTCATGTCAATCAGACATTGGCGCAGGCTGTCTCAGAGGGAAGGACCTCAGTCAAGGTGACTGCTAGCAGCTGAGGCATGTCCGGAAGGAGTAGACAGCCCAAGGCTGTCTGTTAATCTCAACTTCTGTGGCTGGACCAAGAAACTTTCTAAAAGGGAGATCTAGTGTAGGGGCACGTCTTTGTCACACATGTCATTTAGACTGGTTTTCATTCTAAACTATGCATTAGAATTCTGTTAGCAGCTTGTGAAAAATACCAGTACCAGGATGCTACGCCCTATGTAATCTAAATTAAATCTCTAAGATAGGACACAAAATCAATATTTTGATGAAATCTTGAAGGTGAAATTCATGTGTAACCAAGATTGAGAATCACTAATTAGTACTAATTGAGGAAATAGGTAAATTTTTGAACTTCCAAAAATAAGGAGGGGGAAGAGAAGTCCTCATATTAGTATTATTTGAAAAGCTGTGTGAGTTATTGAGAAAGTAATTTGTGACAAAATATCTATGTGTGACATATTTTATTTGGTTTTACTGCAACTAGTTTTCATAGTCAAAAGAATAAACACACACACACACACACACACACACACACACACAATTTCATGTAATTTTTACTTAAGTTTTTCAGAATCCCCAAGCCTGTTTAAATGCTGAAAGGAGATATTTTTTTATCCTTCTGGTCTTTAAATAGTTCTTTCTGAAAAATTTAGTTCTTCAGTACCATAGAAGCTCGGATGAATTTCCAATTATCTATTTATAAATGGAATTCTGACCTCGCTGTTGGAGAGGTCTTGCCTAGAGTGATCGCTCAGCCATATGGCTGAGAAAATGAAGTGGTAAGTTTATTCTTCTGAGATATATGTTGATGCCTCAGCTAATTAGTCTTTTCCAAATTTGTGTCACTGCCATTAGGAGACATAGAACAGAGAATCTGTGATGCAACAACTGACTTTTAGATGAAGATTTCACCTTTAGGTAACTGGACAGGATTTCTGCGGAAGACAGTGCAGGTGTTCCAGGGTACATGCATAGCACACTGACCTTGAATCACCCACCGAGCGACATTAGTCTGTGAAGGCCTAGGAACCACTGATTCTGATCATCACCATTCTAGGTGTGAAGGAGACAAGAATCTGAAGGCGCCAGCACCCTCAGAGGCTGGGCCCTGGGAAACCAGCCATGGCCATCCCACCCAGTTTCTTTTTTTTTTCCCCTCATTGAGTTTATTGATACTTTTTAGGTATACAGCACAGTTACATTCATTATTGGGATCTTGTCCCTTTAAAAACATGGCCGGTCTGGGATCTCATTTTTTCCTCATACCCCTTCCCTCCTGTCACCCCCTCCTCCCTTCCCTAGTTACAAAAATTGTTTTCCATTTTTTCAAATTTTTTTCTTTTCCCTTATTTCCTTTCCCCTACCCTTCCCACTTCCCCTACACCTTTAGCCCCTTTCTTCCTGTTACACATTGTCATTTATACCATTAGGATCTTAATTACAGTTATAGTTTTTCACACCAGAGAAACTATTCAGTATTTACACATGTGTGACTTGCTTATTTCACTTGAGTATGACCTCAATATGTATCCATTTTCCTATGAATAACTCTAGTTTCTCATTCTTTATGGCTGAGTAGTATTCCATTTTATAGGAAAACCACATCTTCTTTATCCAGTCTCCAACTGATGGGTAATTGGCTGTTTCCAAGTTTTAGCTATTACAAACTTTGCCACTATAAACATGGGTGAGTGTATATATATCACTATGGTATGATTCTTTTAATTCTTTGGGAAAGATACCCAGCAGGGGGATGGCTGGGACAAATGGAACCTCTAACCCTAGTTCTTTGAGGTATCTCCATATTGATTTCCATAGTGGTTGCACCAGTGTGCACTCCCACCAACAATGGAGAAGGGTTCCTTTCTCCCCACAACCCCACCAACATTTGTTATTGGTTGATTTCTTGATAGCAGCCATTCTTTGTGAGGTGAGATGGAATCTCAGTGTTGTTTTCTTCTGCATCTCTCGAATGACCATTAATGTTGAACATTTTTTCATTTATTTATTTGCTGCTTTTACTTGTTTGTCATAGAAATATCTGTTCATTTCAGCTGCCCATTTTTGAATCAGGTCTTTATATTTGAGGTGTCTGATTTTTTTTGAGTTCTTTATATATTCTAGATAAGAATCCCTTTTCTGAGAAATAGCTGGTAAAATTTTTTCCCACATTGTAGGTTGTTTCTTAGCTTTGTTGGTGGTTTCTTTTGCAATTCAGAAGCTTTTTAGTAAGATCTGATCCGAGTTGTTGATTCTTTATGCTAGTTCCTGTGCTACTGAAGATTTATTCATAAAGTCTTTTCTTATGACAGGGTCTTCAAGGGTTCTGCCTAACTTATCTTCCAGCAGATTTAGTGTTTCTTTTTTAATATTTAGATTTTTAATCCACTTGGATTTTAGTTAGTGCACAGTGAAAGGTAAGGGTTTTGTTTTAATCTGTGGCAGGTTGAAATCCAGCTTTTCCAACATCATTTGCCTCCAGTGAAGATGGTTGGCTCCTTTGTCAAAGATGAGGTAGCTGAGTACATCTGGAGTTGTTTCTGTATCTTCCAATCTATTCCACTGATCCTCAGGTCTGTTTCTTTGCCAGTACCATGCTGTTTTTATCACAGTGGCTTTGTAGTATAGTTTCAAATTGGGAATTGTTATACCCCTGCCATGTCTCTGTTGCCTAGGGTGGATTTTGCTATTCTAGGTCTCTTATGGTTCCAAATGAATTTTTGGATTCTTTTATCTAGTTCTGTGAAATATACTATTGGAATGTCAATTGGAATTGCATTGAATCTGTATAGCAGTTTTGGTAGTATGGCCATTTTCACTATGTTGATTCTACCCAGGAGCAGGGGATATCTTTCCATTTTCTTATATCCTCTTTGATCTCTTTTTTCAGAGTGCTGTAGTTTTCAGTGTAGAGGTCTTTTGTTTCTTTCATTACAATGACTCCTAGATACTTCAGTTTTTTGGATACTATTATGAAAGGAATTGTTTTCCCAATTTCTCCCTTAGTGAGTCTATTATTTGTGTACAAGAAGGCTATTGATTTTTGCGTGTTGACCTTGTATCCAGTACATTCATCTTTTGATGTACTTATAGGTTTAGCTCTAAATTAGACTATTAAACTAATACTGACTCAAAGATCAATGTGACTATAATAGAATCATTTAGAAAATGTATGACTGAGCACTGTTCCTGTCATGCTGATCTTGTTAGATTAAGGTTTTTCCTCCCTTGGAGTCATCAGTTTTATTTTTCTCCATTGCTACATACTGGTACTAACTTTGATATACAAAAGCTTACCTGAATTTAATTTTGACTTTTTGACACCTGAATATTTATAATCATGAGCTCATTCCTTGTTTGGAATAAGAATATTGGGTTTTTGTCTTAGCACTAATTTTGGCACATAGAACCTTTTTTTGTCTTTTGTTTTTTCTATACATAGATATTTGAGGTTTCCTGATGTATTTTTAAAATAATGTTTCTGAGATCAACTTGTGTCCTCTATCTCATTTTCTGACACCTACCCTTTGACCAATGTAGTAGGCCATTTGGAAATCCTACCAGTTTTTACAAGTAGTGCATAGTTTTCAAATTGTCAATCCTAATTGTCTTAGTATACTGCCAAAACTAAAACATTATTTTTTGCTGACTTATAATTTAGTTAGATCTTGTACAGAGAAGATTTTAAAACTTGAATTTAATAGTTTAAGAATATTAATATACATAGAATAGTTGACTCAATTTACAATCCAAATGATAGATAATGAATGAAAAGTGTTGAAAAAGAAGACCTCACGGTCATCATCAATTATGGGTCAGAATTTGGTAACTGCCTATTACGAGTAGGTGAATGGAGAGAGAGTGGTAAAATATGATTTCCTTGAGTCAAACATCTTTCAAAAATCTCTACTTATTTTAATATAATTAAATTAAAGAGGATTGTGCCTACATTTCTTTTTCATATGGAGGTAGTAGTTTGCTTCCTATCATATAAAAATATCGCTCAGGTCATATAATATTAACAAATATTTTTGACCAAAATATTAAAAACATTTTTTGTCTGGGAAGCATTCTACAACCTAAATGTTGAAATGGCTTTTGCAAAAAATGGAAAAATACTACTTAAAACTGAAATGTAAATACTTATAGGAAAGTATTAGGGGAGACAAAGGTGCATGAAGAGTTTAAATGAAACATTCATTTTTTTCTAACACTTGTTTTTTTTCTCTTTTCTTTAGTAATTGACTGCTTATTGATTCTAGAATAAAGTTTTTGAGCAGATATTTACCCACAACCATGCCATACCCACAACCATGCCATGATGTCAAATTAACATCTCTAGGTATTTGTGTTCTTATCCTTTATTATTTGGAGTTTGGAAATAATCAAAATGTTCATATAAAACAATAAGATATATGTGTGTAATTATTTTTTTATGTAAACATATATGTGTAACTTATTCAATTATGTACCTATCTACATATTTAATGCACTCTACTCAGACAGCCAAAAAACAAACCGCATATTGTGTTTTTACAATAAGAGTGACCAAACAAAAGGTGAAAGAGATAAATGGGTATTTGGATAGGCCTAAGATATGGGTAGGGCTGCATTAAGATGTCAGGGGAGAATCTGATGAAATTTTGGATTGGGTGCTTCCAGAAAGAGAAGCAATTCTGTGGTTTGGTCTCTTATAAACTTTATATGGGATGCAAAAGTACTCAAGGAATACAGCTCTATGCGGGGGGCACTCTCTTTGGGAAGAAAATAATAGAAACTGATGTGAGCTATGACAGGTACACAATGAAGGATTTTGTGTTTTATCTGAGTGTGTCTACTCTTGCCTTATTTTATGTATGTTTATATATGGTTATGAATTGCTCTTGTTTTTGTTTTGCTCCATTAATCTTACACATCGCCTTTTGTCGTGTTGTGTTCTGCGAGATTGTTTAAGGTCAACATGAGAATCCACTGTCTAGATGTAGACTCAGGTCAGTTTCCAGCTGACAAACAACTGCCAGAGCTTCTTTTTCCACTCTCTGGTTCTACACGTATATGTGTGTATGTATTTGTATATCGATGTGTGTGTGTGTGTGTGTGTGTGTGTGTGTGTGTGTGTGTGTGTGTAGGGACGTCTGCTGCATTATTTTCATGCTTTAGTTGTGTTTGTGTTTGTAATTATATTGGTACCAAGTGATAGTAGTTGAAATAGTGTGAGAAAATTAGAAAGAGAAATTGACTTAATACCAATGCAATGTAGTAATATCAACGATGGCTAAATGCAATTTTCATGTGTGTTATCAAAAAGGGTTTTATAACTGTTTTGGTATAAAGGAAGGCAGGTCTGAGCTTTTACAAGGCATTGGTAAAATATGTACAGGGTAGTTCTGGAAGGATTTATTCTCTAATGGTTTATTTATGTGGAGTGATTCACTTAAGTGTGTGGTATTAATCACATGGCACACTGATATCACGGATATGGAATTTACTAGTTTTGTTAATTTATTTTAATTTAATTTATAGAAGTGTGATGTTTTAGTTGGCTAAGAACTATAACAGGTAATACTCAAACTGGTATTATACTTAGCATCAATCATATTAAAATAATAGGAACTAGGTGATATGACTGAGACTGGTCCATTTAAATATTTCAGAATTCAAGCCTGATTAGATCGCTAGATGACTTCACCTCAGTGCACCTGTGTTCTGTAATTTATGTGTATTTTGAAAAAGTCTACCTGAATAGTCTGCTTTTAATCTCTATCTCTGGAAATCTTACATACCCCTCAAGACCAGTCCCAGAAGTCATCTCTCCTTTCTCATTAGTTTGGTGGAATTTTACCCCTTTAGTCCCCATGCTCTTCTGTCTTTATACCAAAAGTAGCAACTACTTGGAAACTCTTTTGGAACAAGAAGTTTCATATTAACCACTACTTTCACTCTATTGTTTCATGTAAATTTTGGCATGTGGAATTCTCTACAGGAATGGCATTTGGCGTAAAAATAAGATGACTAGATATGTGAAAATTACTAGGATTTTGGGAAAGTTTTCATATCAGAGTATCAATCTCAAAATGAAAAAGTCTTGGTGATTTAATGAACAACTGGAATTATAGAATAAAGATATGCTTTCTTCATATGCTATAACAGTAGTCAGTTACTATTACAGTAAACACATGTTGTATGCTATATGTCAGGTATTTCAACACTCGGTAATGTGTAAAATTTTAAAATTTTGACATCAACCCTGCTAGGTAAAAGTCTCACTATCTCCATCTTACAGATGAAAAACTGGGTACAGTGGGGTCAGTCATGTCACTCACCAAACCCAATGTAGGTTCCAGACTCAATCACATAATGAAAGAAATTCCACAAACTGGAACAATTAAGGTGATAGATATGTACCGAAAACACACAGGTAAGTCCTGGTGAGAGGTCTGAAGACAGATAACCAGAAAATCTCATTCAGACCTACAGTTTTAAGATTATGTCTTACAGTCTCCTTAAAATGAAAGCACTGAACATTTCTTATTTAATTATTTTAGAAAAATAATGATCACACTGATCATGTAAAGATGTTCCCATGAGGTCAGTTTTAGTTAGAGGTCATTATTGACACCTATCCACTTATTTCTCCTTGATGGAATTTTGAAATGTTATCTGTTTCTAGCTATAGAGAAGTCCTGTTTATTAACACTAAAACCTGAAGCTTTAATATCGTCAGAAAATATATTGGAGCAGAAAATTTGTATTTCCACCCCAGATCCAACACAGAAGACTATTGTTTAAGATGTTGGAATAATATTAGACAGTTTAATTTTTAAATGACAAAATTATTCCAAGAAAGATGGTAAAGATGACCCAATTTTAGTTATTTTAAAAATAATTTATTATATTCCATGTTATGTTCATTAAATTTCAGATGACTTGCATTTATTAAAATAAACTTAATTGGGCCATATTAGGGAATCTGGCTATAGCAGTTTTTTTCAATTCATTAAGTTTATTGGTATAATTTAGGTATGCAGTATGATAACATTCATCATTGGAAATTTGCCTGTACATGATGTATCTTGGTTCTTGTTTCTTCCCCATTCCCCTGTCCTCCATTCAACCCCTCCACCCCTCCCCATTTACAAAGACTTTGTTTCCATTTTTTCCTTTCCTTATATTTTCCCTTTCCCTTCTTTTCTTTCCTCTATCCCCTCTTCCCTTTCTTCCTATCATACCACATTGATATATAGGCACCCATGTTTACAGCAGCACAGTTTATAAATCTTGCTAAATCTTGGAAAGAGCCCAAATGCCTATCAACTGGAGATGATAAAGAAGATGTGGGTTTTATTTTTTAATAAAATGGAGTACTACTCATCCATAAAGAATGATAAACTAGAGACATTTCTAGATAAATGGATGCACATTGAGGCCATGCTCTTAAGTGAAATAAATAGGACATACATGTAAATATCAAATAGTTTCTGTGGTGTGAGACACTGTATAAATGAGGACCAAAATTTATAAGAGAACATGTTTGAAATGCTCAAGTTCCAAGCAAATGAGGCTTGTGGAATGTCCCTCTCTACCTATCTTACTTGGATTCATTAATTCCCTTGTGAATGAAAAGCAGATGTGCCGATAGACAAAGTTCAAGTTCTAGTTCTGACAGCTGAAGAAGGTAAATACAGCCGAGGAAGAGCTCTTAGCTTGCTCTCTGCCAAGTTGAATCCCTCCAGTGAGATCTCATGCATCTTTTCCAGAAATGCTTCTTCTCCGTGTAAAGGACTGTGGACACATGTGCCTTTTATGTAGCAGCCAAAGGAACTTGTACGATCTCTCACTTTGAATTCTTAAACACTGGGGGACAGTAAGTGCTTGTTAAGACTTGGATTTCTCATGAAGCTGACTGAGATAGAATGTCCTGCCGAAAATTTAAGAGAACTGTCACGGTATCAGTAAGGGTAAGGAAATGTGACTAGACTCTTTAAAGTGTTCAGAGGTACTATGATGTGACAGGAACTCAGCTGACCCTGGAGGTAACTCTGATGCTAGCATGATCTTTCCAAGGTCTTTGAGCAGGAGTTGCCGGCTCTTGTTGGTTCCAGCATGACCAGATACTAGAGGTGAACTGCCTCAGAAAAACCCCTGACCCTCTTGGGTGAAGCCCTACCCGGAGCAATTACATCACTGAGGAGATGTCTGAGAGTGGCCAATGGCAATAATCCCAGCAGCTGGGTATGCATCCTCCAAGTTTGAAGAAGGAATATTGGTAGCTTACCTTAGCACACACTAAATCACAGATGTATTAGGAAAAAGTCAGGAAAGAGAAAGACTTAAATCATAAAACGGAGCTACTTTGGGAGCTAAAGGAATAATTTGGAAAATTGAAGTAATCAAAACAGTTACAATTTGAAAAAGAAAGACTGGCTACAGGTGCAACATAAGCATACAATTCAGTTAAAATTATAGAGCATAAATTAAGAAAATTACAAGAACATGGGGCAAAAACTGAAGGTGAAAATCATTTAGGAGGTGAATAATGGTAATAGTCAACTAAAAGTAGTAGTAGTAGTGGAAAGAGCTTATAGGGAGGGAGAGAGAGAGAGAGAGAGAGAGTGAGAGAGAAACAGAAAATGGAAGAAGAGAGGAAGATATGAGAGTAAGGCCAGAACTTGTCACACTGGAAGGACTCTTGCGGCAATAAACTATCTTTTTATGGTGTCTCGAGTGGGACAACAAACCATAAAGAAAGACATAACATTTGGAGCATTAATGTATAACGGCTATTAATAATGTAATCTGTTGATTGAATTTTGGATTACACAGTCAATTTAGGACTAAGCACAGAAAGTTTAATTAAAGTGTTACAAAGGGAAATAAATGTTTAAAACCTTGATAATATAGCAATAAGATCTTAGCCGACTGAGGCAGGATGTGTGCCTGGAGGCTGGATTTGAGTTGAAGGAAGTGAAAGAAAGGGCAGGGAAATTCCTCATATCTTATAGAAACATAAGTGGATTATAGTGTTGAGTTTGTGATTAGATTTTATCCTACTTCCAGGTTAAGTTTGCTTCTTACTGCCTACTATTTCACAGGCATGGACAGAAGACCCAAGATTCCAGAGTGATAAGCAAAGTGATTTGTCAGGGTAAATGAGTCCTTGATTATGGATTCTGAGAAATCTATGACAGCCTTCGTGCAAGCTGCAATACCAGGAAATCTGATCGTACAGTTCAGTCGAAGTCAGAAGCCCTCAGCACCGAGGCAGCCAATGATGTTAGCCTTCATCTGAGGCCCATGGCCTGAGAGTCTGGGGAGCTACTGCTGTGAATTCCAGAGTCCAAAGTCCAGGGAACCTGGTGTTCTGTCATCTCCTCTGGAAACACCCTCAAAGACACTCTTTGGGTCACCTACTCATTCTAATCCAAAGCAAAATCACCTAGGTTTCCCTTTCAGGAAGAGAGAAACAAGATCAGTACCTACCAAATCACTGAGAGTAAACAATGCTTTACCAGTTCTAATACACCTTAATCTTGTTGACTTACAAAATTAGCCAGCAGAATGGATCTAGCAGGATGCTGCACTCAGTTGTGTACATCATCAACAAAGAACATTGTACCTGTGAGTCTTCCTCCTTCACAATAGTAGTTAGTAAGATTGCTCCTTCCCCAGAGGGAGACCCAACCCCATCTGTCAAGGTTATGAATGCAGTGATGAGTCTGGTAGAGAGCAGCCAGGGCTTTGTGGTACCGGAATGTTTAGTGTGAGAAACCCATGGAGGACTTGCTCTCACAACAAGGAATCAAGATAGTAACATGAAAGATTCAAGAACTAGAAGTGGGAGCCTATCAAAATTCCAAGGATAACTAGGAGAACAATGCAAATAGACTGTAATTCTGAAATGTGTGATTCCCAGTCTTTCATGATTGCAATTTAATAAGTATATTCTAAAGCTTGCTAATCGGAAATAAGAGACTGCCAGTGAAAGAAAACAGACATCCATCTTAAAAGGTAAAAACACTATTTAAAAGAAGTTGATGTTACAGGAAGGTAGAATGTATAGGAGAGTGGTTTTCATCTTGTTTTAGTGTAATATCTTATATATATATATATATATATGATATATATGATATATATATATATATGCATCATGTATGACTGTGCATGCATGTTGTATAGTTTTCCTTGAATATTAGAATTGATATACATTTAATTTTATTATTGGAAACAATCCTAAAAGCATCATATTTAATCAGTTACAAGAGACCATTATGCCTATTAAAACCAGTTAGAACATTCAAGATGTTGACATTATCAGAATGAAACCATAGTTTAGGAAAGAAAACTGAGTTTTGTCTGAGACTCTATTGCCTTGAAATTACAAGACAATTAAAAAAATTAGTTTAGCAAGGGTTTCTTGAACGTTTATGTTCTAGACAGTGCTCTTGGAAACAAAAATATAAAGTGAAATATTCTCTGATGAAATTCCCAGGCTAACGGGAGGAAAGGCACATGAAATAATGATGATGATGCATAATTTAAGATTTTATATTAAATCTTCGCGTTTGACATTTTTATTTTTATTTATTTTTAAATTTTTTTAGTACTTGGGATCAAACTCGGGATCTTGCCCTTGTGAGGCAGGTGGCGGAACCACTGAACTAAATCCCTGGCCTTTGGTTGACATTTGTAATGATTAACCATTTGTACATTTGTATTTTTTTTTAATTTAATTTTATTGAGTTTATTGGTACATTTTAGGGATACAGTACAGTTACATTCATTGTTGGGATCATGTACCTTTACATGGCAAGTCTTGATTCTCATTTTTTCCCCTTACCTCTGCCCTCCCTTCACCCCCTCCTCCCCTCCCCATCTACAAGCACTTTATTTTCATCTTTTCATTCTCTCATATTTTTTTTCTTTTCCCTTTTTGTTCTTCCCCTACATATCACACCTTCCCTACACCTTTAGCTCCTTTCTTCAAATTTCTAAATGTCAGTAATCTTATTAGAATCTTATGCATTGTTGCAGAATATTCACACCAGGGAAACTATTTGGTATTTACACATGTGGGACTTATTTATTTCACTTAGGAGTATATCTTCAATATGTATCCATTTTCCTATGAATGAATCTATTCTCTCGCTCTTTATGGCTGAGTAATATTCCATTTTATAGAAAAACCACAACTTCTTTATCCAGTTTCCAATGGATGGGCAAATAGGTTGTTTCCAAGTTTTACCTATTACAAACTGTGCCGCTATAAACATGGGTGCACATACTTCTCTGTGATATGATTCTTTTAGTTCTCTTGGAAAGATACCCAGCAGAGGGATGGCTGGGTCAAATGGAACCTCCAGTCCAAGCTCTTTGAGGTATCTCCATATTGATTTCCATAGTGGTTGCACTAATCTGCACTCCCACCAACAATGGAGGAGGGTTCCTTTCTCCCCGCAACCGCGCCAACATTTGTTATTGTGTGATTTCTTGATAGCAGCCATTCTTTGTGGGGTGAGGTGGAATCTCAGTGTTGTTTTCATCTGCATCTCTCGAATGACCAGTGATGTGGAACATTTTTTCATATATTTTCTTGCTGCTTTTACTTCTTTGTATGAGAAATGTCTGTTCATTTCGGATGCCCATTTTTGAATCGGGTCTTTATATTTGGGGGGACTGATTGTTTTGAGTTCTTTATATATCCTTGATAATAGTCCTTTGTCTGAGGTACAGCAGGTAAAAATTTTTTCCCAGATTGTAGATTGTCTCTTAGTTCTGCTAATGGTTTCTTTTGAAGTACAGAAGCTTTTTAGTAATATGAGATCCCAGTTGTTGGACATTTGAGCTGTTTCCAAGATTTAGCTATTATAGACTGTGCTGCTATAAACCTGTGTGTGCATATATTGCTGTGATATGTTGCTTCTAACTCCAAGAGGGGAATAGCTGGGTTGAGTGGTGCATTGTCACATATTTTCTGTGCATTCATCCGTCATCCGTCGATGGACATTTGAGCTGTTTCCAAGATTTAGCTATTATAGACTGTGCTGCTATAAACCTGTGTGTTCATATATTGCTGTGATATGTTGCTTCTAACTCCAAGAGGGAATAGCTGGGTTGAGTGAAACCTGTAATTTAGTTTTTTGAGGTGTCTCCACTTTTATTTCAACGGCGCTTGCACCAGTCTGCACTATTGGTTGATTTCTTGATAACATCCATTCTTTCTGGAGTGAGATGGAGTATCATAGTTGATTTAATTTGCATTATTCAAATGACCAGTGATGTCGAACATTTTTTCTTATATTTATTTGCCATTTCTGTTTCTTCATCTAAGAAATGTCGGTTCATTTCAGGGGCCCATTTTTGGGTTGGGTCTTTAAATTTGGGAGGGTCTGACTTTTTTGACCACTTTATATATTCTAGATATTAGTCCTTTCTTTGCCTGAGGAAAAGTGAGCAAAAACTTTTCACACATATGCATTGACTCTTCATTCTGTTGGTAGTTTCTTTTGCTGTGCAAAAGTTTTTTTTAGCAAAATGAGTTCCCAGTTGTTGATTCTTTGTGATATTTCCTGTAGGATTGGGGTTTTGTTCATAAAATTTTGCCTATACCCATATCTTCAAGAGTTTTATCTATTATATCTCTCTGCAGATTTAGTGTTTCTGTTTTAATATTTAGATCTTTGTTCCATTTCTATGTTAGTTTAGTGCATTGTGAAAGAGACATGGCTCATATTTTAATTTTTGGCATGTGGAGAGCCACTTTTTTCAGCACCATTTATTAAAGAGGCTATCTTTCCTCCATTGGAGGTTTTTGGCTCCTTTGTCAAAGATATGAGGGCTGACTTTCTTTGGAGTTGTGTTTGTATCTTCTAATCTGTTCCATTGATCCTTGGGTCTTTTTTTTGCCATTGCCATGCTGTTTTTATCACAGTAGTTTTGTAGTATAATTTCAAATCATAAATTGTGATGCCCCTTTTCATGCCTTTATCACCCAGAATTCCTTTTGGTTTTCTTGGTCTCCTCTGGTTCCAAATGAATTTTAGAATTATGTTCTCTAATTTTGTGAGATATGTTGTTGGTATTTTGGATTGGGATTACATTAAATATGTGTGACAATTTTGGAAGTATGGTCACTTTCACTATGTGGTTCTTCTTACCAAGAGCAAGTGATAACTTTTTAATTTCTGATAATCTCTTTGATCTCCTTTTTCAGAGTATTGTAGTTTTCAGTGTAAAGATCTTTTACTTCCTTAGGTTAATTCCTAGGTGTTTAATGTTTTTGGATGCTATCATGAAAGGTGTTGTTTCCTTAATTTCTTTCTCAGTGAGTTTGTTATTTATGTACATTGATGCTATTGATTTTTGAGTTTTGACTTTGTATCCAGCTATGCTACTGAATTTGGTAATTAAATCCAAAAGCCTTTGTTGAAGTTTTGGTGACAATAAACATTGTCTTTTCCTGATTTTAGAGTGAAAGTTTTCAGTTTTTGTCCATTTAACATTATATTGGCTGCCATTTTTCATAGAAGGCTTTTATCAGATTGAGATAAAGACCATCTATTTCAATTTTCTGTAGTTTTTTTTTTTATCATGAATGGGTGTTGGACTCTTACAAACACTTTTCCTGCATCTATTGAGATGAGCATATTACTTTTGTTCTTGTTTTTGTTAATATGGTATATTACATTTACTGATTTTCATATGTTGGACTATCCCTGCATCCCTGGGATGAATCCTACTTGGTCATGGTGAATAATTTTCTCTCTGACCTGCTGCATTATGTTTGCCAATATCTTACTGAGGACTTTTTCTTCTATATTCATTAGAGAGATTGGCCTATAGTTCTTTGTTTTTAGTTGGATCCTTCTTTGGTTTTTGTACCAGGGTAATGCTTGCTTCCAGGAATAAATTTGGGAGTATTGCTTCCCCTTCAGTTTCATTAAAGAGTTTGAGAACTAGTAGTATTAGGTCTTCTTTAAATTTTTGTAAAATTCAGCAGTGTGTTCATTAGGGCCTGCACTTTTCTGTGTTGGTAGGCTTTTAATTACATCTTCATCTTCATTACTATTATTAGTTCATTTAGAATATTTATATCTTTTTGATTAAACTTTGATAATTCACATGTATTAGGAATATGTCCCTGTCTTCTGTGTTTTCCATCTTATTAGAATATAGATTCTTAAAGTAGGTATTGATGATCCTCTGGATTTCTGCAGGATCTGTTGTGATTTCACCCTTTTCATACATAATTACATGGGTTTGAGTCTTTTGTTTCCTTTTTTAATAAGATTAGCTCAGGGTTTGTCAATTTCATGTAATCTTTCAAAGAACCACCTCTTTGATTCATTGAATCTTTGCATTGTTTTCTTAATCTCCACTGCATTAACTTTTGTTCTGATCTTTATCATTTCCTCCCTGTATGAGTTTTGACTTGAGTTACTCTTCTTTTGCTTTAGGTTGAACATTAGGTTCTTTATTTTTAAACATCATTTTAATGTCTAAAATTCAATAGGCAGCCTCAAGTCACTTTTTCATCCTTACGTGTGAAAAGAAATATAAAATCTTACAATACTAAAATTGACTTTATAACGTTCAGTGATTAGAAGACTAAATACAATATTACATATAAATTTTATTTACATTATTACATGTAAATTTTATTTACATTTTACTTTATTTAAATTTAATTGTTTCATTCACTTTGGACAGATAGGAATATTCATTCTTATGCATTCCTAGAGGCACTCTGGGCTCCAAATTAGACCAAGTTGGGAGTTTTCTTTATTATTCTTTCTCTACTGGCTTAAAGTCTCTTGTCTCTGTTATTTTATATGACATGTGGTATTTGTTTTCTCTTTTAAATTAAAACTACTCTTTTTTTCATTCAGCAAATTAACTATATATTTAGGGTTTAAAATTCTTTTTTGCATAAAAGTATGTATGAACATCATTAAGCAAACATTGCCATATTTGATGAACTTTTCAAAGACAGAAAATAGGGGAGGATGTTGAGGAGCAACAGTTTGAGAAAATTATATTGCATCATGATCAGGATGCTATCTATTAGATGACATATTTAAAGGCAGTAAAAGGATTTCTGTTTAACTCCTGTGCATTGAAATTCTATCTGATTTAAAGGAGAAGCTAGTGAGATAGTTTCATGGTCAGGTGAATTTCTGTTGAATAAAAATTTAAATCAGTGCAAGCATCCCCTTGATTTGGCTTAGATTAAACTTTTCCATTGTCATTAGAGGTTTATACAATGACTGTAATAAGAATTGCTCACTAGGAAATATGAAGTGAAGATTAGGATGTAAATTTACAGTGAATATGTAAATGATGTATTTATCACGTTCAAACCTTAAGTAACCTTAGCTAACTGTAGTCGATGTCCCTATGATTCTCTTCCAGGACACTTAAACCTTTGCGAAGTCTCCCTCCCAGTGAATCAGAGGTGGCCGGGGTGACAGATCAGTGTGAATGTGACAGCGAAGCAAAATTAATCACAAAAGGCCTCACAGCTTCCTCCTTGGTCTCCTGGAGCACAAGTGTTGGTGAGAGAAGACAGCGCCTATATAACAAAGCCACTCACACAGACAGGTGGGGGCCTGGGTTGGCAGGAGCCTGGCTGCATCCCATAGGCGGCACCAACTTGGTGGCTATTAGCTGAGACACCTTGGATGCGAACCTTGCTTCGGGTGACTTCAGCCCTGTCACGCCTTTGCTTGTGGTCTCATGAAAGACATCAAGCTGGAGACAGTCAACAGGGATTGCTAACTCACAAGACCCGTAAGAGAAAAAGAAATGATTATTGTTTCTTTAAGCCTTTCTGTTTTAGGAAAAGTTCTTATGCAGCAAAAGATAACTGTGACAGAATTCAGCTCACGGTTATTTAGAAGCTCTGAGGAGATCTATGCTGCCTGTTAGATCTTCCTTGAATGAGCTGCCACAGCAGTGATGAGTTAATGTCCTCAGAAATAACATGAGGAAAGCTAGGAGTAATGCTAGCATTGTTGGAGCTGGCCATGGCGTGCCCTCCAGGATGGCGTTTCACATCAGGGATTACCTGATGTTCTCCCATTACTTGTTCTGCAAAATCCTGCTCTCTCAGTGTGACAGAAGGGTGACATGCTAACAGGTATTATCTGACCAATGCTGCATGTTTTATAATTGCAAAATGCTTTAGTGTACTCATTTTATGTGTTCAAGCTTGTAGATTTTTTTAAACATGGGTTTTGATAAGAAGCGTTTCTCTTTTTCTTTAGAAGCATGGTACTTCAAAGCTCCAGAGTAGAAAAAATAAATAAAGATTAAGTCCTATTTAGACAACTCACAAATAAAATGTCTTTGTTGAAAGGACAAAGTCTTTGTGAGAAAAAGTCTTTGTGAGAAATTCAATTGTGCCAGCTAAACATACTTTTGAGACTTAATTTTAAAAATGTATAACTATATGATAGTAAAAAGTTAGTGGTTATAAAATCATGAGATTTTAACA
This sequence comes from Fukomys damarensis, assembly GCF_012274545.1. Lineage (NCBI taxonomy): Eukaryota > Metazoa > Chordata > Mammalia > Rodentia > Bathyergidae > Fukomys > Fukomys damarensis. The sequence continues at coordinate 53,940,955 of NW_022900942.1, read as the reverse complement.
TTATTTTGATATAATCTAGCTATTTGAAAAATGTAAGTTCAAAAAGATGTCGAATATTGAGCTTATTAATAACAATCTGGTGAATTTGCTGAAGTTAAAAAGTTAACAAAAAAACCTAACTGTAAAAAAAATGTGATTTTATTAGCTGTATTATTCTAGAAACTAAGAGTATGAAGATAACATTTTCTTGTTTTTGCAAAATGAAGACTATAAAAAGAACAGGAAGCTCCTTGTACTTCTTTTGCTGATACTGTGTCCCTGACACGAAGGGCTGCGACCTTCTTATTATGTGAAGCCTATTTGTTAACTCTCTAGTATCAAAGTGACATTCATTGTCTCAGAAGTATTTTCTACTCTGCCCTCAGTTCATTGCTTTATTTCAGTCGTATTTGCTGAGATACACTCTGAAGCATTCATCAAAATCTTTCTTGTGCCAAAACCCAAGGGGAAGACCAACAGCTAAACAAGACTTTTTTGGCAGCCGAATACATATTTCAAAACCATGCAAATGCTGGTTGCAGCTTTAGCCGTGCAGTTTCCTTCAGAGATTTATGTTGCTCGCAATCCAACTTCAACATGCTGCAGTGGCATTCAGTGCTATTTCTCCACCTTGTACTTCTAATAATAATATAATTTTTTTCCAGTACCGGGAATCAAACTCAGGACCTTGCACTTGGCACGGCAGGCACAGCAGGCACAGCACCACTGAGCTTCATCCTTGGCCCTTGCAATAATATTTTAATTCCTTGATCATAGTGACTCTGCCAGCGCTTTGGTAGAAAGTTAGCATTTATTAGTCTAAACCAACTTCCATGCTTCCTTATTTGGAATTAGATGGAATGTCTGTAGGTACCAGTCTGAAGAATAAGATACAGCGAGCTCTGAGGTTCTTTAATAACACTTGATGAAAGTCAGTTTTTTGTGTTTGTATGTGTGTGCATGTGTGTGCAAAGCAAATGACATGAAAGGCAAACTGAGAGATAATTTCTATACACTCAAGAAAATTAAAATATTAGCCACATACTGGATTTAGAAATAGAATGATCCAAAAATAGTCTTATTTTATTTTCTTCTGTAATAATGGTGCTGTGTTCATTTCTCAAGGAGCTCGTTTTAAAGAGATATGGAAATTTTTACTACATATTTTTAAAATAAATGATGTGATGATACAGTGTACAAATACATTGCAAATATTCACCCAAATAGAGATAATTAATGTAGTTACGTAGTTGTTTTATTTTTATTAAGATCAATCACCTTAGAAAATCTGAAATTTACAGGATAGTAAGTAGAATGTGTGTCCTCATATCAGTTCCCCAAAGTGGAACATCAGGCAATAGTTACCAACTCTGGTGGAGGACAGTAAATAACTCCCCAATCTTTGGTATGATTCCTTTGTACAAACTCAGGGACCTGAGTATGATTCCACGAAGACAAAACACGCAATTCAGGCCTGGGGGCTTGGCTGAGTGGCACCACACTTGCCTTTCGAATAGAAGGTCCTGAGTTCGAATCCTAGTACCACAAAACTAAACAAATCGAAACACACAATTCAGGCAAAGTGACTTCATCAGCCAGCTCCCAAGCCCAAAGGAAGCTGCACATGGCAGATGCAGTCTCATGTGCACTTGCATCACTCTGTACTGTGCCTGAAGGATCTCAGGTTTCACATTCTGAGGGGTCGGTACGCAGAGTACTTGACTCTTAAATTTCCTGAGCTCCAGCCTTACAGCGCATCTTGTTCTACTGCACAGTTCCTCCCTATCTGGGATATTTCAGTCTCAGGACATTCCACCTATGAATTGTAAGGAAAGCTGGGAGCCCAAGGTCATTTAGGCACAGTGAGTGCCCTAAATCCTTTTGCATAGTAAGTATGGTTACCTCCAAGTAAGGTAATCATGCGGTATGCTGTATCTGCAGAATTGGCCTATCTAGCGTAATATATATGTGTATATTTGGAGAGAAACCTGATGTGGTTACTCTTATATGACAACTTGGTAGGAGCCAAAGGATGCTCACATTGTTGATAGAAAATTATTTTGCAGCACATCTGTGAGGCAGTCTTTAATAGAGATTATCATGAGAATCCATTCGACTATGTAAAAGTCTCCCTAACCAATGCAGATGGACATCATTCAATTCCCTCAGGCCCTCAGTAGAACAAAAACACACAGGAAAGGCAGATTTGCTTTCTCTTGTTTGACTGAGCTACCCACCTACTCCTGCCCTTGGACATGGGTGTTCCTGGTTCTCCGGCTTTTAGTGCAGGCCAAAGTCTACACTGTCAGAGCTCCTTCAGGCTTGAGCTCTATAACCACCGAAAAATAAAGCATGCCCGTCTAACAAAGCATGTATAGGACTTCTATACTAAAAAGTATAACATTTTGATGAAAGAAAGGACCCTACTAGATAAATAGAGAGGCATATCTTGTTCCTAGACTGGAAATCTCAGCACTGAAAGATGTCACTTATCCCCAAACAGATATATCTATATCTATGTCTTTATCTGTCTATATCAATTTTTATCAAAACCCCAGAGATATGTATCTCAATTTTTTTTATCAAAATCCCAGCAAGACATTTGGTAGATACTAAGTGCAAGATTATCCTGAGATTTATATGAAAAGGGGAAGAAACTGAACAAAATAATTGTAGAAAAGAATAAGCTGAGAAGAATGAGTACATTTGATTTCCAGACCACATCGTATGCTAATTATGACTGTATTATTGGTTGAGGGTCAGATGGACCTGATCAATGGGACAGGAGCGAGAACCCAGAAATGCACTCACAGAAATTTGCCTAACTGAATTTTTGACAGAAATACAAAGCAAATCCAATTTAGAAATGACTTTCAGTCTAACATATGATGCGGGAACAATTGGACATTCGTAAGTAATTTCAACATTGACCTAAAAATCTCACAAATTATACAAAACTGAGCTCATATGTGTCTCTGGCTTTAATGCACAGATGAAAACCAGAAAAATCTAGATTAAAAATGTACAATACATTGTAATACTTAGAACTAGGTAAAGGATCTTTAATCTTGAAAAATAGAATCCATAAATGGAAAGACTGATAAAATGAATCTCGTTGAAGTTAATTTTTTCCCCCTTTGGAAAATATGCTATGACAAGGATAAAAAAGAAGCTACAGAGGAGAAAATATTTTAACCTACTTACCTGTCTAAGGATTAGTATCCAGAAATTTATAAAGAATTCTCAAAATTCAGCAGCACAAGGGAAAAAAAAAATCAGAACAATGCAACTGCAGAACACAGAAAACACATAAAAATATATTACGTGTTGGTACACAAGCACATGAAACACATGTAACAATACTCAATCACGAGGAAATGTAATCATAAGCAAATCATTATACAATTATGTATCTCTCTTATTAGCTTATTTAAACAATGAAAACATTAATGGTGGCAAAAATGCAGAAAAGTTAGAACATCCATGCGTTACAGTGGGCATGAAAACGGGGGCAACCACTCTGGTAATGGCTGGAGGTTAAAAAAAACCTAAAAAGAAAATCATCATTTGACCTATGATGGCACCGTTGATAACATTTTCTAAGAAACGAAATCTCAGGTTTCCTTAAAAACCTGCAAACAAAGGATAGCAGATTTATCTCCAGTACTCCCAAATGTGAAACAATTCAGATATCAGCTCGCAAGATTGCATTCTATAATTTATGTCGCACTTTAAGCATTAATGTAACCTCTACACATTCTTGAGATATGAAAACATAGCAAAGAAGCAGACTGATTGTTGCTAGGGTTGAAGGGGTGGTAGGTGGCTGGAAGGGACAAAGGTACGACCAGAAAGAGCAGTGGGTGGGCTCCTTGTGTTGCTGAGAATGATTGTACCTATACTGCATTCCTGGGAGTGAAGCTGTAGTCTAGCTTTGCTAGAATCAATCCCTGGGAGAAATCAGATGACGCTCATACAGGATCTCATTTTACTAGTTTTCACAGTCCCATATCAATTGTAATTAACTCAAAATAAACCGATTAATAAACATGACTTCTATTTTCATATGGTCTATATAATACAAGGTACCTCCCTCCATACGCAGGTTCCTCATATACTTTAGGTTGCGTCATTGTGCATTCACCATGATACTCCTTGATTTCTGTAAATGTTGTCAAACAGTGGGTTTTAAGAAGGGGGAGTTACATTTCGTCTATTGAGGAATCCAAGATTCAGTTACGTGTTCAAATTCCAGTGGAAGACAGTAATTCCATCCGTATTCTACAGGGTCTCACAACAGAGGAGAGCAGACCAGCTGAGGGCCGGAATCCTCAGCTAACTCATTTCACAACTTTGCTGGGACTCTTTGGGTTTCTGTAATATCACATTGTATCAGGGTTCCAGTTTTATAGTTTATAAGTCTCTCTTCCATTATCTCTCTTAATCTTCTCAAGAACTGGAAATAGTTGGTAGGGCATATATTATTATTCTCATGTTTTCCCAAGAAATAATACAGATACCAGAGTATTTAAATGAACTCGGCTATGTCCCCATGGTTAACAAGTGTGGGGTCAGGAACTGGAATTTTGACTTTAAAATTCCTTCTCCATGATGCTGCTTCATAAAGTTAACTGTCTTTTGTTCTCATCTTCTCACATATGATAGTACCTTTTTCAGACTCTAACAAATGTGAATCTGCTCTTTTCTGAAAGGTGCCACTTTTAATATAGTAGTGTTCTCTTTTCTCTAAGCAGGATAAGGTCAGCTCTATCTATAAATTTTCTTTAATCTTAGTTCTTGAAATATAAAAGTGAATTAGTTCTTCACCAGCCAAGGGCATTAAAAAAATATCCAGTAATTTCTATTTCAGAATATCAAACCAGAGAAGCATGCATGTTGCAATTCTATTTAACAAAAGTTCTAGATAGCAATTAGTGTTTCTAAGAGAAAAATAAGTTTTATTTTGAACTGAAAAAGATTGCTTTGATAGAAACTTAACATTGTCCTTCATGAACAACATGACAAATTTTACTCAAAATGTGAACTAAAAATCTTTCCCCTTCGTCAGGGAAGGACATTTTCCTCATAATTAATGCGTGCCTTGTTGGTATTCACTGATCTATCTGAAAAAAATACCTGCTTGCTTGCCTTGACCCCTTTTGTCCCCCTCCTTTTAACTTTGATTCATACTCAGCATGAGAATGAAATGTAAAACAAACTACCCATTTCATTACTCAGGGGAAGATAAATCTTGCTTAGCTCTGCCCCACACCTCTGGTTCAACCTTGTCCTCTGTACAGGGTTCTTCCCAGCCTTGTTTGGCTTTCTCCATGACAGAACCTTCTCCCCCTGACCTTCAAGAGTGTGGGAGACCTTACACCAGAACACCCTCTACAACATCCCCTGCCTCTTATTGCAGGAGTCATTTCTAGTGAAGTTTTCTTACCACATCTTCTGCATTTGTTTTTTAGGGGCCGGGGATTTAGCTCAGCGGCTTGGTGGCCTGCCTTGCAAGCGCAAGGACCCGAGTTCAATCCCTGCTACCAAAATAAACATCTTCTGCATTTGTTTTTTATTGATAATCAACAAAAATGTGAAAGTATCCAAGACAACTAGGAAGAGGCAGTCATTCCCAGCCCCTAGACTGAAGAGAACAAGACAGAAATCACTCAAGCCTGTGTCGAAGCTGCTGTCACGCAAAAGGTCGCGCTAGAAGACTTTGCTATAGAGCGATGAGATGCCATTAAAACCATGGGGTGGGAAGGAAGAGGAGGAGTAAATACTTCACTCTGTGTTCATCATTCTCTGTTTCACTGGGGATTGAACCCAGAGCCTTTGTGCTGAGGTATATTCCCAGATATTTTAAAAAGTTTTGAGACAGGTTCTTGCTACTTTGCCCAGGCTGAACCGGAATTTTCAGTCATCATCCCTCAGACCAAGACTGAGAACAACTCACAGTTCTTGTCTTTTAGTCAGATATTAACTGTTTTGGTTAGTACATATGAGGCTTTCTTATTAGCTTCTGTGTTGTTATTTTGGCTGTAGGTAGAATGTTTGTAAACCTTTTAATTCATGCAAGAGTAAATAAACAAGATAAAATATTTCAGAAACTTTAGTAGCATAGTATAATTCCTGGAAAGACAAATCCGTATCTGAATAATAACTTACATTTGACTTATTCTCTTGCCTGTGATTTAGCACTCAAGCTCACCATGCATATTGTGTCCTGCATGGGAAATTGTTCCATTGTTTATATTAACAAGGTAAAAGGAAATTTAGATTTGCTTAGGCACTGAATGGGTTTTTAATTATGTAATGGGGATCAATACTAAGTTGACCAAGATTCATCCAGGTCCATTATGACGGTGCACTTCACTTGCTAGCTTTTACTTGCCTTGAGTAGTTAGCAGCATCTTGAGTCTGATTGGTTGGAAATTTTGCCATTTTTGTAGGCTTTCTTAAACATATATGGCAAATTTCTTTATTTGGTAAATCATAATAAAAACTTGTGAATGATGGATTTCCAGGTATGAAGCATATTAGTAAATTCAGTTACTCAGTATATATTATTGAGCATATACAGTATTGTAGGCACTAAGCTGCATATGGAAAGACTTATTATGTAAATATAAGTTGTTCAGGTAAATTTGAATTTCAAATGAAAGATAGAATTTTTTTTAACCTAAGTGCATCCCATCCAGGGTAATGTGTATTCAGAAACTTTTTCATTTGCTAACATTAAAAAAGCTATTAACAGTTTTTTTTTAAATATAGCTATAGGACTTTCATGCTATTTGAAGATGGAAAAGAAATAGATGTTCTGGAATGACTTACTAATTCTAGTAACTCTGTGGATATATAATGATAAATGCGACTGCCATTATTCCTGCTCTCAAAAATATTACAAACAATGAACAAGACTTTTGATGTTCGACCATAAATTAAAATATTTCATCACCAAACTGTGGTAATAAGAATTAGGCGATTGAAGTCATTGAAGTAGCTAGTATACCTGGAAAAACAGCAATATGCACCAAAATTCCAGGGCAGGATGCCTGTCAGTACATTCAAGGAAATTAGACGACATCGTTGTGGTTAGAACCCCAGGGTCAAGGGGGTAAAAAGAGGAAAGGAAGAGAGAAAACTCAAGAATCATAATATGGGTTTCAACGGAATAGGACAGAAGCTGCTCCGTACCAGTGCCCTAGGATAGCACCCAGCCAACTCTGCCACGTGTATTCCACATTCTTCCTGTGTCACACCTACAACTCCTAACCAGTTCTGCATTTTGGGTTCCCTACACATGTGTCCTCAGAAGTGCCTTCAAGCTGACTGACCTGGTTGTGGAAAATGCCAGTGCCCAGGGAGATAAGTTAGCCTTGCAAAAGTCAACAGGTTCACAGAGAAATAATGGACAGGTCAGCAGCCCTAGCCTCTAAAACATCCCACCACTGTTGCAAATGGTTACAATAGTGTGAGGATTTACTCTCAGAGTGACTTCTTCTGTTGGGACAGTGTTGGAATAGAAATCCAATGCAGCACCTGCTGTAATACCAGAGAGACTAATCAGGCACCATTTTGTGAAGGGGTTGTTTATGTGGGACTGAGCCGTAGATAAACTACAGTTTGGCTTTATCCCAGGAATTTCAGTGTTGCCCTACCACAGTGACTGGGTGAGAGATAATCACAGAAGCAGGAGTGGAGAGGGTGAGGGCTAGACATAAATCTCCTGAGAAGCTCAAGCTCAGGGTAGAAGGAATATGGGGCCCAGCACAACACAGTGGAAGGCCAGGCCTTTGGGGTGGGTTTTAGAGATGCCTCCATCTGAAATTGATGGCATTGGGTCCATCCATCTGTCTGAGCCCCTGCCATCCTGTCTATACCCAGCATATACCAGTGGTGAGGGGAGTGCATCCACCTGGACAGTTGCCTCTGTCTGAGGTTTGTGGGTGGAGGGGGCTTAGGAGAAGAGAGGTAGTTCACAAACCCACAGGTTATAAAGTGGGATAGAGAACTGTGATTTTTTTTTTCAGATTCTAACACTGTAAGTCCTGGAAGGAAATCATTCATTTGGAAGTACAGAGGAATCATTTTTCCTTTCGATCCCTCTCTGCCACACTGCTTTTTTTTTTTTTTTTTTGATGTGTGTGTTTGGAGTTTTACTTCTCTTTTTATCTTTTTTCCATCCTTTTTTCTCTTTCACTCTATTTGCTTTTTCCTTATTATTTTTTCCTTACTTTCTTTTGGTTTGCTCTCTGTTTTGCATAATCCTCTTTTATCTTGTTGTTCATTGTGTTATTTTTATCTAATAATATAAATTTCTTTATTCTTCTGAATAGGATCCTTTATTTCTTATTCCTCACTTCCTTCTCATCTTTTGCTGTTTAATCTTTCAAACTTTACATTTTTCATGCTTCTCCTTGCCACACCCTTCATCATTGGTAGTATCACCACTAAGCTATGGAACCTATACACTGTGGTGTTGCTATTAACACTATCAATATTGTTCTATTGTTAGCGAAGGTAAAGTTGTTTTATTTAGTAGATTTTTACTGTAGGGCAGTATTTGGTTTGCCTTAGTGTTTACGTCATCATAGATCTTTTTTTCTGTGGTTAAAGGTGGCACATTATTGGTTCTTAGGGCATGTCTGTCCAGTTGTCTTTGACCCTATTAAAGTTTCTGATTTTATTATTATATCCAAAGTGACATAGTTTCTATCATTTGGTTTTCTCTGTATGCTGATATCTGGATTGCCTTGATGTTATTAACAATACTGTGGACAATTCCAGAGAACTGGGTCCTGAGCCAAATGCGCTACAGCCTCCACTCCCAAATAAGTGGAGGAGGGAGAATTCTGGGACAGAAGCAAAGGCTTATGGTTAGCTCTGCTCAGGAGGCACTGCTGAAAAGCTAACACTAACTAAAGGTTCCCATACTAGCAACCAAGTCTTCCACTATAGTCAACTTACAAGCCTCAGCACAGAAAACAAACAAACAGAAGTAGCAACATGAGAAGACAGGGCCAAAAAATGCATCCCAAACCTCCCAAATTTCTCAAAGCCTATCCATGGGGGATTGAGGAAGAAGAAGAAATAATACAAACAATTAAAAGAACACACAGCCAAATTACTTCTAAGGATAACAGAGGAGATTAAAAAAAAACAGATAAGATGCTTGGCAAATTCAAAGAAGATGTAACTCAGAAGATAATGATTCTAATAAACAAAATGATCATCATGTCTACAGAGACACTAATAAAAAGCTAGCTGAGCTAAAAAAAAGGATGCAGAGCACGAATTTCAAGCATAGAAAATAAAGTCCATGCAAATGTGCCAAACAGAAATTTTCAATTTCCGTTTTTCAGCTCTACACAAACATCCAGACAAGCTTATGTAAATATTCCTCACGCAAGAACAATGACCCCGAAGTGGACACAAGATTTACCCGTGTTCGTGCTAATTTGAATATTTCATCAGGTTTTGGTTGAAGAATATATTTAAGTGAAATATAAGGGATAAAACATGAATATTATTTGGTTAAAATGAAGAAAGGCCTGAAATAATAGAGGTGGCCTTTATAACTATCTTCTCCTAATCATATGTCATAAAAAAGAAGATATTAGAGAAACAGAAACTATAGCTCAATCTTACCAATAGATACAGATACAAAAATCCCAAGTTAAATACTCACCAGCAGAATCTCATAATGTATCAAGACTGACCAAGAAGGATTCATTTCAGAAGTTCATTTATCAAGAAAAATTGATATTTTTGTTAATCAAAATATTATAGAGAAAATTATAGAATCATGACAAATATACTCAAAAGGCATCGAATAGCAGCCAGAAAATATTCTTAATAAAATCTTTAGGAAAAAGTAAACTCCTAAAATATAATGTACACTGTGTGCCAAAATTCTCATAGCAAATATTATTCAAAAGTGAGATCATTCCATCAAGGTCAGAAAAGAACATGAATAATATCACTAATACCATTCAATATTATTTTGGGTGTTTGAAGTAAAAAGCAATGGAGAAATGGTCAAATTGTAATTTCTCTTTCTATGTTTCTCTCTTTGCTTCTCTCCCCGTCTTTTTCTCCCTTTTTGTCTTTCCCCCTCCCCTAACTATATACACAGAAGTCTACAGAATCAAGCCAAATTTATCTGAAACTATCAAAGATTTTGAGGAAGAGGAAGGGCACAAGATCAGTATAGAAAGTCAAGAACATTCTCCATATTGGAAATTGCTGAAAATAATAGACAGTGGAAAACTATTTCACCTATGATGAAAATGAAAGTTGTAAGATATTTATGAGCTGGGCTTGGTGGCATGTGCCTGCAATCCCAACTCAAGTTCAAGCCCAGCCTGGGGAACTTAATGCCTTAGTAAGACCCTATATGAACAAACAAACAAACAAGTAGGCCTGGGGATGTAGCTCAGTGTGAAGGTCCTGGTTCAAATACCAGTACTAAATGAAGTGATATTTATGAACAAACTGGAAACGAATGACGAAATATAATTATGAAGACCAGCTAAGTCCCATTGACACACAAAATAAAGTAGTAAAGGCTTACATCATGCTAACCATAGGCCAATCTTTATATTTATTGTATAAATCTCATGGAATCCTGTGATTAGATGACATTATGGTTTCTCTTTTAAAGAAAGGGCAAGAAAAATACAAAGATTCAAAATAAACTACCCAGAGTCGCCTGGGTTGGAAGGATCAGACAGATCCAGACTCCAGGGGCTGCAGCCCAAGGCTCAGGTCCTTAACACTAAACTACATGGCTTCTGTCTGACTTAATGAGAGAACCTTTCATCTGGAATGAGAAGACTTAACACTATGACAATATCAACCCTCAATATTTACCTAGAAATATAATGCATCTTAAATACACCTAATAGAATTGACTTAATAGCATGACAAAACCAATATTCAAAAGTTTTGTATGGATATAATATAGCATGTAATATATAAATGTATGGATTCCCATTAGGGACATATACAATAAATTGAAGGAAAATTAACTAAAGACAGTGAACAGGAGTTTAAAAACAAAGGCTAGTGAGGAGGCTCAATTTAGTCAAATTAAAATTATGCCTTTATGTACTCATGCCAGCCTCCTGCTAACTTTCTAGCACAAGCAAAGGTGTTCTTCATTCACCAGGACAGGGCAGAAAGCATTGTTTCCTATGTGTAGTTACGGTTTAGGCTGCCTGGCTTGTCAGAGTTTTATTCCCAGAGTAGAGGCGTCTATATAATAATTCTAGAAAACTGCATATTCTGAAAAATATATACCAGTGGAAAAATATTGGAACAGCTCTTATGTTAATGAACAAAATCTCTACTGAGTACTTAGAGAAATGTGAAGGCTTACTCTAAGTTGCTTCTGGCTTCTGCTGTGTGAAGCAAGATTAGGGTCTCTCAAATCTTTATTCATTGTTTCTGTAGTCTGGATACCTGATTAATACTTCAAATGTTAACTAGGCCCCTAGGGTATAGATTAAACATGTACATAATTTATATCATGCTATCCACACTGAGGATTTTTAAAGTTATAGATAATAAGACAAGATAGTTATTATGAGGAATGAAAGAAATAATAGGTTTACTTTGTGCCTGCTTTAAAGTGACATCTCAATTAAACAGCATTAGTTAATCCTTTAAATATTCTCATATATAAATATAAAATCCTAATATAAAGTAACACTACAGTGTGATCTGGTATTATGTTAATCTGTTTTCTGCCACTGTTTCAAAATACCTGAGATAATAAGTGAGAAACATTTGTTTTGGCTCAGATTTCTAGAGGTTTAAGTTTATGTCTCTTGGTTTGAGCCTTTTATTTTAGTGTGGGAGTAAGTGATGGAGGAGACCTGTTAACCTCATGACAACTAGAAAGAAAACGAGAGAGGAGGTTGCCCTGGTCCCAATTTCCCCTTTAAGGGCACTCTCCCAATGACCTGAGTTCCTCCAAGCAAGCCTTACCGCCCAATGGTTCTACCATGATAGGCAGTTGACCAATCCTTCAGTGATGAGTCTTTGGGTATATTCCTGCTCCAAACTGCTGCAGGCACGAACTTCAGATGTAGATTCTTGAATATTAGTGAAAGCATCTAGCCAAATAGTGAGACACTTCAGTATGGGTCACGCATTTGTCCTTTTCTTCAGTTTTCATGTGCCTCCAAATTTCACACAAACTGTCCTATTTCCCAGACCACATTGTCACAGATTGCATTTTCTGGAATACAGTCAGAGAGAGGGTAGTATGCAGGGCAATTAGTAGGAAGCACTCTCAGGATGCACATTTGTGCAAGGGAGAAGATAAGCAGAATTTGTTTGAGGGAGAATCTGAGCTCTGAGGCCATCCCTACATGGTCGAATGGGGACTTTTGGAAGCTAAGATGGACCAAGAGTTGGTCTTAAATTCATGCTTAGAAACCAGTACTTTCCTAGGGGATGCCTGTGGAAATCGATGCAATCTTGTTCAAAATAATTTTCTTAAGCTGAAGCAGTCCCCAGAGTGACAGCTAGGAAAATGTCTTCTGCATGAGTCCCAGCGGAGGAGGAAAATCTTTATTCCTGGGTGGAATACGGATAGTGGTGAGGCTGCTGAACTGTGGTGGATATTAAGGTGTGGGTACTGATTCTACTATGATTTCTCTTCAAAGTTTCCAAAGTTCTTACCTAAAAATGAAGATTCTTTATTTTTTAATTTTATTTTATTTTATTTATTTATTTATTTATTTATTTATTTATTTATTTATTTTTTGTATTGGGATCGAACTTGGTCCCTTCTGCTTGCGAGACAGGCAGCAGAATCGCTGAACCAAGTACCTCGCCCTGAGCTAAAACCCCAGCCCTAATTTATTTTTATTTTTTGGTACCCGCGGTCAAACTTGGGACTTTTCGCTTGCGAGTCAGGTGGTGGAACCACTGAGCTAAATCCCTGGCCCTAAAGATGGAGATTCAACGTGAAGAATAATCATAAGCTCTAGAGGGGGTTACTGAGTACAAGAGAAAAGATCCTTCTTTCATACAGTGCACATTCCTGTGACTTCTGAAGAGTTTGTCCTCAAATCCTTCCTGAGCTGGCCTAGCAAATTCCTTCTTTGTAGCAAATTCAGGAAATTCTTTGACAAAAGGCACGTTCTCTCTTGCTTTGTAACTTCCATCTGAGTACTCTCTGCTGAATCCCACTCTGTGCCTACCATGTTGCTTAGAAATACTCTAACTACAATTTCTAATGCCTTTTTCAGAAAGAGCAGGCCTTTTTGTTGCCTTTTTTCTGGGGGTTTGATGTTAGAACAGTTTAAGCTATAGTAGATATTAGACTCATTTTACAATTATAGTATCAGTGTGAAGAGGAAACCTTTTATTTTTCTTTTCACATGCTTGCTAATAATGTAAAGATGTATTTTCTGAAAGTTTTAGTCCTTTTCAAGGTCATTGGTCAGTTAACTAATTTCACAGTAAGAATGTAAAAAAATATTTTCTGAAACTTACATCTTTTTCTTAGGTCATTAGCCCATTAATCCAAAATCAACTTATCAAATGATGCCAATTATTTGGAAATTTTATCTCAAGGTAAGTCATTTTAGTCACCGTTAATGAGTGTCCAGGTTGGTGGCCAAAGGCAAAGATGACTTAGATGTAGGGCTACTGCAAATAAGATGGGATAGTCAGTTAAATTTGAATTTCCGGTAAACAATACATGTCTCACACAATGTTTGGGGCATAATATCAAGATTAGACTTGTTTTATTTGACACTGAAATTCAAGCCTGTGACCCTTATTTTTATTTGAAAAATCTGATGATGATACACAGAAATCAAACAACTCCTTTCTGTTGACCCTGGCTTCTGCTTGTAATGCTCTTCAAATCACATTTTATTCTGTATTCATCAATAGATGTCTTCAAGACAGACCCTTTGGTTTTTTAGATATACCAGGGTCTTCACAATTGCCTTGATTTACTCATGCTATTTTTCACCTCTAACTTAGTCCCCAGTTCGTCTACACCTTTAGCTCCTTTCCTCCCATTTCTAAATGTCAGTAATCTTATTAGAATCTTATGCACACAATTGCCTTGATTTACTCATGCTATTTTTCACCTCTAACTTAGTCCCCAGTTCCCATTTATCCACAGTTTGCACATTTTCCAAATTCCTACTGGGAACCTGAACTTGGATTTATGTCATTTGTCTCACAGGTTTTACAAAATGTCCTATCTGTCATGAAGCCAACTCTTCTTCTACTCTTGCTTTGGTCAAAGGCAAACATTTCTTATTCCATTTATAGATTAAACATGCATAAGGATAAATTGTTTTTCATCTTAAAACGTGGACTCCAAGATCCTCTGCCTTCACACTAAATCTGGAGTGGGACCAAACTCTTGTTTGGTTTGACAAGACTCCTGAGCAATCTGGATATATCCACAAGCTGTTAGCTTCCGTGATTTGGTATCTATCTAAATTTCCGGTCCATCTTTAGCAACAGTTGTCTGTTTGGCCATACCCTCCTCTGTCACCTCCCTTGCCAATAGTTAAATAAAATATATAGCCATGAAAATGCATTGTATAACTGATTTTATTTCAGTGTTGAGTAAAAACACAGGATTTAGTGTTTGGCCTAAACTAAGTAAAAATGCCAAGAGCTTTTGTGAATACTGTAGTTGTAAGCCTTAGAAAACCTGAAAATCTAAATTGCGAGGCAATCATGGGAATTGCAGTGAGGATTTTGATCTTTGTTTTAGCCATGGACATTATTCACTCTATAAATCAAAGGATAAATGGGGCTTCCATTGACTTATTACATTTCAATGAAATATATAATTTACAAATGGATGCATAAGTTTAATCTTACCTGCTTCCCCCAAACTCTCCATTAGTTCATAGATTAGTCCTATTAAGATTTAGGCACTGCTTACATTTTGTAAGAAAGAGGCCTATGGAATTAAACAGCTGATTGCAGATGCAGTTGGGAAATTACCTAAAGTGTGATTTAGTCATCAAATCACATTTTTGAAAAATTTTCTCTTAGATAAATAGTGACATAATTTCTACCCTGTGAAAATATTTCTGTATTGCAAATTATTTGAAGCCCAAAATAAAAAAGAGATATTTGTAAATATTTTCAACTGAAATATGTATTTGCAAATGTTAAAATGATGATGCAAAATTCTGGGAATGTTTCATAGATATTTTAAGAATCATTCAAGTACAGAAAAGCGTCTTTTTGAAAATGTTCATGTATTTACATCTATCCATCCCTCCATCATCCGTTTATCTATCTGTCTGTCCATCCAATTGATAACTCATTACTTTTTTTCTTAGAAAAGAATGCTGGAAAGGAGAAAATCAAGAATTATCTTTTCAGACCTACAGGATATTCTTTGCTATTGTGAATCTATTTTCTACCTTTTTTCAGATAAGACCACTTTACATATGTAATTCTGAAAAGACAATTAACATTTATCTCATAAATCTAAAGAATGAGAATAAAGATTCTAGTACTGTATTATTATATGTTTTTCAATGCACAAAAAAATGTTAGTCACTACTTATTTATTCACTCAATCATCCATCAATGAGTTTTTGACTGTGAATTCTGTGCTAGGCATACTAGTAAGTAAGGTGGTGAAAAGATGAGTGAGACATGATTCCTATCATCCATTGCCTTATAATCTAGGAAAAACAGGCATGCAAAGAGAAAAATTATGGTGCAGGAACTGTCAATATTTGGAGAAAGTTAGATGCTTGTCAAAGAGGAGTTGACCAAGCCCGCTTGAGGGAACTGGGCAGATTCCACATGGAAAAAGTCCCAGTTGAGACTCGGAGAGCATTGTAGGCCTAGCATGGAGAAGACTGGCGCATTTTATAAATCTGTTTGATAAGGCATGGATGGATATCAGTTGTTTCTTTAATCAATACCCATTGAACAGTTACACAGTTTTTTTTTCACAGTTTCTTATAGTTCACTATTATTAATGCAGTTATTAATACCCTTAAAGTTTTTTTTTCCTGTATCTCTGCTTACTTTTAGGTGAAAGGAGGATTGTAGAAGTAGAATTGCAAAATTAATGTTTTTGAATATTTTAAGGCTTGGGTTGAATTTGACAAATTATAATTTAACATAGCTGTATTGATTAACATTCTCACTTTCAAGAAATAAAAAAGCATAAAAATCAGAGTGAAACATCAAATACATTATAAGTCAAAAAATTCATAGGATGAAATTTATAAAATAAAAAGGAAAACCAAGACATTTGCAGCAAAGAAAACATATAAAAGGGTTGAAAGGCAACCCCCCCTAATGTCTAACATATCTAGCCCCCCACCAATGTTGATACTCTGTATGGAGTGATTTTCTCTTTGCATGCCTATTTGCATGCACCAATTGCTTAATGTTTTGGTTTTGAATGGACTATGCCCCAATTCACTTGTGTTTTTCATGAGCTAGATGTTAAATATTCTTTCATAAGGATTCTTGGTGACTCTAAAATCCTTCTTTCTTTTGGGTCTTCATTTGGGTCATGAGTAGGTGGTGTCCAAAATATATTAGTTAATTGCTTCATATGACAACAAACTCATGACTAGTTTTTCAGTGTGCACCATCCACTCAACTTCTTTCTCCCAGGTACAGCTTCTTATTTTAGGAACTTCCATTTTTCATGCCTTTTTTGACCAGGATCTCCTAGCTTGGCATAGTGTACTGAATAGCCCTACAGAGAACAAGGTTGGAAAGTGGAGTAGTTAACCAGATGAACTTCGATGACAGACAGAGGTCAGTTGGGTCCATGATATGCCTTTGGCCTTGGGTAATTAACTCTCTGCTGAAAATTGTATATTATCTTAATACCCATCATACTGTTTTGTTATGAGGAATGTGGTAGGTAATGTAGGAGTCCTCAGCATTCCACACAGATGGAGACTCAACAAATGTTAGCAGTTACTACTTCTTACCAGGTTTCTGAGCTCACAATTGAATCCCTTTGCCTTCTTATTACTCCCTGTTCCATGCCAGGGACACTAATCCTTCATGGTTACTGAAATAAATGGATCCTTTGCTGCCACTGTATATCACTTTCTTGAACAGCTGATCTACATTTCCTCCTCTGTAACTCTCTAAATTCTATGTCCTTAAGGAATTAATTTTCTTCCTGTTTGACAGAAAATTCTAAGTAATGCCCTATGGATTTCTTTACTTATTCTAGTTTTAAGGTATTTCGAGTGGGAGATCTTCAAAACATATTTTTCATCATCTCATGATTCAATTTTAATATGCATATTTATTTTTATGAGGCAAACTCAGCAGTTTCTATTTAAGCCCAATTAGAAAATAGTAGCAACCACGAGGAAAGATATCTTCTTAAGGTAAGTCTCTGAAGTAACTGCAAAAGACACAAAGATTGCCATTTATCTTTACCACACAATACAGTCAGACTAACCCCACAACACAGGTGAAAATGGCCTTTTATGTTGTTTTGTAATGAGAGGCAATAAAACATGCCACTTTACTCAGAATAACCCTTGCACTCCAACGTGTGAAATTTTATCCTAGTAAGGGCCATTAGATGGCAGGGGTAGGAATATTTTTACTAGAACTGTCATTTTTAAAACATAATTACAGGGAATAAGCATTGTACAAATTAGGGTACCGAGTTTGGTTAGTGATCGTCTTAATCCTTTCTTACGTTGGGTCTAAGAAAAAGAGAGCAGGTCATGAGTTTTAGGGTAGGAACAATATATAATTTTGAGAATTGAGAAGACTTGGGAAAAGTCTTGAGGGGATGTGGGAAAAAAAGGATGGTTTTTATGGTTTGACTCTTTTGCCTGGTGACATGGAAGAGAGCATCACAGCCACCATCAAGCCATCAAACATATCCAACATACAGTTTCCTTTGGAACCTCATTGATTTTGTAAATTTACTCATTTTTCTTCCAAGACTGCATGCTCACAACTGCAGGGACAGTGTTTGTTTTGTTCAGTGCTACACTCCCACCAGTTTCTGGCACGTAGAAGCAACTCAATAAATATTTATTGACTAACATCACTGAGAGGAAATGCGAAATGCCATCTTTCTCTCCCTTCTCATTTCTGATCACTTTTCCATAATAACCTGTGTTCGTGAATAAATCCAGCTATTTTCTTGCCATTGTTGCTTTGATCTTCATTACAGTGGAGTGCAAGGGAGCATTCACAGTGACTGGTTGCTTTCCATTTTCCAGTGCCACTCAACCTTTTCCCCAGTTGTATTCTCCACACCATACGTTTCCCTCTCCTCTGCCTCCTCTCCCACCCAGAGTCTTTTTAAAAATGCAAATCAAATCATTTTATCCTTCCAATCAAAACATGAATTTTCTCTTAAAAGCATTCTCACAAATATAAACCCTGCATAGCTTGGTTTCAAGCAAATTTTACATTTAGTTGCAAGTGTTCACTTATCAATACGTACTTTATTGCGATTATATTGAACAGTTACATACTACTCATTTTTTATGATTTTTCACTCTGCCTCTGAAATATAACTTGCTTAATTCCATTCATTCTTTTAAACACAGTTCAACTTATTATCGTTAATTATATTGGTATTTTTATTTGGAATCTGTGTATATTGTAGAAAAAGAGCTAATAAATTATCTTTTAACTTTTTATTTTTTGGTACTGGGGATGGAACTTGGGTCCTTATGCTTGCAAGGCAGGGGATGGAACCACTGAGCTAAATCCCCAACCCTAGTTATGTTGAAAGTTATCTTGGGGGAGTACGATTGTCTGCAACAAACAAAAGGCATACATATACACTGTGAAATAATTCAAGTTAAATTATATTATTTTAAATTGCAAATATTAATGTAAATGTGTGACACATTTACCTTCTAAAAGTAAACATTTTTGGTGATGAATACATTTGAAAGCAATGACAACTTGATAGCAGTGAATCTGTCACAGCAAATAGGACCCTTAGCCCTTGTATGAAGATGCTGACTCCAGTCTGAGGTGGAATTCCTGTGAGCAGAGTGAACCACGCATTTCAGAGCTCCACACTTGCTTGAGCCCCCAGCTGATTTTGAGGTCATATGATCATACTTTTACTGCCCCAAATGCTCAAAACTAAAATGTTTTTCATTGTAACCTAGTTTCTTTCTGATTTTCCCTTTGGCGTAACTCTTTGTTTTTTGGGTCATTCTGGATTAGCCCCTGGGACTTTGGAGATCAGGCTAAGGGAAATTTGATTTGGGATAGATTTATTGCAATAAAGTTCTGTAAACATTCCTTACAAGAATAGTGGTATTACTGTTAACTGTCCTGATTTAGAATGAACCCTCCCTCCAATTTTCAATCACTATCAATGCTGCACGAAGAGGTTTCAAGAATGAGTTCATATGAGAATATGAATATGCTCAAATCTCCATTATAGCATGAGGATAACCATGTTTGTGATTATGTAGAGTCAGGAACTTACTGTGAAAATTCTTTCAAATGTTACAGTGTAATTTTGAAAGAAACGTAATAGTGTCCTCCAATTTGATAGCAAGTCTTAATAAGTCATTTTAATTAACTGTTATAGATAAAAATAAAGTGAAATCTCTTCAATCCTCTATTTAAAAGATACAAAACTGTTGTTGTATGAATGGAATTCAGGTGAAAATGCACAAAAGTATTTCAGAAATATTTTAACAATTAGTAAAAATTTTAAACCTGCTGAATTTTCGATGTTTGTGCAATGTTTACTTTAGGGACAATATAGTTCATTGTGATTTATTGGACATTCTACATAAATATTTATCCCAATTAGGCTATATTTTATTGCTATATAAATATACAGAATATACCTAATTTTTAATCACAATTTCAATTTTTTTCTTAAGGAACACCTTCATGTGTTATAATCAGCTTCTGGTAAATATGGATCAACCTGCTACCCATTTTAAAAAAGAAAACAGACCAAGCCATGCCTGGTAGGTGGCCACTCTAGAGAGCTAACAAGCATTAGGACACTTCTTGTGCCAAGAAGCCACTGGAGCCTGCTTAAAAGAGCTCCCCTGTTTCAAGGTGGACCACTTGGGCATCAGAATGACCAACTGACTACACCATATTATACTCTTAAAAATCATAAGAAAACAAGAGAGAAACACACAAGACAAACACAAGACACTTGTTTGGAGATTGCACCAACTAAGGAGTTGAGAAGAACAACATGAATTTCCTGTAAGAAAAATACATTTCATGGTAAATCATAGCTTTGAGGATGAGGGATAACAGAAAGCTGAAAACTCCAGCCAACAATAGCAGAAAGAATTTGATAGGATGAAAAAAATCACAAGTTTGCAAATATAATAAACTAACCCATTCACTGATTATCATTCTATAATAAAGAAAATGTTTGAAAGTTGATGAGGAAGCTTGAAAGTAGGGGATGGATGTAAGTCCTATGTGCCAGGATACTCTTCCTTTTCCAAGTCACCATGGTGCTGTTGTATTTTAAATGCCCATTTGAGTACGTTTTCAATTTTCATCAGCTTGATACTCTCTGTTCGTAAGTTGAAAAAGTATTCTCCTTAGTTTCCTGAGTCCACCAAAGGATTCTTATTTTCATAGTCTTTTGACCATTTCAATTGACAAAGACATGGATGAAAACAGGATTTTGATGCATGTTTTAAATATTGTTTACTTTTTAAAAACTGCTGCCAGTGCTGATGCATAACAGACAAGCATTATCTTTTAAGTCTCAATGTTATACACATCACTATAATATCCATCTTTTATTATTTTTCCAAAGAACTTTCTATGAATCACAGTTTATGGCTTGTAACCCATAAACCACAATAAAGAATTAGTATTATACTTATTATCTTTTTACTCAACACACTTAACACACAAAAAAGGGAAAGATAAAGGAAAATGTTTTTTTTAGAATCTCAGTACTCATTGAAACAACAGTTGTAGATACTTGTTAAATGAAAGTTGTAAGGTACTGCTTTTTTTTTCTGTGCCTAGTTAGTTGGGCTAATTTATCTTCAGCATATAGAATCATACATTAATAAAGGCCTCAGCTCTTTCAAGAAATCTCATAGAAAGTCCTTCTGATAACACAAATCTCAAGTGAGTCGCTGAAGAATAGAGAATCCCATTTTCACCTTGAGAGCTTTGCAGCATAGTCTAGACACAACCTGATAACAATGATCTTCCTTTTTCTGCCAAAGGACAGTCAGTCCATCAACTCTGAGTTCAGACTTTTAGAGAGAATGACAGCCTAGTAATAAAGGAAGATTATAGAAAACTCGTGGGATAACTTGGGCAATTCAGGATAAAAAAATTGGGTAATAACCAACCACAAGGCAAAAGACTTTAAACCATGTATGGTGTGTGCTTGAGAAGGAAACTCTGACCCACATAAATTAACTTGAGGTGCAATTAACTACTTTTTGATGAAAACTAGAATTTTACTGGTATGTGACATAAAATAAAGAAATGCAAATATTTAAAGTCTACCATTTATCTGTAAAAATAAAGAAGTAGTTATATCCTGCTCTCACGGTTAATAGCAGATACTCAGGAACCTGGTGAGCTCTGTTTTAAGACATACTTGTATCACTAATTTATTTGATGAATTAGGTAAGTTATATTTATTCAGGTAAGTCATGCATCCTGTTTTTTAGGACATAGAT
The DNA here is from genome assembly GCF_012274545.1 of Fukomys damarensis. Lineage (NCBI taxonomy): Eukaryota > Metazoa > Chordata > Mammalia > Rodentia > Bathyergidae > Fukomys > Fukomys damarensis. The sequence continues at coordinate 53,919,299 of NW_022900942.1, read as the reverse complement.
GATGATACTGCAAGCTCACAGAGTTGCTGTAATGGGCCAGTGAAAAAATATATTCCCTATTACATAATCTCCACCCACTGTAGATGGTAGCTATGTGTACCTTAGGGTTTTCTTTTTTTTTCCCCTCTCATTGAGTTTATTGGTACATTTTAGGTAGACAGTACAGTTACATTCATCATTGGGGTCTTGTACCGTTACCTGACAGGTCTTGGTTCTCATTTTTTCCCCTTGTCCCTGCCCTCCCTTAACCCCGTCCTCCCTTCCCTGTTTACAAACATTTTATTTCCATTTTTTCATTTTCTCCTATTTTTTTGCTTTCCCTTATTACTTTTCCCCTACTCTTCCCACTTTCCCTACACCTTTAGCCCTTTTCTTCCTATTTCACATGGTCAAGTATTTATCTCATTAGGATCTTATGTACTGTTATAGTTTATTCACACCAGAGAAACTATTTGATATTTACACATGTATGCCTTATTTATTTCACTTAGGAGGATATCCTCCTAAGTGTATCCATTTTTCCATGAACGAATCTAATTTCTCATTCTTTATACCTTAGGATTTTCTTGGCAGAAGTGATAACTATTTCCTGCTAGTGAAATTGCTTTTTACATTTATGATAGGTTTCACCGATCAAAATTTCCCTGATTACATGACTGCTTTAGATACTTACTGAAAGTATAGATTCTTGGCCATGCACGGGACTTGCTGAGTCTGACTATTCAGTGACAGGGAGGAACGTTTGGAATATGAATTTAATGAACACCTTGGGTTATTCCTATGCTCAACATGGCTTGGGAAGAAGCACTCGTGTGTATAAAATGTTCAGCAACAAAACGAATCACGAGTATGGTTTTTCCATTACTCTTATTTAGACAGACAACAATGACAGACATGATTTTGAACTTACTTCTATTTCAACGTTCTAATCACTTATCTTCTTAAAAGTTTTATTTTTCAATTTGAGAGAAACTATTGCTAGAAGATAGCTGAAAAAGAAACAAGAAGAAAGGGCAGTCAGAAGCCCAAAACAGAAAAATAGGAAGGGTCAGAAAAATGATAATTTTGACCTAAAGTGTGTTTATTGTTTATTTTATAGCCCAATTCAAATTTTACAACTAGGCTCTTCAGTTATGTTCAGTTTGTCTGTATTCTATGTATAATTATAAAATGCACAGTGTTTTATATTCAATATAGCTTATTTAATGTAAACAATATTGTGGTATACTGTTTTCTTACATTTTTCATTAAAATTCTATGTTCTTAAGATTCATCTGAGTACCACGTGTGAATCTATTTTTCTTCTAATTGCAATATAATGCACTCCGCATTTCACTCTAGCTTTGGACATTCTGGTTACTCTAAATTTCTTTTTAAAAATATTTATTTATTTATATATACCGGGGATAGAACTCAGGACCTTGGTTTGTGTGGCAGGCAGAGGAACCACTGAGCTAAATCCCCAGACCTACTCTAAATTTCTTATCGGCTCCAATGGTGCTAGATAATGAGCAGAGTGCTTTGTGATGTAACTTTGGGAAGTGCACATTTCCCACGAATACAGGGTCATAAGATCCTTCCTGTACTGCACACCAGCTTGTGTCTCAGCACAGCTGCCCTGGCCCGCACTTCAGTGGGACGAGATGCCTCCTAAAGGTGATACCTTTTCTTGACATTTCATTTCCCTGCCATCTGTCAGCACTGTGTTGCAAGGCGACCTTTCTGTCTTAATCCGCACTTTTTTTTTTCAGCATTGTAGATTTTCAGCCCTTTGTGTATGTGGTGTTTAGTGTTAAAGAATTTTGTTTCATAAAAGGACATTTATTGAGTAATTATCCCAGAATCTGATATCAATTCCATGCTTGCAATGAGTGGGCATTTTGGGGCTGTTTTCCTACGGTGCTGTACCTACCTGCTCCATCGACATTTACGTCTGAGATGTTCTTATATAACCTAGTTTATAAAAGTTCTTTCTCAGAGAGATATCAAGTTGAAAGAAGGGATTGTAGGAGCACAGAAAGTGCTTCAGGCATATCTTCTTCTGGAAAAATAATGGAGAATGAAAGGGAATATGTAAGTTAGCGTCCCATTAGAGGCGATAAAAACCAGCAGAGAATGAAAGTATTTTAACTATACTGGGTCAGCCCTAGGATGCCTCGCAGCATGAACGACATGTGGTATCACAGAAATAGTCTGGATTAAGTATGAAAGTCCAATGAAAACCGTCTATACTCTTTACCCCAGCATTTCAAATGTTGAAAGTTTTTTTTTCTTCTTGTTTGACTCTAACATTAAGTGAGAGACGTCTTTTAAAATGGTTGAAAAGAGCTTCAGGATGCAGTGTAGGGATTATAAATAACTAGGGTTGATCTTAGCATCCTAGATAGAAGCGAAAAAGAACATCTTGTAGGTCAGTTTTGGGGCCGGTTGATGAAGAAAGAAAACTGACCAATATTTTATCAGCTTTATTTCCCCGTCCGGCTGGTGTTCTCTGTAAATTCTTTCTGAAGATTCATCCATTTAACAAGCATTACTAATCTTACCTATCTAGCTACTTTCAAATTACCTTTTTCTGTTTTCATTTTCTTTTGTATTGCAAATCAGAGCCTATTGATTATAGAAATTAATGAGTTTCATTTGGGCAGATTTGCACATGTACACAGCATACATTGATAAAGATAATTTTAGGAGCGGTTTGGATAATGTAATTTGGAGGGAATCATTTGAAGACAAGACCAAGCAGCCAGTTTTTGGAAGCCCTAACAGAAACAAAAGTCAGGCCCCAAATTAGGGCAGTGCAGAGCCCGTAAGGGAACAGGTCGTAGGTTTGAGACATTGCTTAGGCAAAATGCAGCATGGAGTCACTGTGGAGACAGTGAGGCAAGCAAGGGGCCCTTTAAAATGACTTAAAGCGGAGGAGTAACAGGCTATCATGGATTTGTGTGTCCCACCTCCCTCATCTTCAGAAGGAGTATGAAATGAGATGAGAACGGAGGACTCTGTAGAGTTTTCCACTAGAGGCAAATAGGAGCAGAGCTGTTGCAATGGAGAGGAAGAAATGCCATTGGCCATAACAAAGATAAAATCTGAGGACCCGGAATGGGGGCTCACAGCGCTTACAGGGACTTTGACACCAGAGGAGACCGATTTGGAAATGAGAGCCGAGACGGCACCGCAGACACGTGTCTAATTTGCCTACAGTCACATTTCAACACGGGCCAAAAACTCTTGGAGAAGTAAAATGGCAAACAATCCCTCAATTTTGTTCACTGATATTTAGGTTACTCAAAAATAATAACCTATTTTTTTTTTCTTGTGAGGGGAAAGAATTGGTAAAGTAAACACTAATAATTGGAACTGGATATCTGATCTTCTTGATATCAATGGTAGTGTAATTTTCAAAGTTCTTACTTAAAATTTCTCCTGAGATGAAAAGCAGTATTTAGTCATTTTATTAAATATGTCAACTATAGAAAAGTAAAAGGTAAATAGCTGCCAGTAACAAGCACCTTAAAATTTTTGTGATATTCATTTTTATACATAAATTCAAACTATTTCTACAGAAAAGAGGACATTTTATGTATGCTGTTTCTTTTCTATTTTTCACTGGACATTTTACTTTCCTATATTATTAAATATACTTTGCCCAAGTCTTCTAGTCTGCCATCCTTTTCCTTATCTTTCAAGCTAAAATAGGATCAAGCACATTAAATTACTTACAGTAGGAAATGTGTATATTTCTGGAAATCCCTTAAGAGTTTGTTTCTCTCCAGGACAATCAGTTCCTGCATCTAGGGAATTTTTGATGACTTCTCTGCATTTTACCACTGTTGGGCCTATCCTCTTCTCCATGCAATGTTACTTTCAACAACTTCTGAGAAATGTATTTCAAATTTACCAGCTCAAGACGGTGTGTTTATATCTTTTACTAAAGATTTGACACAATAGAAGGCAGTGTATCATTGGGCAGCACAATAAAAGATGGAAAATGCAATGTTAGGTATTACTCTTCTTAAAATCTTCTGACATAAAGGTGTTTTACTAAACTCAAATCATCTTCCCCAGAAGTACTCTGTTTATGCTTAAAATAATATTTTTACTCTCTACATAAAGATCAATAAACCATATATGTTCAGATGAAAAACATTTAAGCCATACCACTGGAGAGATGTAGAGAAAGTTTAGACATAATCCAATAAGTCTGGTAACTGAGCTGCCTGTGGGTATTTTTGGTGTTCTGTGGAATAGTGCTTAGCTCAGCTTGAGCCAGAAGGACTAAATCCTGATTACCCTAGACCTGAGTCTGTTGCAATGAATAAGATTTATTCAGAAAAGAAACATTATGAAGCATGAATTTGGGGGAAATAGGACTAGAGGGAGGGTTTGGAAGCTAAGACAATAACTATTTTAGACAAGGGCTGCTAAGATCCTGAACTGGAATAGCCGTGAAACAAAAATGAGAAGTCAAATTTGAAATCTGGGTCTCGTGGTACATGCTTGTAATCCCAGCACCAGGGAGACTGAGGCAGGAGGATCCAGAGTTTGAAGTCAGCCTGTAGTACCTAAGGAAAATCTGTCTTTAAAAATCAAGAAACAAAAATAAACTTTATGCAACCATAATATCAACTTTCTTAACAAAAAGAATAACATTGATGATGGGATGGCCAACTGAGAAACACTGTTCTAGAGTGTAATCCAAACCCCCAGCATGTCATGCAAGATTGTTTTCTTATTTGATCCCCTTGTATTCCAGCAGTGACTCTTGCTGTTCTCTCTTAGTCCTTCTTACTTCCTCTTTGGTTTTTTCCAAGCCACAGCATAGATGCCATCCATATACTATTCCCCTCTACCAGGTGTCACCCACAACTGCATGAACCTGAACAATTTCTATTCATTCTGTGAATCTCGGGGCATTTTGTGTATTCCATGTGAATAGATTCTGCTTTTTCTACCTTGCTGACCTAGAACTTTTTCCTGTAAATGTTTTAGTACCTAGAACATTGTGTTGTTAGCATTTTCCATTGAGGTTCTTAAGGATCTGTGTTTTGCTGTCTCTGACATTACAAAACCAGCATATGGTAGTGGCTGAGGAATGAGAGACTATCATACAAAAATTGATTTAAAGTGAAAAATTGCTTAGGAAATTCCTGATTTAGTAATTTGGCGGTAGAGAGGAACTGAGGTATATAAGGTCTCATAAATTCTCTTTTTTTTTTTTTAATTGAGTTTATTGGTACATTTAGGGATACAGTACAGTTACATTCATTGTTGGGATCATGTACCTTTACATGGCAAGTCTTGATTCTCATTTTTTTCCCCTTACCTCTGCCCTCCCTTCACCCCCTCCTCCCCTCCCCATCTACAAACACTTTATTTTCATCTTTTCATTCTCTCACATTTTTTT
>NW_022900942.1:53854023-53913093 GCF_012274545.1 Fukomys damarensis | reverse complement strand
GCAATGCCAATTGAAATTCCAACACTATATTTCACAGAACTAGAAAAAAGAATCCAAAAATTCATTTGGAACCACAAGAGACCTAGAATAGCAAAAGCCATTATAGGCAACAGTCACATGGCACCAGGTGTAACAATTCCCAATTTGAAACTATACTGCAAAGCCACTGTGATAAAAACAGCATGGTACTGGCAAAGAAATAGGCCTGAGGATCAATGGAACAGACTGGAAGACACAAAAACAAATGCAGATGTACTCAGCTACCTCATCTTTGACAAAGGAGCTCACCATCCTCAGTGGAGGAAAGATAGCCTCTTTAATAAATGGTGTTGGAAAAACTGGATATCAACCTGCCATAAATTCTCTTTTTATTGGATGATTGCCCATTCTATTAACCTTCCAATTGATCCTCCTTAGACTTTGGTACTAAGATTTTCCTCAGAGTTTGGCATGGAGGTTAGCACAATTTTCTCTAAAGCTCTGACTAGTAATTGGCAACAAGCCAGATTTGGACTATAAGCTGTAATTTTCTAATCTCTGGTCTAGACTTAGGGTTCAGAAGAAGACATCTAGACCTCTGGAAGAGATTACATTGGGTTTAGGTCAATATATCTGCCAAGATAGGAAGTATAGCTGAGTTTTGATAATCTAGGTTTTTGTGATGATTAGTGCATGTGTACAGTCTAATCCATCATTTGAGCTTGGGAGATAAATCATCCCAGTAAAATTTTTATGATGGTCACAAATCAGAGTTGGTGCTTTGAACTCTTCTGCATCACATTATCAAATATGAAGCAAATTCTCAACTACTCCATCGTCTCACACAAGAAATGCTCTGTCTCTCAGAAACCACTGTGACAAAACTTCCTACTTGTGGTCAAGGGACTGAGTGTGTCCCAGACACTTCAGTACTTTCTGAGTCCTTTCTTAGAGAACTAGTTTACTGATAGTTGTCTCCCAAGACACAGTGACATCTCTGGCAGTCACAGAATAGTTGTTCATCCCTTCAAGGCTGTTGTAACAGTGTTCTTCCTGTGACTACAGTGATCTCATACTTTTAAGAGTGAGTTTTCAGAAAGTTTGCAGAATTCTAGGGAGAATAAGTAGACACCATCCCTTTCAAACATTAGGATATATTGAAATGCTGAAGAGGTAAGGATACTTCAAATTATATTTAAAGATGTGTTTTGCTAATAAAGTAGTGCACATCAAACATTTTGCAGTGACCTGCTGATAGTACGTTCTCTGTAAATGTTTGCAAAGTGATCCCAACAACTGCCATACTTATTTAGAAAATGATAATGCATATATTTATTTATTTACAGGAAATGGCATTTTTAAGCAGTGTGTGAGCATTGCATTAGAGAGGTAGAGGACACACTGCAATATTATCCATTTATGATTCTCAGAATTGAATAAAATCCCAGGTGGGATATTTCCAGAAATTTTAGTCATATTGGAGCAGTTACATTTGTGTGGAAGTAAAGTTGTAGTTGCAAATGGAGAAGTTTTCATATTTTTGAGTCTAAGACTCTTTTTGCACCTCGCATTTGTCTGTGCCTGATGTTCATTGCTTTCTCTGATGTTGGCAGAAATGAAGTGACTTTTACAACATGCTCTCCCCGGGCAGCACCTTTGCTGTCATCTTGCTTTGGGACTCAGTTCTTGCCATGGTCAGAGAGCACCTTGGAAGCAGCACCTGCTAAGGGACAACTGTTTTTGGAGCACTCAGTGCGACACCCTCAGAAACAGATGAGCTGAAGAAAGACAGTTATTTTATTGGGAAGACGAAGTCAAGGCAGGCCACAACATTTTGTGAGGAACAAAAGCAAATGTACCTAAATTAGGAATTCTTCAATTTTAGGGTTGTACTTCTTTTGTTGTATTGTCACACTTTGGGGTCCTTTTTGTGTACTTGTGTTAGATGAATGCAAACATCTATAATACTCCCATGTTGTACTCAGCATCGTGAGTAATTTATAAGGGACTATGCTGGGATTATTTTACAATTTTCAGTTACCTTCCAGTAAATGTTCACCTCCTGAAAGAAATAAGAAGAATTTGAGGAGGACAGTATCAACAGTACCCTGAGTTAGTTCCCTGACTGTGGGGAAAATTCCTTAGTAGGTAAGATCAATGCCAGCTACTTACAACTGTAGCGAATAAAATGACACTATTCTTCGAATGTATTAGTGACTCTATTTCAATGCTATAATTTGAGGATACTATTTTTCTTCAAATAGAGACTTAATAACCTTAAAGAATCTCTTTTTCAAATTTTATCAGAACTTTCAGATTTTCTTTAAATTTAGAAACAGGAACCCAGTTTTGGTCACTATTTGTGTGTGTGTGTGTGTGTGTGTGTGCGCTAGCATATGTATAACTGAGACTGTATCTTCTCAAATTAACAATTGATTAATCTTGACAATTTAGTGCCAAGAAAATAAATTTAATGTTTCATTAATTATTCATCAGACACACATCAGATTTCTTAGGATACATCACATTTTTAGTATACATCAGATTTTTTAGTATTCTGCTGCATATGTGTCATACATATGTGATAAAAGTTTTTGCATTATTTAAAAAATAATTTTAAAGTAAAAATTTCAAGAAACATTGTGAGTAGTTTAGAATAAGGTATATATATCAAATGTACAAATGTAAAAATTAATACAAGAAAAGTTCAAAGCACTCATCTAAGTCCACACAGATGATTAGGTCTTTCTCAGGACCAGAAATCAGTGTTGCTGACTCCGAATCCAGTGCCTCATAGTCTGCTTTCCTTCAGGCAGAAACACGAGTCTGAGCTGCCCACACAGTTTGTGAGGAATGGATATAAGCTTCATAGTAATATTTCATTTCAATCAATAACAAGGAATAGAAAATACTTTTTCGTGGAAACTTAGCAGTGCCCCGGCTCCTCCTCTGTGATGGTTCCTCAGTAGATAATGTGTTTATTTCTAGGTTTTGTCTGTGTTGACTGAGTCTCCTGGGAAATCAGTTCATCCTATCCCCCATTTATACCATTCCTTAGCACTGGGCAGATCATTCTAACGTTTGGCTATCAAAGACAACTAGATCAGCAATTAAGCAAAATTCTCCTAGGAATAACTGAAATAAATTATTGGTTTTCTGACATTTCTGTTAAAATTATAAAGTAGTCAAGCTTTTTTTATATTTCTTTTACTTGGGCAGTGAAAGAAGAATAAATGTTGGATGTGCTTGTATATTACAGGATGTGAGGGAAAGAACAGAATTCACATTGTAATAATTATTATCTTTTGTTTAAAAAAGATGTTATGTTTTTTTGTATAAGACATTTCCCAACTGGACAATCAGGCCCATATTACAATTACATTAGTAGGAAATAACATCACAGTAATAATTTTGATCTAATCCTAACTACAAAGTGAAACATAGAACATTCTAGAAAATATCAAGTTAACCAATGAATCAGCAATGAACCTGGAAAAGATAAAAACCTCTCAGGATTTCTGACTCCTAATTCACTCCTATTCAGAAGGAAAATTGTATTTCCTGAAATGTTAATGAGGAGAGGAATGTTAACTGGGCCCTAAAAATAAACCCAATAAAGCAAATAAAACTGAGACATTTGCAGGCAGGTCTGGAAAATCGGTTTGGGCTAGAGAAATTCTTCTGAAATAAACCAGTCAGAAGGGGAAACAATGCCTTTGGAAGGGACAGCAGAAGGGAAATGGCACTGTACCACTCTGAACACTCAGAGGTCTTCTGAGGGAAGGGAAATGATCACCATTTGGGTTTGAATTTAGGAGTCTGGCCAGATGAAGACTTTGGATTCTATGGTTGGTTATTTTGGAAGAAAACTCTTGGGTTCTGACAGCCTGGAGCCTTCAGTTTTTGTTTTGTTTTTTTTCCATTCTCTCTCTGAGCTGCTCAGCTGAGTGCATGCCAGTCTGGACATTATTTCTCTTTGCAACCAAATTCACAGTCATTGACAGATTTAAAAGAATGAAGGGCATCATTGCATTTAACCTGTAAAGCCTGTTTTCATACCAATTCTTAAAAACAAAAAACCAAAAAGACAAAAACAAAACAAAAAACATTTGCAGTTGATCAGAAGGTTGTCTGCTTAGCTTCTTGGATAGGGAAAACACCGCTGGTGAAAATAAAAGATGCAGAGGACTGACTCATTTGTAATCCTCCCTGCTGCCCTTGCCAGCTACCTGAGATTTAACTGATCTATTTTATCAGTGTTACTGTGTTTATTGCACCTTCCCAGAGTGACAGGGAGTCTCTGACGATCCATAAAAACAACTGCTTCTCATCGTGAACAATCTAGTCAGGTTTTGCTGCTTCTGCTCTTGGGTGGTGTGTGCAAGGCACCCCCTTTTTTATTCAATGTGCTGGTGCAGCTCTAAATTGGTGCAGATCTCTGTTCCAGCCACTCCATTTACAGTGTTGCATTTGGACCAGTTTTGAGGTTTACAGCCCTCTGAGTCCATTACTGAGGCAAAAGATTCTGCTGTTTTTGGTTCAAAGTCTTATGGCTGCCTTTGGATATACTTCAGATAAGCATGGATCAAATCTAAGGAACTTTTGAAGTTTGCTCATTAGTTCACTCAAAGAAAAAAGAAAACAGGCAATTTCCATATGAAATTGAGTATCATTTCACAGCCACGTTATACTGAATCTTGTATCTAGCAAATTTCCAGCTGTCAATCTTGGTGAGTGATCCCTACTAAGAGCTTAGTAGTTGTGCCCCAGAAATGGGCGGAGCGCATAGACTTTCCCCTGCCTAATGAAAGCCCATTGTAGAAGAACCTTTCATAACATAATTTAAAAGCTTTTTAAAGCTGTGCACCTCCACACTAATTACTAGACAAGGCATTACTGTAAGAGGCCCAGACTGCTGTTTTAAAAGGTTTTTAAATGATGGTGCAAGGAAATAAAACCCTGTCATCAGAAAGCATTTCGAATGCCCTCTTCTTCCTTCTGTTGGATGCAGCAATCTGGACTTGGCCCATAATGAGGCAGAATGTCTCTGTCCAGTGTCTTCTGCTCCAGGAGGCAACAGTCAACAGGGGTTAAAGGTAACAATGCCTTCTTTGCATTGTATGTAGCTTGCTTTAAAGTGAAGAAAAAGATTTCTGGGTGCACTGAGGTCAGAGGCCCCCAAACAACTGGGAAAGAGAAGAGAAACCAGACCTCCAGGATCTTTTAAAGAAAATGAAATAAATAACTTTGTGCAAATGCCTTCAGTAATGTGGGGAAAGACTTCTTTAAAATATATTCTAGGATAATTATTTGAATAATGTGTCATTATGGATTTTGTGAAGAAATATTTTTATGGTACAATTTTTTTTTGTTTCAATATTTTTTTAATGAAGTGTTCAAATAGCTGCCAAATAATTGGGGTACTAGACTAGCACACAAAATTAAGCCCTTGAAATATTTTATTCCTATCATTTATTCCATGATAATTACCATTCTCAAAGGCAAACTTCTTTTAATAAGCATTACTTGCTAGTGTACTCAAAGTTTGCTCTTTGACCTAGCTCTGCCTATTTTCTGTTACTTTGGTTGAGCCATTCAACACAGAAAATTGAAGAGTTGTCCATCAGAGGACAAGAAAGTGATAATGTTTTAAAATAATTTTAGTCTAAGGCAGACACAGAGGACAGCTATGCTTGACAAGGAGGCACTACTTGTTCAATCTATCCATAGTAATCAATTATTTCATGTTTGTAATTAATGCATATTATTAAATATTGTGAATAATTTTCCTTTTTGAGGCTATGACATTAAGACATTTACTCTATTACTTATAATCCAACTGCTTCAACAATATCTTTTGAAGTAACATGATACAAAATAAAATAATAATACAATACAATAATAACATTCAAGTAAAAAACTTGTGAAATATGAAAATTAGAGAAAATGTATGTTGCAAGAAAGAATAGTCTGTACAGTTGACTGTTAAATGATTCCTGGTTACTAGAACCAAAAGAGAGAAGGTAAAATTCTCTTTTAATATATATTAAAGGAAAAGAAATGCTTTTTCAAAAAAAAAGTATTTGCAACTAACTAGTAACAGTAACATGGTTAATATCAATGTCCTATACCCTGCTTTAGAATTTCAGGCTAACGTCAGATATATAGAAGAGACATACACTTACACCTTTTCAAAGAAATGTTTGATTTTTAAATGTTTCTCTTAGCATCCAACACCTGACTTCTCAGAGACTTGGAAGTCAGTTGAGTTAGGAGATCTATTCGGAGAACATAGCATTTTGGAGGTAATATATTTAAACCATTGAAAACTACACTATGCCTAAGCAAAGCAAAGCAAAAACTAGGAAGTGCCTACAGTTCTAGAGAACATCATATACTCTTAAAAACTGCTGTGGATTGAAATTTGTCTTTGTCTCAGTAAATTTTATCTTCTTCTTAGAATATCCATTAACTGAGCACTAAAGATCTAAGGGGACTGAGATCTTCCTAACCTCTCAAGGTCAGATCTAATCTGAAATGCAAATATATTCACTCTGGTTAGCAGAATAACTGAATCTTTTTAGTATAGTTTTCCTAAGATGTGCACAGTGCCTTCTAAGCTTCTGTCACTGAACAAATTGCACTAACCCAGTCTGCTAATGCCATCTACTCAAAGTCAAAGTACTTTTTTCCAGAATAGCCCCTGTATGGTGCAGCACTGAGAGGCATTCAGGGGAGGTCAGAGGTGAGCTGCACCTCTATTGGAGGAGCTATTTGAAAACAGAGAACACTGTTGCTTCAAGTCTTAGTGAGATATATATTTTTTTCTAGCCAGGAGATTCTATATTACTCCACTGAAGGTGAGTAGGGTATTTGAAACTGAAAAGACCTGCTATGCTGGCCCTATTAGTGACCTTTACAAAGAATCAAAAGGCAGATTTGCTAAATTCAGGCTATTCTGAATGTCCTGCATCACCATTTCCATCATTCAAAGACAAAGGCACTGGCTTCTGGCATGGAGAAAGGAATAGTGCAGACTGGGAAAATTGTTGTTTAATCAATTTGGTTCAAGCTTTTCCTCTTTTCTCATTGCCTAGCTCAGATACCACCGTGTCTGTTGAATAAGCATGATTAAATTTGTTAGTCACCTCAAGTTAAATGAAAATTATTCCTAGATTTTCCTTAGTTTGCTGAGATTGTAAAATAGCTAAAACTGCCTTATCCGATCCCTGTCTTATTTTCTTCACAATGTGTTGATGGAGAAGCTAGATTTATAAATGTCCACTCCATAGTCACCACTAGTTGCTAGCATCTACAAACATTTTATAGACCATCGCATGGATTTAATTACCATACCTGTCCTTAGCTCTTTGTCACAATGTCCAAGTTATATATTCAGAAAAATAGAAAACTGTAGAAAACCATGTCCAACAAAAATCTGTCTATAAAAGAAAAGATCAGTGAACACCGTGAAAGGCATTTGTAGATGTAGAACTATTGAATGAACCGAATGAAGTCTTCCTGTCTAGAGCCTTCATTATGTTTGGCTTTTATATGGCAGGATCAGTTCCGAGGAGAGAGTTGCTTGCTTCAGGATGCCCTTCAGATTACTGTGTGGTCAGTTCAATGAGCATCTTCTGATTAGAAATATTTGACTTTGGCACTAGCCATATGATCACAGAAAAGTCACTACATCTCCTCAGTCTCCACGTATCTAAAATGGACACAGCAGTCTATGCCTTTGAGTTTTCTTGTGCTAAATAAAAATATATCTGTAGGGCTGGGAATGTATCTTAATGCTATCACACTTGCCTAGCATGTGTAAGACCCTGTGTTCAATCCCCAGGCCCCCCCGCCCACAGTGTGTCAAATACCTAGCAGGTCTTCAGAATATGACTGGTGTATTGGCTGCCTTTTGATATGTTGTGTAAACATAATTAAATACAATATGATTGATTCCCCCTTTCCTAATATGGTGCAATGCGTTGACATCTGGAAAAGTAAGCAGAAATTTGAAATAGAGATTTTTCTCTGAGATGTGGCACAGGGCTATGTGCTTGTCAGGGGCAGTATACTTACTTAGTATCATGTTCCAATTTCTTACAGTGAGAATGCTTGTAGGTATCTCTGCACAAAGATGTACCATAAAATAAGTGTAATCATGCAAACAGCTCACATAAATGCAACTCTGAAGTAATCTATGCATTCTAGAGGACTCACTCTGCTCTGTGATTCTGTGTGATAAATAGGGAGCATCTGGAAAACGGTGACCAAATAAGGAAGTGTTTCTTTGACTACTGATTTTCCTTAATGTGCATTGCAAAATTCCTTTGCTTTATAATTTGTAGATGGTGTCATATAACAACCATCCATCCCCCTAGCAAAGAAGTAGAAAAAATAATTTGGGAGCTGTACAAATATGGTCTCCAACTTAATGATGGTTCAAGCTACAATCATTTGTCTTCATAATGGTGAGAGGTAGTTGTCTGGTACTCTCATCCTGCTGGGTCATATCTCCCAGCAAGCCCTGATAATACAGGAGAAATCTCTGATTGTCATAGTGGGTTGCATTGCTAACTATGGTGTTCTGTATGTTAGATGTATTTAATGCATTTTTGATTTACTGTAATTTGAATTTATGATAGATTTTTCAAGATTTAATCCCATTTTTAATTGATGATCATCTGTAATGTTCTATTTCAGTGATGATTTTAGTTAAAACAGTTTCTGATGTTAAGCTTATTGTAAGAATGTTTTAAAAATGTGCATGTGGATGTATAATTGATTGCCCTATTTGATATTGGCATTTATTTATTTATTTATTTGGTACCGGGGTTTGAACTCGGGTCCTTGTGCTTGCAAGGCAGGCCACTGAACCGCTGAGCTAAATCCCCGGCCCATTGGCTTTTATTTTTATCTGTAAAATGTAATAAAATCATTGCATTAAGTGTAAAATTCAGTGAAATTAATTATAATTACAGTCTAGTACAATCATCATCACTCTATATTTCTAAAGACTTTTCATAATCCCAAACAAGAAGTGTGAAACTTCAATAATAACTCTGCAAAAACTATTCCCTTAGCCTGTGATAATCTTTAATCTTTTCTCTCTAGAAATTTGCCTATTTTAGTTCATATACTTGTGATATACCTTTTTTCTATTGTGTTGGCATATTTTCACTTGGCACAATGTTTTTGTTTTAAATTTTATTCATGCTGTAGCATCTATCAGACTTCATCCCTTTTAATGGTAAACAAAATTCCATTGTCTATTTATATTTCACATTTCACCTGTTCATCTATTGATAAACAGTTGAGCTGTTTCTATTCCTACAGATATAATGTTGCAATGAACACCAACATGCAAGAACTTTTGAGTACTTATTTTTAATCATTTTGGATATATGCTCAGGAGTAGAATGATTGTACCATACAATAATTCTATTTTAGTTTTTTTTCAAACTGACAAACTTTACTGGATATCAATGAACTGTTTTATATTCCTACCAATAATGCTAAGTGTTTCAATTCCTCCATATTATCATCAACAAATGTAGTTTTCTGATATTTTGATGACAGCCATTCTTATAGGCAAGGGATGGTGCTTCACTGCGCTTTGGGTTTGCCTTTCCCGAATGTCTGATAATGTTAAGCATTTTCCCTGTGGGTTAGTGGTCATTTGTAGATTTTCTTTGAAATGTCTATTTTGGCCAGTGCTTATTTTTAAAATAAATTGTTTATTTTCCTGTTGTGTGGTATGTGCATTTTCTCATCATTTAAGTTATCTTTTCACTTTGCTGATAGTGTTGTTCGATAAACAAAAATGTCTCATGTGAAAAATAAATGAACCCCTTAGCCTTTAGAGTGGTTCTAATGAAAATAAACTCCCTCGGCTTTCATATTTTTGAGAATATTTTCCTTTCTCCTTCTTTTATGAAGGTAGTTTGTTGTATATAAAATGCTTGCTTGATAGTCCTTGCCATTATGTTTTAAATATATTGTCCCACTGCCTGCTTCTCCATGGTGTCTGATAAGAATATGCCTGTCAATCATTTGATGCTCACTTCTCTCTTGCTGCCTCCAAAGTGTCTGTCTGTCTAACTGTCCCTCCTCTCCCTCTACCTCTCCCTCTCCCTCTACCTCTCCCTGTCTCTCTCTCTCTCTCTCTCCCTCCCTCCTTACAGTTTTTAAATCATGTGCTTTGTGTGTGGATGTCTTTGAGTTTTACATACCTGCTGTTGTTTGAGGTTTTTGAATTAGTAGATTTATGTATTTCATCAAGTTGAACAAGTTTTCAGCCTGTTTTTTTAAAATATTCTTTCTGTTCCCTTCTTTTTCATTTGTCCTTCTGGAAGTCCATTATCACATGCTGATCTATTTGATTGCATTCTATAGGTTCCTTAGGTGCTGTTAACTTTTCTTCTTTATTTTATATTTCTTCAGCTTTCACTGAAATATTAACTACCCTGTTTTCAAGTTTTTGTAATTTTCTGCTGACTACTCCAATCTACTTTTGAACTCTGCTGATGTTTTCATTACTATAATTGTACTTTTGACCTTCATAATTCCTAACTGGTTCTTTTTTGAAAATAATTTATTTCTCACTGATATTTTGTATTGTTCATACTCCATGTTCCTTAATTCTTTGTTCATTTTTCTTTATCTGTTTGATCACATTTAATGCAATTGTTTTCAGTACCTTTGCTAATCCTGGTGTCTGGACATTCCCATGAGCAGTCTCTGTAAATGTATAATATAAAGCATACTTCCCAATTTCCTTTATGGCTTTGTATGACACTGGGGAAAAGAAGTTAGATAACAAGAAATATATATGATATGATTCTTTTTATTTAAATTTCTTAAATAAACTGGTGATATAAAGCAAGCACCTACTTGCCAGGGGTGGGTTTAGAAGGATGAGTGGAAAACAAATGGTTGTTAATGAACTTTAGGTGATAACGGAAATATTTGTTTTGTTCATTTTTACAGTGTTTTCATATGCCAATATTGACCAAATAGTGCATTTTAAGAATGTACAGTCTATTGTAATTTAATCATTCTTCAAAGAATTTGAAAAAGTAGAATCTGCAAGAAAGCCTGTTTTTGAGGAAACAAATACGCGGAAATTCAATTTAGACTTTGTATTTTTCAAGTCTGTCCATTGTACCCATGTGTGTGTGTGTGTGTGATGAATGAGGCGGTGTGATAAAAAACTACAGTGAATTCTGAAATTTAGACAATTGTATTAAAGTAGGACACTGCTACTAATCTTCACAAAAAAGCCACTGCTCTCACTTAGAACACATTTATGCCATCGTTCTTCTCACTGTGGGGGCAGTTCTGGAAGTCCTCTGCTACAGGTATCTTAACTAGAGTTGCACTGTCAGTGCTCCTTAGGTGTCCTGAATGGATTGAAAATGTTTACATCTTGTGAACATTTTGACTTTGGGGAAGAACCGGAAGTTTCACAGTGCTAGATTTCATGAATAAGGTGGATGAGAACAGATTGTGATATTTTATGAACTTGCCTTCCTGCTGGCTAGCACTTGGCAGGAGCTTTCACTATGTTTTGATCCATACTTTGTAAAGATACAAAAGGGGACTTCCATACTTGCCTCAGAAAGTGGTGAAAATGTTGAAATGTGTTCTAAGTGAGGGAGAGTATTTTGAGGGTGATTAATGGCATTGTATCTTTTACTGCAATAATCATTATTTGCTGTATATTTTCTTCACCATATATCTATATCTATAATGTATGGATATATATTTTACACATTTTCTGAAGTAACTGCTGCTGAGTAAAATTTTGTAAGTTTTGAGACACATGGAATTTAGAGGATTTAGCCTTAATTGAGATAATCCTAAAACCTGAAGAAGAGTAAAATTAGGTTGTTGCCCATAGTTGAACAAATGAAAACCTTTTTGCAGGGGCTGTGTCTGTAGTTTAATGAATATACAAGACACACTTTAGACATCAATGTTGTAGTGATGGAATGTTTCAACAATGTTCATTCAAGTAGGACTTAGAGAGTTTTGTTTTGATTATATTCAAATTATTGTCCTAGTTTAATGAAAATTTGTTGAGAGGTTTCCAATCCACTATTTCAAAATAGTTTCTTAGTATGTACTTGCAATACCTAATAAATATATTCATCCTGAGACGTTAATACATAAACATATTGCATCTTGGTTGTTTTTATTTCCCCTTCTTTCCCTTCCTCTCCGCTCCCTTCATCTTGATTCCCTTCCGTCTCCACATAGTCTACTTACCTGTTTCCTGTCATCTTTCTATTATTTTGCTTTTTACTAGTTTTATACTTTAGGTTTATCAAATAAGATAAATCATGAAATATTTAACCTTCATGTCTGATTTATTTCACTTAGCATTATGGTGTCAAGGTACATCCATTTTTTCTACAGATGACTAAAATATATCCTTCTTTAAGGCAGAGTGTGTTCCATCGTATATAAAATATTCATGTTATACATTATTATATTATATATTATTTTTAATTTCTGTAGTATATGACATAAAAAGCAATATATGAATTAATGCATAATATATAACACCTAACATTTTAATCTGTTCTATCTATATAATATTTTTAATCTCTTCATCTGTTGATGGTCATATAAGCTGCTGGTAATATCTAGCTATTACCATTTGGGCTCCTACAAGAATGGGTGTTCATGTATCACTATAATATGATGTCTTTTAACTCTTTCAGAAAGATTTCCAGAAGTATAGCTAGGTAAAATGAAATTTTTTGGGTTCTTTTTTGTGGGGGGAATCTCCTTACAGATTTCTATAGTGGTTGTAGTAGTTTTTAGTCCCACCAACACTGTACAGTTGTTTCTTTTTCTTTCAAGCCTGGCATGTATTGTGTTTGAGTTTGTGATGATAGCTATTTTTTGTGGAGTAAGAGGTTTTAATTTGCATTTCTCTGATGATCAAAAACGCTTAACATTTTTTCATGTACCTATGATCTATTTGTACTTCTTTCTTCGGAGAATTATCTACTCATTTAAATCGCTCACTTCTGATTCATTCTTTCATTATTTTATATTTAGAGGTTCTTTATATATTTTTTTTAAAAATTAGTTCTCTGCTTCAGGAGTGGCTAGCAACACTTTCCCACTTTGTTGGTTGCCTCTTAATTCTGTTGTTTGTTTCCTTTGTTGGGCAGTCTCTCTTTAATTTGATAATATCCCATATGATAATTGTTGGTATTATTGTGCAACCGAGGCTCTGCTCAGAAAATCCTTGCCTATGCCTATGTCTTTAAGATTTTATCTTCCACCAGATTTAATGTTTCTGTTCTTATATCTAAATCTTTGACCAATTTTGATTTAATGTTAGTATACGGTGAGAGAAATGAGTCTATAATATTTTTTCTGGAAGCCTGTGGCCAGTTTTCTCAGCACCATTTGTTAAAGAGGCTATCATTTCTCCATGTATGTTTATGGCCACTTTGTTGAAGATCACATGGCTGAGGGTGCCTGGGGTTGTTTACACATTCTCAATCCTGTTCCATTGATCAACATATCTGCTTTTATGCCAGTAAAATGCTGTTTCTAGTCACTATAGTTTTGTAGTATAATTTAAAGTTCAGAATTGTGAGGCTTCCGGGGTCTGGGATTTAGTTCAGCAGTTCGGTGGGCCTGCCTTGCACGGGCAAGGACCCGAATTTGATCTCTGGTACCAAAACAACAACAACAACAACAACAACAACAACAACAACAACAACAAACAACAACAACAAAAAGAATTGCGAGGCTTCCTTCTTTGCTGTGGTTGCTCAAGATTGCTTTTGGTATTCTGTGTCTCTTCTGGTTCCATATAAATTCTAGGATAGTTTTTCTAATTACACGAAGAATGCTGTTCATAATTCCATTGAGATTTTATTAAATTTATACATTATTTTGGATAATGTGGCCACCTTGATAATATTGGTTCTGCCTGTCTGGGACCAGGTGATGTCTTTCCATTTTTGATGTCCCTTTTGCCTATTTTTAAAAGTACTATAGTTTCATTATAGAGATTTTTCACTTATTGGTGAAGTTAATTCCTAAATATTTAATTTTTTGAAGTTATTGCAAATGAGATTGTCTTTCTCATTTCTTTCTTAATGGGTTGGTTGTTGGTATACAGAAAAACTATTAATTTTTGTTCACTAATTTTGCTATCTGTCATGTGGCTGAATTTGTTTATTACTTGTAAGAGTCTTTAGGTGGAGTTTTTCAGTTCTCTATGCAAAAGATCACGTCCTCTGTGACCAGGAAGAGTTTGACTTCTTTTCCTACATGTACTCTTTATATTTCTTTATTTCACTCAATTGCTCTGACTAAAATTCCAAGTACTATATTGAATAGGAGTGGTAAAAGTGACACATTGCTTTGTTTCTGACTTTAGAGGAAGTTTAAGTTTTCCTTGATTTTTATGTTGTTTGCTTGGGATTTGACATAAATGGCTTCTATCGGTATGATGTGAGGTTTTTCTATATCCATTTTCCTCTGGGTTATAGCATGGATAGTGGTTGGATTTTGTCAAAGGCTTTTTTTTCTGAATTTATTTAGGTGATCACATGATTTTTGGCCCTTGCTTCTGTTTATATTATGTATTATGAGTATTGATATGCATATGTTGAACCATCCTTGCATTATTTGGGTAAAGTCAACTTGGTCATGGTTTGGTGTTTTGCATGCTTCATTGTACTACTTGAATATTGAGTTATTTTCCTAGATTTGGAAAATTTTCTGCTGTGATTCAAATATGAATATTTTTGAGTCATATTTTGATTCTTTAATAATTTCTATAATTCTGAGAGTTTTATGGAAGGGATCATTGAGGAGTTGTTGAATCTCTCTTCCACTGTGTCTTGCCATTTTTAAGGTGTCACTGAGTATGTGATCTAATATATTTTTCATTGCTCCTTGTCTCCTGACTTCCTCAGATTGTCCACTTTATCATCATTTTTGCTTTTTTTTTAAGATGGTAAAAAGTGAGGCACTGAGTATGATTGAAACAAGTTTCATTGGGATATTTGAAATATTTTGCATATATTCTCAAATTTATATTCTCATCTCCACTACCTTTATCCAGTAAAAAATCACTATAAAGAATATGTTAGATCCTCATAATGTTTTTCCAAAAGTAAGAAATTATCAATTTTTATCCACTATTATTTTATTAGATACTTAGGGTAAAAACTTTATTTCAGAATTGGTATACCATGCAGTTGTTACTGGAAATAAGTAAGAGGTTCTCACAATGCCATATTTTGTAATGTTCTTTTTCAGTCACTTAGTCAAGATACTTATAAACAAGTCATGATACCAGCTGATATGTGTGTCAGACAAATGGGTTTCTCTTCATTCATGGAAGTCACATTCTGTGGTTGGAGGTAAAAAGCTTAGGTAAGAAAATATAATTATATGCTGTAAAAAACAAAGCAGAGAGTGAGGGGACATAATTTAAATAGATCGATCAAAGATGCTGTGCAGCAGTGACATTTAAACTAAGACCTGAGTAAAGAGAATGGAGTTGAGAAGTGTCTTGGGCCGTGTGAACAGGACTTGAGTCAAGTTGGCCAACAGGAGAGTGTGGTTGGGTCAGAAAGAAGAGAGAAGAATTAATTCCTGTATGATAAGGAGACAAAGTCAGTAACCAGACTAAGTTTGATAAAACCACATTAAAAATTTGTGGATTACATCCTACATATTGCAGAAGGTACTCTGTGTGTGTGTGTGTGTGTGTGTGTGTGTATGTGCGTGCGCGCACAAGTGCGTGTGTGTTTGACCCGGGAGAGACAACAGAATTTGCATTTTAAATGGATGATATGGTTGTTAGTTTGAGAAAGAATGTACAGTGGAAAAAGGAGAGCCATTAGGAACCTTCTGCAGTAGTCCAGAGGAGTAGCATTGGTGCCTTGGATTAGTGTTAGAAATTGGTGAGAGGGGATCGGGTTTCAGATATGTTAAAAAGTAGAGCTACTTTTTTTCTTTTCTTTCCAGCTTTATTCCAATCCATCTTGCCAGTGTTGTATGTGAGAGAAAGGCTTGTTAAGTCAGAGCAATTAGGTGAATGTTTGAACTGCTAATTGAATGGAAGTAAAGGTTTATTTTTAATGATTTGACTTTCAGGTGATGAAAGACATCACTTGGGGTTATATTTTCTTTATTGTGTAAAAATTATCAAAACTTGTTCTC
Organism: Fukomys damarensis; assembly: GCF_012274545.1. NCBI lineage: Eukaryota > Metazoa > Chordata > Mammalia > Rodentia > Bathyergidae > Fukomys > Fukomys damarensis. The sequence goes on along the minus strand of NW_022900942.1, from coordinate 53,896,905 downwards.
TTTTTATTCATTTATTTTAAAATTTTCTTAAGATATACATAATTTTACATCCAACTAGCTACTTACTTTTTATCCATCTATACATCCATCCATTCATCCAACCTTGACTCAGAGTACTGTGTATTGAAAAAAGGACAAATTTAAAAATAGAAACAAAAACAATTTTTGTGAGGGAGTAAAGGATGGCAAAACTCAGGCAGAACTTATGCCAAACTCCTCTATGATTGAGCAGAAGGAAGGTCTTTCTCTTTCTATCTTTCCTTCCTTCCTTCCTTTTCTCTCTCTCTCTCTCTCTCTCTCTCTCTCTCTCTTTCCTTTCTTTCTTCTAGAGATTGATGCCAGGGCCTTTGCACTAAGCTACTTTCTGAGCTATTTTTTAAATTTTGAGACAGAGTCTCATCGTCTCTAAGTTGTCCAAGCTGGACTCGAACTGATCCTTTTCCCTCAGCCTCTTAGAATACTGGAATTATAGGTGTTTACCGCCACATCTTCCTGAGAATCCTTTTTCCTTCCACAATGATGCCCCCTTTTAAAATTGTCCACTTAGGTCTGAAGAAAGCAGAGTTCAACAAGGAGAACTCATAAAAAGAATGAATAGAAAAAATATTTCTCTTATAAAGGATATTGTTAGATTGATTGTTTGTATTAATATTTTATGTCCAAATGGCATATTAGTAGTTTACTAATTTGCTGTTGAATATTTTTGGAAAACATCAGTATGTATAACTTGAGGAAATAGCTACTCTCTCCACATTTCTACAAGAAAATTTCCCCTTCCCTGTGTGTCTATTTGTTTGACCACTCCTTAGAACTATAGTCCAGGAGTCAATCTTAAGAAGAGAAGACAAATCAGACAAAAACCCATTTTATAGCCAGAGCTGTGGGCAACCCAGGAAGAGGACCAATAGGACCTTGATTTTTATTATGGAGTATTGGTTCTTACTATATCATTAATGTTATCTCCAGTCAAAGTTCTTTGGCTTATGTTATTGCCTGTGAAATGAATTACTCGTTATTTCCTCTTTGTTTTATTTTGCAAACTTCATATTCTGCTAATGTGAAGCTTTATTGTCATCTAAAGAAAAATGATTGTTTTGAATATTCTCCACAAAATTGTAAATCATGTTGAATAAACTCCTATTGTGAACATCTCTTTAGGGACCCTGCAAGATTTTAAGTGAAAACTGTATTTGATTTACCACTTTTAATTAAACAGAAAACTCTCTGGTTTCACATCAGTAAAGTTCTACTGCTTTCTAAATGACTGTCTTAGTCATCTCAGGCTGCTATAACAAGTTGTACAGACAGAACATCTTAAATAAACATTCATCTACCACAGTTCTGGTGGCTGGAAGTCCAAAACCAGGGTGTCACCATGGCTGGGTTACTGATGAGGAGCCTTTTCTGTGTGGTGATGCTTTGCCTGCTGTATCCTTATGAGACAGATAGGAAAAAGTCTGATATCTTTCTCTCATTTTTTAACTTTATTGGTGTATATTTGTGGTACATAATAATTACATTCATCTTGGGGAATTAGTACATACACATATCAAACCATAATCATTTTTGCTTTGGCAACATCTCCCTTCCTTCCGTCTCTCTCCCTCCCCAAACACTCTTACACTACAGTAGGGCCTCAGCTCCCTGACCTCACATGGCTATAATGGCCTGCCAAAGGCCACGTCTTTAAGTACCATCACCCAGAGATTTAGGGTGCTGAAGTAGTCCATCATAGTGCTCATCGAATCAGTAGGCCCTGAGCATTCCACATGGGGAGATGAAAGATTCCGAGTTTTCTTATGAAAAGGGAAAGGACAGCAACATTGATTCATTTCATGTAATTTGTTGCATTCAGAAAAGTGAAATGCTGCAATTCTTTCAGAGATGATTCATTTTATCTGCATAGCTTTAGTGCTACACATATGTGAACATTAGGTCACATTAAAAGATGATGGGGGATAATAAATGCTTTAGGAATTTGTCTTGCTGAAGCAAATAATGATGGAGGAACATATGGTGAAATATATATTTAATTACTTTTCAACACTGTTAAATGTTTTCCCCCCATTTTCATATTTGATGCTCTTGATCAAGCTTACTGATAAGTCTCAGAGTGCAGAATTTTGAAAAAAAAAAAAAAAAAAGACTAACTACAGGCAGTACATATCAGGATATGTAAGCAAAATATTTGTTGAAAAACTTAGAGCTTGGTTCAGGATTTTTGTCTCTTCAAAAGGTGACACTTTTATCTCCCCCTAAACTAGAATTACCACTATTAATTTTTTCATCAACTATAATTGAGAGGTAATTTGCTTTTTTTCAGATTAAGGCTCACTTAAGCACCAACAGGACACTGAATGCCCAAGCTTGAATACTAACTTTCTAACTCCAGCATACCCAGTTTCATTTATTTGAGGAGCGTGGCCTATACACTTGAAGCTTTTCATTTTTCTGAGTTCAGGTGATAGGTAAAGTCTCTGCTTAGACTCATGTCACAAAATGTCCTGGAGTTGTGACCGTTCTTCCTGTGAGGAAGCAGAAATTACATTAAATGTAATCCTGAAGATGAGAAAATGGATGAAACCACCTTTTACTGCATATGCACATAAGACTAAGGCTAAGGTCAGGATTTCATTCACACAGATTTTTCCTACAAGCCATCTTCCATTCTTTTGGTGACCAGCTGTTCTACACCCTGAGTACCTGCTATGAGCACCTTCATTATTAAAGAAAAAGAAACATGGAACAATATTGCCCAATGCATCTTTATTTGTCCTTCTGTTCATTGCTGCCTTATAGTGTTTGTCTGCTTCCAAGAATTGAAAATTGCTTATTTATCAGAAATGATGAAGGAAAAGGCTGTTCATAATTGTCATCACAGGGTATATGCTACCTCTTTTAATGAAAAATGAGTATGCACAAAATAGGGACAGATTAAAGCAATACTTTTCTAGAATTTAAGCTGCACAGTAGATGATATTTCCACCTATGAATACCTGATTGTTTTGGTAATGAGCAAAATTTAGCAAGGAAGACTTCTGACATTCAATTGAAAGACATCCTTAGCACCTGAACCAACAGCTTGGCATACTAAAAAAAAAAAAAAAAAGGAAAAGCTATTGTTATCATTTGTATTAAAAACATGGTGAGTTGTGTATTATTCAGAGGACACCATCTGAGTCACAGAACTTATCCTTAGCTTTCCTTCTCCTAATTACATTCAGGTTGCCTTTTTTCTTGTTGAGAATATTAACATTTCTACTCCTGTGTCTGGCTTAGGCAACTTTGCCAACTAGCTACTACACACAGGCTAGTCACTAACCTGTGAGCTCATTTGGAAATAGGGTTTTGGCAGATGCACTAAAGTTAAAATGAGATAGTGTTGACTTTGGATGGCCTCTCAAACTAATGACCAATGACATTACAAGAACAGAGAAATTTGGACAATGGGACACAGTGACATAGACATACACACAGGTTAGAAAGTTTGCGGAAGTTGGAGGCAAAGATCAGAGTGACCCAGCTGTTACAAGTTGGGGAAACCAAATGTTTTCAGGTGCCACCAGGAGCTGAGAGAAGCCAAAAGGATCTGGCCTTAGAACCTTCAGAGGGAACATAGCTCTGCTACCTTGACTTTGAACTTTGGCCCATCAAGCTAAAGGAGAATGAATGTTAATAAAAAAATAACTTTTTGTCCTTCATGATCCCTCCATCAACAATTTCCCTTGGTAGGGACACAAGTTTTATTGCCACTTTTTACTGAGGAAGTATTAGACTCAAGGAAGACAGCTTTGGGCCGAGATATAATCACTGACACTGACACTGGAGATTCCTGTAACAGGATATTAGACCATTAGACTAGGAGAACATTTTGCTCACAAACTTCTGCTGTTTGCACCTATGGATTGGAAAACCAGATTACACTCAACTTCACTGTGAACCTAAGGCGTCCTGAGGTGATTGCCTTGGGCTACAGTTGGTGTTCCAAGTGTAAGCACCTGGTCCATTAAAGCAGAAATGAAAAAACCAGTCAGAAGGCAACACAAAAATGGAAAGAAACATCTCACACTTGGAGAATGTTGAGGCCACGTTTCAAGCAAAAGAACAGGTAAATAAAATTTTAAAAGCAAGTCAGAATTATATCGTTATCTTAGGGGTGTGTGTGTATTTCCTCTCTCATGTCATGGTAGGGATGCTATCCCAGGCTGAAGACCAGAGATGCACTGTGATTCCAGCCTCACTGCTGAACTGGGGGATGTGGAGATGAAGCCACACTGTACTTCCCATTTCTGGTGGATGTGCGTGTACACCATGTGACCTTTGCCAGCCCCCTCGCCTGAGGTTCTGGGCTCCCTGCTGCTTTTACACTCTAATGGCAGCAGCCTTCACTCCTGCTTGAGGGAGACAATTACGTTCTCCCTCAACAGTGCGAAAACATTAAAGTCATAAGAGAAATTGAAAGGAGCAAAAGATATCTCAAACCTTCTCTTCTAATGCCTCCTATCTTCTAATTTTTTTTGGACAGTATTCTTGGAAGGAAGTTTGAACTTGCAGTTACCCTGGCCTTTTATTCCTTCATTTGTTTTAGGCCTCAAAACTCAGCTATGCGTTTTTTAGGAAGGCACCTTCTCAAAGGACTTGCACACTGTATCTAACAACCTCTCCCACATTTTTCCAGCTGTTGTGTACTGCTTTTTTTGGCAGTTCCTTTCTTTAATCATCTCTGGCACTGCCTGCCTCCTGTTCCATGCTGCTACCAGCAACAGCCCACTCAACAGCTGATCTCTAAGGAACAGGCTGGTGGTGATCTTGCAATGTGACATCTGTCCTGCAGGTAGGAGACACTGTTTTGGCAGCCTCTGATTGTGCCGGAGTGGGTTAGGGTATACAGTACTGCAAAACTGCTTGGCCCAAAGCCCACACAACTTAGAATGGCCCTCAGAACTCGTTCAAGAGTCATTTTGACCTCTTCTTGGCCCTAGGAAGTGTCAGTGTGCTTCAACTACAGCTCACCTATAAACACTGCTATGGGTTACAGTGAAGATGAAATCAGGCTGAGGAACTTTAATTTGTACTTATCAACAAGTACGGAATAGTCTTTGAAGTGAATGTTTTTATTGTGAAGGGGAGATGAGAGATGTTTGTTCAAATCTTTTTTTTTTAAATTCAGATATCATCAGTTTATTATAAAAGAGACATGGAAATTATTTACATGATGAAAAACTGAAGAACTTTTGACCTCATGATTCTGTCATGTAACTTTAACTCTGTAATCTTCCAAAGGGCATTTAGGCAATGGATTTTTTTTTTTACAAAGAACCTACAGGCCAATAGTTTGTCATTTTTCAAACACATTGGCTGCTTTTTATTCTTATCTCATTCAAAGTTCTCTCCTGTTTATTTTATGAGGTTTATGAGTAACTTTGCAAGATGCTACATAGCTACCACAGAAAGTGACTCATGAAAACTTTCTACCTCAAAACAGACTACCTTCTGGGCATGGTGGTGCATGCTTATAATCCCAGCACTTGGGAGGCCGAGGCAGGAGGATCACTGAGCTCAAGGCTAGCCTGGGCTATCCAATTCATTCAAGGCCAGTCTAAACTATACAGTGAGACACTGTCACAAAACAACAACAACAACAACAACAGCAACAATGAAGACAGACTACCATACAGGAAAATAAAAGCACAGAATAAGTTGCATTCTCTGAAATTCATGTAGATGGAATTCTGACCTTATGTTAAATAAAACTGCTCTGTGCTTAGCTTACCCACTATATCCAGAAACAAATACGCAGAAGCACCTCACCTCCATCAGCTCTGTGACCCCCACTGTTAACACCATCATTTCAGCAATTCTCCAAGATGCTGCACTGGGATGGTTTTCAGCTCTGGCTCTGAGCAGCACCTGCCAGGAGTTAGGCTGTGCTGTCATGACTTGGCTTCTAATTAAGTGAATTGCTAAGAAGTCCTAGAAATGCCTGTTTTTAAAACTTCACTATAAAATGACAAATGAAGTTCCTTTCAGATTTCACTGTCATTTTAGAAAGAGGAAAATAGTGTTTTTTTATAAAAGAAACACAAAATAAAAAATAAGTTCATGAGCAAAATAAAAGAGAGTTGTGGGGAAGCAGGGAGGTCAGACTCTGTAGAAGTGGGAGGGGGATGAGAGAAAGGGGAGGATGTAAGACTGTGAGGAAAGGAAACATGATGGAGATAACATTTGTTTTGGAACCAGTTTCCCAAGATAAATGTAATTTCTGTGTATCCTAAATATATGCAAAACAATATTTTTTAAAAAGCTGGTCCCATGAAAAAGAGCATGCTCTGTTGTGTTAGTGTGCTAGATTTTGTAGTCTGAGAACAGTCTCCAGCCATAGCCCCGAACTGTGTAGTGCAGAGTGAATTTTAAACATCACTCCTCAGAGGAACGCCCAGAGGGCTTGGCCAGGCCCAGCAGGAGGCAGCTTGGCGCCCAGTGTTGGGGATAAAACTGCACATGGTGACAACTGAACCCAGAGCAGTTTGGAGGCCACTAGGAAGTGTCCTGATTGTTTTTAAAGTTCATAATTTGCAGTAAAAGGAATTCCAGTGTTTTGAGCTGTGTTTAATTACCAAACTAATGTAGGAAATCCTAATTATATAGTAGTATTAAGAGGGAAATAACAGCTGGCATTGAATTGAAGCCTGCAACTCCTGATTTTAACAAAAGATGTTTTTCAACCTCAGCGTAGTAGTATTGCTGGAAGGAGAAAATCCATGAAACTCCCATGACAAGAAAACCCCTCAGCAGAGCAGTTATAAAAGAAAGAGCCACTGACAGAACCGACCACAGCTATCACTGCAGAAATTCTCCAGTTGGCATGGGATGTCAGAGTGGAGAGGACAGAGCACATCAGGCAATATGGGAAGCTAGTTTTTCTTTAGTTATTTATTTATATCTTCTTCCTAGTGCATCCTTTGTATGGCTTAACCATGAAAAATAAACTGGAGACCATATGGACAAGCATAGCGGTGATAAAACAGAACTTAGAAAACAAATCTTATATTAAATGTGCTGTGTATCTATAAGACACCGAAGCAAAGTGTCATTTCTCCAAAAAGCCATATAAAACCAGTTACGTGGCACATGTAGTACAAAATGAAAGAAAATACTAAAAGGAAGTCTATTTTAATTTCATCTTGATACAGCCCTGAGGGGAATTTAACATTCACTGGGACAGCTTTCTAGGGTCCTTCATTTTGATTTTGATGGAAATTTATGTTGCTGAGAAAAAAATAACAATATCATTATCTGTGGCAGGAAAATGGTTGCTGAGCTTCAGCTTAATGATATGAAGGCCTCTAACAGTGGGTGAAAATGGTCAGGGAGTGGTTTTAATAAGTGTGAGTGCAGTTCAGGAAAATTTTGAAGGCCAAATAAATGTTTTGAATGCTTAATGATTTTAGAAAGCTCTTTACAAGTCTGACATAGACAGTTGCAATTATCTGTCCCTTACTACATGGTTGACTGAAAGCGAATGCACTTTCTTAATTGGGTGAAGAGTTTGTATTCAGAATTTTTTTTAAAGACTTGTTTCATTTTAAAAAATTTTAATTCATACCCTGAGTGTTCTCTGCTATCCATTATTCTGTGATCTGTGAAATCAAGTAGTATCTATTTCAAGGGTGCACGAAGCTGTCTATGCTTGTTTCTTCTTTACTTTAGCTAATCACTGCCCCTTACGTGAGATACGTGTGATATCCAAGGATGCACAATGAAATAAGCATCTGTAATATAGGATACAGCTAGGACTCATCCACACTCACTGAAAAGCCTTTCATTTTTTAATCCAGAAATTTACCGAACCAGTCAACCACATTTTAAAGCTGACAGCTATTTATTCTGTCAACTGTGAATTTTTAGGTGGGAAAATCCCCCTTCATAGTGGAATGGATGGCAAAGATTCAGAGAAGAGATGTCTTTTAATTTGATGTGTCCGCAATATATCTCATTGTGAAGAGGGTAACTCTTCAAAGAAAAACACAGAATCATTAAGAACAATCCGTTGGGAAATCAAATGATAGATGTTTAAGAGCAAGATTTTATATTTCTTCAGTGAAATGTGCATTGAATTCAGCTGTTGAAACAACTTGATTAACTATAAAAAGATCATTTCCCCTCTGATGTTATCTGTCCATATACGTTTTTTTCAGAGAACTAATTCAGATCATCTCTCGGCAACCGTGCTGCCTTGTAGAAATATATCCTGCAAGGGTTATTCTGTAAAACATTTTTGTTCTAAATGCCAAGGCACAGGTGGAATAAGTAGATGTTTTGCTAAAATTTAAAGTGAGCCAAGAATAGACAATTTTTGGAAACATCTAATTTGGAAAGTTATAAGTATAAACAGCAGGCTATTGTAGTAATACTGAGAAATAAGAAAAAAGAAAGAAAAGAAGGTATAAATGCTATGGCTGCCTTTTTAATATCTCATATTCTTTTGGCCTCACTGCTGGCTTCCTAAAGGAATAACTCTACTGATTATAAAATACACATAAATGTACCTAACCTGTGACTGACTGTTCCATTCTTTCTTATCATTTTGAATGCTCATGATATTCTGCTTTATTCATGCATCATAATTTACTCAGCCTTCTATTTTTGAATATAGAGTTGTTCTGATTATTTAGTTATATATACTATTATAAAAGAACACTGGTCTACAGTTGATAGTTCTTTAGTTCAATTTTATAGAAATGTCACAGAAATTTACTTAATTCTCAAGAACTCTACTTTTCAAATTAAGAAAAAAAACATAGCACTCACCTTTAAGAGGGATGTGGTGGAGCTCAAATATATACTTGTGTGTGACTTCCCTTTAAAAGTTGAAGTTTACTGATGCATTTATCTCTGGGATTCTAGGACAAATCTGACTGTGATCCATCCAGGATAAGGTTTATTTTGAAAAAAATAGCACTCTCTGCCTGGATGCATTTAAGCTTTAATGAACCTTAGGGTTCTCTGCTCTCTCAAAATTAGGATCACTCAAAATAGTTACTGATTAAAGTTATAACTCAGTGCAGTGTGAAAGCACTTTGTTTACATTCACTGATCATGGTCTAATCCTAGAGCCAACTGTAGTTTGAAAGATGAGAACTCAAAAGATAGGAGCGCCTTATTTTCATATTGCTTTGCAATTTAAAGTACATTTTCATGTACATTATCTCAATCACTTTTATTGCTTTATGCAGAACACTGTGAATGCTGTATTCACTTTATAGAAAACAGAGCTAAGGCTAAAAAATTGTGTACAAGCTTGTAAAGCTAATAAGTGGTAGGCATGAAGCTTGATCCTAAGATTTTTACTTTTTATTCCTGGTTGCTACATGGAACAGATAGACTCCAGTGTGATGTATAGAAAAATGAAGAAACCTTGAAATGTTTCCAAGCTTCTCCCCGCTCTTCCTTCCTTCCTTCCTTCTTCTCTTTTTTCTCTGTTATTATATAGTTAACTATTTTAGGCACCTCCTAGACTAAAACTTTAATTTATGTATCAATCTTATAGTATAGGTTAATTTTTATAGTAAAAAACTGAAAATAATAGTTTAAATTTTTTTCACTAACAAATTATTTTGATGAATTTTCTGGCTTACTGTTGAAACTTAATATAGATATATGGTCATCACTAGTATATTTATTAAATTTATCAAGACTTTACAGGGCTGTGGATTTAGCTCAATGGTTTCGGCACTTTCCTCACAAGCACAAGGACCTGAGTTTGATCCCTAGTACCAAAAGAAGGAATTTACAATTTTGTGGCACTGGTATTTCTAATGACTAGGGTGGTCTTCAAAGAAGAATTTTAGAAACTGCTACAACATGAAAAGAATGGTGAGGTAAAAGAAAAAAACAAGGTTATGTTTTCTCTTTTAAAATTAAGTTGGGATGAATAGTTGAGATTAATAGTTTTCATTCAACTCTTAAAATAGCTGTGAAATATGACTTAAAAATTGAATAAATTGATAATGTTTTTTCGCAGTGTAGTTATTTGACTAATAATGGAAAACATGGTATGTATCAGGGAAGATGTAGAAAAGCAATATTGACTGGGACAGATGGTTAAATTAGGTATTAGGTGATTACCAAGATCCATCAGACTCTAACACCATCTAACTCAGTATTTGAAATCCTTGCTAGTTGTAGGCAAACTTCATAAAGTGAAATTATCCATGGCTATTCCCTTTATAGTCAGAATAGCCTTTATCTAGAGACTGAAAGTGTCACTTTGAACATACCAACTCAGAAGACTGAATTACTTCAAGTTCTTTCAAGTTTCTTGTAAATTTCTAGGAGTGGATTGAACCTGTGTGAGTTTTTCCTAGTGTTTCCAATTGGACCAAAGTAAATTCTCAGTACCACAAGAAAATGTGATATCTATGCTCAGTGAAGTACTACTCTTCTATAAACAGGGAGACATTTTAATCACTTGTAGAAAAATAGATGCACCTTGAGGCCAATGTTAAGCGAAAAAAATCAGACACACAAGCTTAAAATAAACTATTACATGGTTTATCTTGAAGAAATCCAATGCATACATAAACAAAAAGGGCAAAATAAAAGATAGAAAATAGGAAACAGGGAGATCCATCTTCTCCAAAAAGGAAGGAACCAAGCGATTGGGAGGGAGAGGGTGAAAGGAGCATAAAACGAATTAATATATATTAGGTACATGTATCAACTCCTTGTGATCAATGCAATCATTATGTACTGCAAACACGGGCTAATAAAAATAAAAATTCAAACACAAACAAAAGATAAACAAACAAGCAATTGTTCAAGCAGCCCATCAAAGGAGAGAGGCTAAAAAATGTGTGTATCTTCTCCATAAGAAACTTTGAAGCCTGCGTGCACTCACCAGCATCTCACTGTTATGGTTGGGAGACATTTTAGATACTGATATTGCTAACAAAAAGCCAAGAAAATGTGAAAATATGACCTTATATGGATTGCAATAAAGACACTTGTTTACAGCACGAGGTCTGCAACAAGACTCAGAGCGTTACTTCTTTCGGCCTCAGCTGAGAACCTATATTATGAGGGAACAGAAAGATTTTTGCCGCTGTGCACATGGCCTGCATGACGGTGAATGGCCTGGGATGACTAATTTGGCGGGTTATGAGTACATTTTAGTGAGTCAATAAATTTTAAAATATAGAATCGTCCGTGATAAGTTTAGACTGCATCTCTGAGGTGTTGCGAAGGAAAAGGGTTATGTGAACAGGAGATCCACGCTATGACAACAGATTGTTAAGAGAACATTGGCAAACGAGCTACAATGTAAATGGTATTTCTGAATACAAACTCACGGAAACCTATTCTTCTCTTTCCACATGGGCCAGTAATTAGTCATCGCCACTTCAATGTTTGCACGGGCTTTATAGAACATAATTGTCATACTTAATGAAAATCAGCTACACAGTCACCAAGCAAACAATGATAACACGGAACTCTTTCCTAAGAGTTTTCTTTGTACCAAGCACAAAGCTAAACAGTTTTACAAAATTATTTTAGCACAGACAACTGAGAAATCTATACTATTTATGTTTTATACAGTTGTAATAGAGTAAATTTAGAGATAAGCAGTGAGCTAGATTTTGAATAAGTCTCTGACATTGAAGCCGATGATCTCTCTGCTAATCTACGCTGCTTAGCTTTAATAATGAGGTTACTTGAGTTGGTATTACGTGGCAAGCCTACTAGTAAAGTCAATGAAGCTATCAGATTCTCTCTATTGGAATTTCTAGACATAAATGTAGCAGCTGGGAATTAAAATTCTTATCTGTTAACACGTTCACACCTCCGGCCAGCAATAACCTTCTTGGGATCCTCCTTTCCCCTGCTGCTTTCCTTTGTGATTAATTAACTAATTCTGAGGGAGTGCTGGGAATGGAGCCCAGGGCCTTATGAATGGTAAACACATTCCCTACTACTGAGCTATACTGCCGACTCCACCTGGTCTCCCTGTGCAGTCAGGCGTATTGTAACCCCATTCTATCATTGTTGTACCAGTTATGCTCACTCATGAGTTATGCATGTGCACTTATGGGTCAGCATATACTCACTTATGGTACATGTTGGAACACTCAGTCTATCTGGGCACGCGATAAGATCTGTCGATTTACATCACTATAATTTACTTAATAATTATTTTTATGAAAAGTGCAAGAGGAATGTAACCGTAATATAACTTTGGAAATTGTATCACTATGAGAATAGAAGCCTCCCGACGTAGAGTTAGGTTTCCTACACCATTTCTGCTCCATTTTCCAATCTCATTTCTGCTAATAGTGTGCAATTCAAAAGTGTGAACTTTTCATATGAAACAAAGGAGATTTATTGTTTTGGTTTTGATGGTTTCACCTTTTGACAAATTAAAATTGCACAGAAATTATTTTGCAGAAATGTTACATAGTGATATGCATCACAATTCTAAAAAGGAGATGTGGACCGGGGATTTAGCTCAGTGGTTCCACTGCCTGCCTCTCAAGCACAAGGGCCAGAGTTCAATCCCCTGTACAAAAAACAAACAAACAAACAAAAAGTAGATGTTGTTTCCTTGGCTCTTTTGAAGGTGGCACGAAGGAGCTTAGGAGCAGTTCAGGAAGGGAGCTTATGGAAAAGAAGGGGAGATTGTCTCCATCTTTTATAGAATGAATCTGTAACCTGCTGTCTAGGACATTTCTGCCACTGGGTTTCTTCTCAGGAAATTCACCCGAATATAATTTAATTTTCACTTGTGGCCAAGAAATTACATTCATCATTTAATATTGTGAAAATATTTGTAAACACACTGAGACTGTACTCATCATTTTACGGTATATTGCAGCACAGTCTTCAATGAGCACCTTATGAATGCATATCCGGAAATGAGCTATACAGATGATGATCTCATGCTTGCAAAAGAAAAGTCTCTGAATATGTGGGAGGCAGTAGACTGAGTGAGCATAAAAGAGAGGTTATGATCAGTGATGATCAACTGACGCCTCTGCGTTTTTGTCTGAGCTTACCCTGCTTGCCAAGACAGAAATCTATTTTTACAGTGTCTCTCATTATGTTACACATGAATTTCCAATCACTGTTACATCAATATTCATTGTAGATATCTGTTGTATAAGGTGTAACTTAGAGATTCATAAAATATTATGGCAGCAAAAGACTAGGATTACTATAAAATCCTCCAATTTCATCAGAAATACAGATCTCTATTTTTCACTCTCTTAAGTATGTGCTGCAAGTCTTAATACTTTGTTTGTATTTAGTTAAACAATAAAAATTTACATCTTGGCCTTCATCATGAAAATTGCCTTTTGAAATTTCCTACTATTATCATTGCAATATTCAGAAGCTATCACCTTGAGGTCTGGATGTGTTGGGAGGATATGCAAATAAAACTTTATGAAGTATTATTTAAAAATATAAACACAAAGGTACACATTTCCAAAAATTAATGTCATTATATTGTATACATTAAATGTACCAATAATAGTAATAAAAGTTAAAAATGTATAAACACTGGAATTATAAAAATTATTAAAAAGTTCAAAGACAATTTAATCACATTTATTATAAAGATAAAAGCATATCTGACATTAATTGAAAATTGTTCTCGCTCTCTCTATATATATGCATGCATACATACACACAGTGATGATGATAAGAAGAGCTGATATTTAATGAAGTTTCCATTTTCGGTTGAAATTTCTTGTATTATCTCATTGTATCTATTTCCCTTAGATCTTTTTTGCTGTGCACAATGTCAAAATCTATTTAAGAGTATTTGTGTACTAATTCCAAAATCTGGGCTATCTTTGCATCTGTTTCTGTTCACTTATTTTCTCTTAATTAATTTAGTACATTCTATTGTTTCTTTACATATTAATGATCTATTACTCTGTAAGAAATTATTCCAAAATGTAGGAGCTTAAAAAAGTGAATAGACTGAAGGTCAGGACTCTGCACGTGGGTTAGTTGAGTGTTTGGGGCTCAGAATATCTCACATGGTTGTAATCATGTTGTTAGGCAGAAGCGTAGTCCTCGAAAGACACAAAAGAACCACTTCCAAGTTCATCCACCTGGCTGTTAGGACAGGTTCGTTATTCAGCATGTGCCCTGTGTATCTACCAGCACAATATTGCAGCCAATGGGAAAAAGGGAGAAGGGAAGAGAGAAAACCACGTTTTTCAAAAGCTGATTTAATCTCTGATGTGCCACTAGTTCTGCCATTTTTTGTTTATTAAAAGCAAGTTGCTACCTCCAGCCCACACTCAAGGGGAAGTGATTACACAAATGGTGTGAACAACAGCATGTAGAGATCATTGAGGGCCATTTAAAGGGCTGCCTACTGCACATGTCTAATGATTTTAGCATGGATGCTGGACATGCAAATGTTCACCTGTTCAAATCTCATATCATTTTCTGTGAAGACTCTTAAAATTTTTCTTAAAGGCAGTCTTCAACTTACTGTTGGATCAATTTTATCTCTTCAAAATGTTTTCAAACTTTGTAGGGGAAGTCAACATTATCCCTTCTTTTAAGGTAGAATTAATCAGTTCCTCCTAAAGTGTGGCTTTTCTAGGGTCTCAGCGTCCAGGATATTCAGCAAGGTCTCTCTTTGGCTTGAGAGTCTTTGGATCTTCCAAAACTGTTAGCTTCCATTTGTGTGTGTGTGTGTGTGTGTGTGTGTGTGTGTGTGTGTGTGTACACTCATATGATGCAGCACTCACTTGTGTATTATAATTTAGTGTACTCCATTCTGATAGATGTTATGGAAAATAGTTTATCTTTTTCTGTCAACATTCTGTGTTAAAATAGAGCTTTTGTGATAAATGAATCAGATTAGAGATGCAGATATTTGGTAAGTGATTAATAGGAAGAGGAATTAAAAGCAATTATAACTGAAATATTTAAGAGAATTAAAATAATTTCAAAATTAATCTTGAAGTGCCTATTTTTCATACCAGTAAACTACATTCCCATTGAACTTCCATATCTTTGTGATATGATGCTGCATATAGTTTTACATAAATTGAGTTGAATATAATATAGCCAATATCCAAAGAATGAAATAATTTTTTTCTGAATGGCTGCATACATGTTAAAATTCGAATTATATGTTTGGTTTATTGGCTTTCAATGTATATAAGGATATTCACACTTGGTCTATACAGCATTGAGTTAGTAAAAATAAAATTTCAAATTGTAAAGAAATAAAACTTACATAAAAAGTTTGGGATGTTATCTTGGAACATGTTCTACAATGTTTAAATTCTTTGGCATTAATTTCAAGGTTGAAGAAATCATAAAAATCCATGATGCTGTCCTAAACATATATATAATATATATAATTTAATATATTCATTTTTTTTTAGACAGGGTCTCACTATGTAGTTGAGACTGACCTGGAACTCATTATGTAGCCCAGGCTGGTCTTGAACTCACACTGATCCTCCTGCCTCAGCCTCCTGAGTGCTGGGATTACAGGTATGAGCCACCTCGCCTGGCCTGCCCTAAAATATATTATGGCTGGAAAATTATAGATTGCATTTGATATGCAGTTATATTTATAATTGTTAAACTTTATTACAATTTCAAAGTAAGTTGAGAAAGTCATCACATCACTTTTGATATAAGTATCAGTGTAATAAATTTCATAAATATCAAGAAGTGACATAGAGAATCCTACACTACCTCAAATTTGTGTTTATTATAGTTTTTTTTTCCAAGACAAAGTTAAAATTGTGGTAAAAGGTTTTTATTATTCTAAACACAGAACTGAAGGAGTGTTCATGAAGAGTGCTGGAAATGCTAGATAAGCTTGCCGTGACTGGCAGTGCCAATGCTGGCTGTGCTTAAGTTATCTCACATGCTTCCTTATTATTTTGCCTTCTTGTTGCTAAAGGGAAATTTATTAAGTGAGAGAAAAATTCAGACCAACGAATCAATTACTTGCTTTTATATTCATCATGATAAAATCTTCCTTTTTTTTTTCATTTAGCATAAGGACACAGGTTCTAGTTTAAATCATTTGAACATTCAAAGATGCCTTAGATAAAATGAGATATTGGTGACTTTAGTCCCAAATACGAGGAATAAAGGACATATGCTAAGCCACTTCTCTCTTACTGGCTGTGCTTTCCACTCTGCCCCTGCTGTGCTGGTCATGAGTTATTCCAGACACTGGCTCACCAGCTGGGCCTCATTATACCAATTAGAAAGGTGACCTTGCACAATAGCCAGGAGTTTTATTATTCTTTCAATGCAAAAACTGTAAGGAGATATATGTGGAATATTTAAATAAACAGATAAGTCAAGTAAACAGCATTTTAGAGTATGATTCTGCAGTTTTAGGATGTATTTCCATTTCATTGTTTAAAATGGATTTCGTGGGGGTGGGTAAAAAGTAATAGTTGTACCACATCCCAAAGTCAGTACTGTTTCATTTTCTTTATGAAGTTTCAACTGTTTTGCCTTTTCTGAAAAAAAAATTCTGTGATCAATGACTTGACAACAAACATTATAATGCCTAGAAAAATCATTCTTACTTCTAAAACTGTGTCAGTCTCTAACATTGTGTTTAAAAAATTAATTACAATTAGTAGTTATTTTATATGAGATCACTTGGGAGTTTATAATTTGGAAGTGTAGAAATTTGAAAATCTAGTGTGATTCTCTGGAGAAAGATAACAGCTGAGTATACTATAGGCCTGAAAATAAGTGTCAGAATACACAAAAACATAGTGATAGTAGGTCAGAGTAGAAATAAGCGTTGGTGTTCGATTAAAAGATATATGACCTTGATTAAATTACTTAATTTCTTTCTTTCAAAAATATGATCTTTAAGTAAAATCTATAATTTCAATACAATACTGCTGTTATGAAGATTAACATAACTTACATAAAATACCTGACTGTTGATATCATGCAGTGAGTTCTCACAAAAAAGTTTATTGAATGGATAGATGAAAGGGTCTTCCTTTTTGATTATAAAATTTAATTATTTTTTTATTATAAGGATAAAAGAAAACATTTTTTCCTTCAGATCATCTTTGTTTACTTGACACTATCTCTAATAAGCTTAAATGTTTTGGGCTATCCTCAATTTTATTAAAAGTACTTAATTCTAACCTCTGTCCACAAATTCCAAACTGTAAGAAACAATTTAAGGGACAGAACCATGTACATAAGGGTACATTACCAAACTAAACATGTTTACCAATAGAATAAATACACCAGAATCTTTTATAATTGTGTCTAAATAACTCCATTCAATAGTAAGTTTTAGCAAAGAAAAAAATGAGAGAATTTTCTATGGCAGCTGAATTTAGAGTTTAAAGTCCTGGATTTTCATTTCAATTAAATTATGTTAAATCTGTGTTGCTATGGTTTTGTTAGTCTTGGGTTCACTATGAAATTGAATGCTCATTAAGAGGTTCTAAGAGAGTAGGAACTTAATCTTATGATGGTAGTTAGAGGTGGAACCTTTAAGAGCTGATTATGATCAAATAAGGCTATGGGGAGGAAGGTTTTCGCATAAATGCTGTTGGCTTTTAAGAAGGAAACAGAGTTCCACCACCTGCATCATAAGCTCAAATAACTGAATTTGATCTGGGTTAAAAAAAAGGAAGGAAACAGGGGTAGGGGAAAGGTAAAAAAGAAAGAGAAAAGGAAAAAAAATGGAAACAGTCTTTTTAAATAGGGAAGGGTGGAGGGGGGAAGGGAGGCTAGGGGAATGGGAAAAAATAAGAACCAAGATCTGTCATGTAAAGGTACAAGATCCCAACGATGAATGTAACTGTACTGTGTACCTAAAATGTACCAATAAAAATATTTAAAAAGGAAGGAAACAGATACTAGAAACCCCTCTATGCTCTATGCACACACAGACACACATACACACACACGCACACACACACACACGCACACACACCATCCTTGACTCTCACCATGTGATTCCCTGTGCTGCCTTGGGACTCTGCCAACAAGAAGTACATCACTAGATACAAATCTTCGAACCACAGAACTGTAGGCCAAATAAAATTTTTTCTTTATAAAATATCAGCCTCAGATATTTTGTTATAATAATACAAAACAATCTGATATGGGGCACTTGGGACAACTTGAGGTTGTCTGAAACTTAGTTCCCCCTTTTACTGATGATAAAGAGTGGTAAATCAATGGGAGTAAGCCATAAAGCACTGGTCCGACTACCGCAGTGTCATAAGACATACGTCATCCACCATGGTCATCAGGGTTCGTAGCCACCTCCATTGTGATTCCCAGGTCAGAAGTAGAGGTATGAAAGAGGCTGTAACAGCCTCTTTTTCCTTCTCTACCCTCCTTCTTCTGTATCTAGGATTTGATATGGGGAGATGTTGAAGTCGGGAACATCCTGATTCAACCTACCTACGTAGCTTTATTTTTACCTCGTGTCTTATAAAAATCTTAATGTTAGTCTATGTTTAAATCATTCTGCCATTATTTGATACTTTTCTGTTTGTGTATTGCCATTTTTACCAGTGTAGTTAAGCAAGATCATAAATCTAAGCCTGTAGCATCCTCAATGGAGGGTCAGTATGAGCTCATCTGTCCTCTCCAGAAGGGTTGTCTGGAGATTCCTCCCTACAGCCAATCACTCTTGATTTTCTGCCACTTCTTCACTCCCACGTTCTTTTATTTTTGTAGTTACTAAACTGTGATGTAGTTTTTTCAAATGTATTTATCTGCCTGATTAGATTTCAAGCTCTGTGAGAGCAATAATGTGACTTTTTAAGAATTTAATATATCATGATATTCAGAGCAATCAACACAATGTTAAAGTGGGATGATTGAATTAAATTGAAAGAGTAAAAAATAAAAAATACACTTATGAAATTACTTTAAATTTTCAAAACACCCATATATCGATAATTTTAAAAGTTAGAATTATAAGGGAGGGCAGGGACAAGGGGAAAAATGAGAGCCAGGACCTGTCATGTAAAGGTACAAGATCCCAATAATGAATGGAACTGTACTGTATGCCTACAATGTACCAACAAACTCAAGGAGGTAAAAAAAGTTAGAATTATATATAAAGGAAGAAAGGAAAGAAAAACTTATTAATAGTCACTGTCAAAATTCTGCTTAGGAAAAACAATGTCACTTTAGATCCACTCTCTTGATAAGAATGCAAAAGATTGACAATATTAACTATTGGCAAAGATGACGATGTAACTATGGGAATGCAAATCTTGTCAATTAGTTATTGTCACCTCTAGGAATTATGGCATACTACCCTACACTTTTGTTATAGGTAACAACTCAGAAATCTAGCATAGTGCATTCAGCAAAGCACATGAAAGCATGTTTAATTGCAGCATTATTTGTAACAGAAGAAAGAACAGATAAGTGAAGGAAATTAGGTATATGTGCTTTCCTATATGTAGGACATATAAACTGGTGGAAATAACCTGTAAAATCTGTGATACGCACCTTGGAAATGAGAAAACCAGGGAGTGCAAGACAGAGGAAAATTGGATTGGGGAGGGAAGAAATGATATTTCAAATTTACTTATAATATTACCATAAAACAAAAACATATCACATGGATGTATTCTTTCTATTCTCTCAGTGTATTTACCTAGTTTTCCACACATATTATTTAGTAGCTTAAACAAGTTGGTTACTATTATTTGTTCAGGTCTTAGTACCTGTCTAGTTTATGTGTGTAACATAGAGTTTGAAAAGCTTTCCAATGGCAGTTCTTTCCTGTGGCATTCAGAATGGATTAGAACATTTGTTGGAGCCCTATTTTGTGCTAGGCAATCTTTTAAATTTTGTGCAAGGATTAGAAACAGCCTGTAATTTGAGGAGCCAACTAAAGGGTAAGGATCAAAGCATTGCATATTGACTTCTTTCTAGAATATTTTGTAGAGTGATCATCACTAAATTAGATTCTCTGTGTATTCTCTATGCAATCTTTCATTGGAACATCTTTCAAAAGCATAATCTCATAAACAAAAGGGTTGACATAAGTATACCATCCATATGAAGAAGGGTGTATACATATAATCTTTTAATATTACCCTCCTGGAATATTATTTCCTAAAATGAACCCAGGATGGCTGATGGTGCCTTTGAAAATCTTTAACAAAATCTTTCCCCCTTTACTTAGTTCTGCTATTTCAATGCCTTTCCAGAGAGAAATGAAATAAATGTGTGCATATGAGATGATCCGTTTAATTCCTACTTATCAACAAAACAGTCAATCAATTTCTGCTGGGTTTTGGGTATTGACTGATATTCCTAAAGCTAAATGCGATTGAAGTATGTCTCCTACAGTGCATTTTCCTTGTGGAAAATTACAGTTCATGTTGTGCTGCCTGTTATAATAAACTCTGGAAGAAAGCTATAGATTATGACTAGAGGTATTCAGGTAGAGTTTACAACCAGGAGCTGAAGCAGGAAGAAAAGTAAATTCCAGTTTGACTTATTTTTATGATAGTCAAAGAACGTTGTTTGAAGGGAATTCTTATTTTTAAAATTCACTTTTTTTAATTACACAAAAACAATTGTTAGACTTTGAAATTGAATATGTCTTCTTAGCATAATCTCAATTCAAATAAAAACAAAAACCCTGGCTTATATTTGGCACGATCAGTGTGGTTGTTTGACTCACTCATGGGAAAAAAAAATACATCTGAATGTGGATGAAAGCAGATTTGAGAGTGATGCTAGTGTCTGTCTCAAGAAGTATTTCAATTGCACGCAAGAGATACAGAATGCAGCATGGAGGCAGGATTGGTCTACTAAAAGAAAAACAGAAGGAAAAAAAAAACCCTAAGACATCTGTTTATCAAAACCTAACTCAGATTTAAGGGTTTCTCTGGGGGGTACTGACAACGAAAAACAACATGAAAAAAAATGGGCACCAAAAAGAATCATGAGGATAACAAAGTGAGTCAAATTCTGGGATTCTGCCAAATCTGACAGGCAAGCAACTGGCAGAGATGCAAGGGGAACTCAGACAATGATAGATGTAGCAATGGCAAGGGCCACCTGCTTCTTTTCAGAGATAAGTCATTGTTACATCCTTGGCCCGTTCCAAAGGAACCTTGTATCCACAGGGAGGAGGAAGCATGCACTGTTGTATTAGTTTTGGGAATTCATACCAAATCAGAATCATTCTTGCTTCCCATTGAGGGAGAAGACAGCAGCAGGCCAGAACAGCCAAGGTATAGGCTATTATGAGAGTTTCTTGGAGAAGTGAACAATTTTTCAGGCCATATATATTATAAATACACATATGGTGGTTTTAAAATGTACATGATTAAAATATACACATATATAAGATATGTAGCATCCATTTTTATTGAGAAGAAAGCAGGCTTGGGCAGAGCATCAGATCTGGTGGGACAGTCATTCTGCAATGGTGTGCAGACCAGTGAATAGGGAGTAGAGGACAGTGCTTTCATAAGCCCAGAGAAAAGAAACAATGTAGAAATAATTTTAGGTCTATGAATAACCGTTATTGCTTCTTGAAAAAAGCTGTTTGTAAATGTACCATTCACAATATTAGACAGAGAGTGATCTGATGTTGATGTTCCTGAGCAGCTTCAGAGCAGACAGTCCATGGAAAGTGTCACACAATACACATGTCTGCAATGCGAAATCACTTTCAGCTCAGATTTGGATCCCATGGCAAAAATTGCTTAAAATATCTCCCTGAGTGTCCTAGAAGCACCTCGCTGAAAAGTTGGAAGTAGGAATTTCTACAGTAGGAGAATTACGTGGGACTGAAAAAGAAGATCTTGAATAGATAAGGAGTATTTTATCATTTAATCAGTTATACAAGTTTAACATTATTATGAACTTCTTGGTGAAAAGAATGAGTAGATTAATATGTATCAGAATCCACAATATAGATTGTGAAATTTTTATTGTGAAGACTATGCTAAAATGTGTGTATGGAAATTCTCACAGTGTAAGGGTTTAAATATGAATAATATATCTTGAGCTACAAAGGCCATGATTGTTCCATTTGACTCTTACAACCAAGATTTTCATGTGGTTTTGTTTACATGGAGTCAGAATTGGTATATAACATAGAGATATGCATTTCAGTAGTAATGACAGACTTATAGGAAAGTGTTAAATAGTACAACAAAGCAGGTCCCTTTTCTCTCTCTTTATACCTGTTTCACTTACATATTATGTGCCAAGAAAGATGTCTGTGGAATCGCAAGAGAATAATTTGTGGATAAAAAAGAGAATCTAGGTAGAGCAAAAGTATTTTTCTCATCTACACTAGTTATGTTATTATGAGATTCTTAGTGAAAAGAATACTTAACCTACAAGACTTTTCCAAGAAAAAATTTGAGGAAAAAACACCAAGCCTGATGAACTTTATATTTTATTCTAAATTTATATTATGGTTTGGATCACCATGACTAATTGCAGGAATGTGGGAATATGGAAGTACAAATGTTCTCAGCTACATTTAAGGTAAATTGAAATGGATAGTTAGAAAGAATCCATTACAGGCTGACATGACTACAAATCAGGGTTGTATTCAACAAGCAAACATTAATTATTTCAGATTGTTTGCAGTTTTTCACTTGGTCTAATAGAGATAATTAAGAAATCCTTCAGAAAGAACAAACTGAGATGACAAATATATAATTAAGAAATCCTTCAGAAAGAACAAACTGAGATGACAAATGCAGCCAGTTTTGGGCTCTAATCTCAATCCAATTTTTTTTTCACTTCTATGCCCCACTGATATTTCAAGGGAAGGATTTCAGTGTTAAGTAAATCTGGCACTCATCTCTTATAAAGCACTAGACTTATACATTTGAAGTGACACACTATTTAGAACCAGACAAATTTAGGTTTAGAAGACAATTATATCACTTAAAAGCTGTGATAACTGAATTAAACTACATTTAATGAAGTTGCTAGTCTGGCCTTACAGTTTTAATATTAAGACTAGATGTACTATTCACAAAACCATATCCATCCTGAATGGTGCACAACAGAGACTCAAGGAATGGTAAAACAACATTATAATGGGATAATGTGTATGGAAATTCAATATACTATTAAATAAATCTAGCATAATGGTGAATGCATTGGATTTCAGTCACTAAACTTTCATTTGTCTACCTATAATCAATTTATTGTCCATTTATTTATAGGACATTTAAAATATGCATACTAAATTTCTAACTGATAGTAATTCCTTAAAAAGCTCCATGTGGCTCTAGGTGAAGCCATAATGATCTATCATTCTCAGAGGTGACCATAATTCAGAATTTTTTGATTATCATTTCTGTGCTTTTCACCTTTATTTAAAATACATATACATGCTTCTTCACCCATTGCATTTTTTCATGTTTTTATACTTTTGAAAAAGTGGAAGCCTATTGTATGTGTGCTTAATATAATTTTTATGAAATATCAGAAATTTTAGTTCTTTTACCGTATTGTATTACAGATGATGTCTTTATTGTTTTTGCCATTGTGGAACTTTTTGTTGTTTACAATTTCTTGGAGTATCAAATAATGTAAGAAGCATGTCTCTGTACCTGCATATATGTTCATACATGCATTCACATATATCTACACACAAACAAATTTCCCTAGGATCTGTTTCTGTAACTGAAATTTCTGAGACTTACATTATCTACATTCACAGATTTATTAGATAATACCATATTAGATACCAACATGACTAGGGCAATTTGTATTTGTATAGAACAATATTATTTACAAAGCTTGGATATTGGCATAGGATACACAAATACATGAATTGAACAGAAAATCTAGAAGCTAACATATGATGAGGAAGGAGCTTGATTTATGAGAGTGGTGGCTTTTCAGATCAATGAAAGGTTACAAATAATTGGTTATCTATAAAGGGAAAATTTAAAAGATCTAAATCTCCATTTCTGCTCTGTTATCAAAAACAAACATCATTTCAAAGGTTGTTATGGACTTAAGTATACAAAACAAAAGTATACATATTTTAGAAGATTATATAACAAACTAATTTTATTATGTTAGGTCAACAACATTCCATAATGGAGACAAAAATGTGAAAACATGAAAGGAAAGTAAACTTATAGTGTGTTATATATTTTGTTCACTAAGAGACATGCAAAAGGGGGACTAAAGTGGGAAAGACAGATATTGGGCAGATATACCCCCTGAACCTGTGAGAAAAATCTAAATATTATAAATTGGCCAAATAATAGCAAGGAATACATGGACAAATTGAAGTGTAACTGAACAATTATTTCCTAGTAAAGGTCATTAAACATCTCTTTTACATGGTCAAATGGTAAACATTACATCACTTTGTTGGCTCACATGTGCGTTATACAGAAGATGTATATGTGTGTATCTTTAATAGCTATTTAACATATTAACAACAGGAGTGCACATGAGAATACTAAAATTTGAAAGAATAGGATGTCTTAATTACTTGTTGCTGAGACAAAATAGCTGACACCTAAATTTAAAGAAGTACAGGTTTATTTGGCTCACAGTTTGTAGAGGTTTTATTCTATAGTTGGCTGGCTACAAGGCAGGGCAGCATGGCAGAGGGGCATTGCAGAGGAGAAACAATTCATGGTAGACAGAAGGCAGAAAGGAAGCACGCAGCAAGCTACAAGTGACAATAGCACCCTTCTTTCTGTCCCTTATATTTTATCCAGGCTACATACCCCTAGGGCAGGTAGCATTCACACCCAGGCTAGAGCATCCTTAATTCTATCATTGCACCAAGAATGAATCCCAGAATCACATTTTAACCACAGCATAACACACTCTACATCCAGCTGTCTCCAAAAAGTTCCACCTATGATGGCATGAGGGGGTTTGGGGAAAAAACTAGATACAAGCCATTACATAGTTTATCCATGTTGGCACATACTCATAAATCAAGATTTACCCCAAATTGCTCCTTATCCAGAAATCATATATTTTTTGTTTTGTTTTGTTTTAAAAAATGGAAGGTTTTGTTGTTCTTGGTCCACAATCAGTACTTCACATTATATTATGATACTGGGCTCCGGGCTGGTGTCAGTGCTTGGTACTTGGCTGTGGAATCAGAGTGTGACAGTAATACAGCTGTCAGCCCCAGAAGGAGAATTTCAAAGACTATAGCTGTCCTAGAGGACTGGAAGGAGTATGGAGCAGGGGTCTGGCCTTGCCTCAACAACTCAGTAGTCTTTTGCTGTAGGAGCCTTAATTTCTGCACTGAACCAAGGGATGAATCAGGGTTGCTTTAGTCAGAAAGTCTAGTCCCACCTAACACCTAATATAGTTTAGGACTGTGCCTTTGGGCCTCTCCAAGGGCACTCATTTCCCAGAACCCACTCCACTACCTCCACCTCATTTATCAGAAAAAAAATTAACATATTTTTTTTCTTTCCTCAAAACTGTTTAAAATTTGTGGGTAGAGATCACAAACTGATGGGGAAGAGAAGAGGAAATCAAAAGCCATTAGGGTGAGTTGTCTTTGAAGCCCTGCACAGCTTAGCTCACACCTAAGTGGGTTATTTACTGCCTAAATGTAGTCTGGCAGAGACCCCCATCACTTGGACCCCCAATATGGCCTCCCAACCCCTTCCCTCAGCCTGGTACAGGCTTAGTCATGTGAGGGAGGACAGGATAGGGACCAGAATCCCTTGCTGCCTGACTCCACCCAGTGCCTAGCCTAATGACCCTCTTTGGAAAATAGAAAAGGAAAACAGAATAATCTTAGCTGAGCAACAATATACTCATAAGCAGTACTTGGGGTCATATACAAGAAAGCATAGACCAAAACCTGGCTGTCCTGGTTGGCCTCTTACTGTTAGGGACATAGCTGAGTTGTCACTTGTCAGTCTCCAGCTTGTCGTGGCTGATTCTCTGGGTCCCAGAGCCATTATATCTACCTGAGGCTGATGGTGGGGTGGTTCATGGGCCAAAGCCTATGCTTGTTGGGGTGGTAGTTACCTTCTCATGTCCTAACATGGTCATGACTGTGTTTCATGTGTGTTGGTGCCTATCTATAACCTGAAGACTCACTGGTCACCCTTCATTTTAGTCTCATCAAAGTTTTACTGCTTATTTTCCGAGGACTGGATACCTATATTCATGCTGCCTTCCAGCCACTTGGCTATAGTCTTCCTGGAAAGCATCAGAAGAGATACTCTACCTATAATGCATAATATTCTTGCCCTCAGGTAAATCCTTGGCTTTGAATAGATCTCCATGAAATTGGAGAAGTTCTCTAGCTGCTGCCAGTTCTGCATGGAGCATGTGATCTAGGGGACTGAACCTGGTTGCCGCTTTGTGTGTGCATGGGTAAAATAATCCCATCCTTCAGACCTTTCTGAAAGTCAAGGCCAATATCAGTTCCTCCTTCCAGCTGCTGAGCTTGGCTTGCTGAGGGTTATATTTGGACAGCAGTTGATTCTTGACCTTGGCCAGTAGCTGGTACCTAGACCTCTTTCATTGTGTAGAGTTTATGGCTGGGAGACCCAGCCCAGGTTTTATAAGGACCTCATCAGACTCATCAGAAGCTACAGGTTACTAATGGGGGCATTAAGGTCCCAAGTGTCTCAAAGTTAGAGACCAAATAGAAGGGAGATAGAGTCAGAGTCTCAAACTTTCCATCTAGTAAGTTTTACAGCCTTTAAATGAGGGCCTCCATTTGGTGTAACATTAACAGCTCACATCGGGGCAAACTCGACATAATAAATATTAGAGTAAGTTTTATTATTCTCAAATGGAATAAACCTCGCTTTTTGGCTTCTTGGAACAGAGGAAGGAGTAGCTCATCAGATGTACAATAACATTCCTTTTTATTAAACCTATCTTTCAAAAAAAGCCATAAAATGAGCAACTTTATCAACAGCCTGTTCCAAAGAGGACCACTTTAGAAGACAACAGGAACCAGTTTTGTAGCTGAGCTATTCTGGAAAATTTCATTGGGAGGAAAAAGCCCCATCAACACTTTCTTGCTAAATTAAAGACAGACACTGTGGGAGAAACTGCTGGCTTCCCATATGTTCTTGGTCTCCTTATATAAAATCCTCTGGGAACTCTTTCCCGAACTCTTTTCCTCAAAAAAGCCTTTCTAGAAATTTTAAGTTAGTGTAAAATTCAGTATTATAGAACTTTTATTTATTTATAATAGATATGGGAAAGGTTAGTAGGTATTATTGACCTGACTCTAATAATGTCCCTCAAGACTAACCTTTAAATCTTTATGTGCTCAGTAACTCAAGCTATGCAGAGCATCATTCTCTTTCTTTAGGAATATTATAACATTCCACAAAGCTATAATAAAAAGAGTAGTGGAAAAGGGCAAAGGAAAATTACCTCTTTCTGTGTAATTGTTCTGTAGGGCATTCACACGCTCAGTTTACTAGAGCGAGGTCCTTACAGCATTCTGCAGAGAGTTTCCTAAAAGAAATTTTGCACAGTGGTATTAACCAGAAATGTTAAATCCCTCTATTAATCCAAGGAATCAAATTACCCTTTCATTCATGAAATATAAATTAACATCTTAGCTTGACTAAGATAAGATACTTCTATATTGCCAATATGGTTTATGGGGACATAAAGGGCAATTCCATGACAATCTCGTAGTATGTTGTTTTCACTAGTTTTTTATAAACAGAATTATTATATTCTGAGTTACTTATATAATAAATTATAATTATTACATATGCTAAAGTTTTATTTCTAAGTTCTTTTGCCTAATGAGATGCATAAAATTTTGACTTAGTGAATTAAATTTTAAGTCATTGTTGCCTCAATACTCTCTAAGGTAACATGAATCCCAAGTTGGAAAAAAAGTTCCTGTATTGTTTCACTAATTTCCACAATGAAAGGAACTTGACTGGAAGCAAAAAGAAAACAAAACTTTCCTGACAATTAAAAAAAACCATACTAATAGTGTAAAGGATCATCTTTCTTTAATCTATAGTTTATCACTTCTTTATGTCCTTTGATAGCATTATCACTGTCATAAATACTGAATAATTAGAATGTACTCTCTCCTACATACTCGGTGATAATTTTCAATCCTGATACTGTTATCTTCCTTAATCTAATATTTAAAGAGAATGTGGTACCTTAACATAAAATCATATATAGAAACAATGGAAGTTTCAAAAATATTAATAAAATTTAGAAAGGTAGGAAAAATTGACTCTTCCATATTCTAATAAGGAGTCTATATTGAAAATACTACTCACACATCAAATCATGGAGTAACATTAGAAATAGTGTATTCAGCGAAAAGACCATAGTGGTTTTTTGATGAAGAAATACATAGAAAAATGTGTAATGACAAATCCATTTGTGTGGAAATTTGATACGTAAAAAGGTGTCCTTCTTTTCTGGGTTGCTCTGGAGATTTTAGCAAAATAAAACTAAAAATAATGGTGGAGCTATATGAACTAAAAAGAATGATGAAATTGTGTTTATATGAAGATTATATGATTATGAATTGTATAAAATAAAATATTTAGTGTATATATGGCTGTTCAATAAAAGCAGCTAAAGTGATAAAAACTGTAGATCATTTTCAGGAATAAACTTAGCAATCGATGTGCAATCTGTGTATAAAAAATTACTAACTTCTTATTTAAAGAGAACCTCAATAAAACATGTGATAAACCATGTTCACGGATGAGAAGACAGTATTGCAAAGATATCAAATTTCCAAAACTAGCTTACAAGTTCAGCAATTTTCCAAACAACGTTGTAACTCTGCATTCTGTACATTTGGCGGCAGCCCAATTCTAAATTTCCTGCATGAGAACAAAGAGACAGCTACTAAAATTTAAAATCATATATTGAGGGAGGCCACATTTCCCTAACATATATTAGGATTAATAATAAAAAACAGATCTAAGGGTAGGGGTGGAATTTACTGATAGAGTAGGTTTTTGCCATGTGCAAATCTGTGGGTTCAATCCCCAGGAAAGAACCTAAAAACTAGGGGAATAAATAAATCTAATTATGACAGTGTGTCTTTTGATGTAAAGATATGTATACAGAAAATGAATAATGATAGATACATTTGTATGGGAACTTGGCATATAAAACTAGACAGATTTTGATGGAAAAACTGAGTACTTAATAATGTCAGCATTCTTTACAGTGGTCAATTCAGGTGCATTAAAGATCCGTGTGTGAAGACCCAACTGTTAAAACCTTTAGAAGAAAATTTAATAGTTTGTTAATAAGTCCCCTATATGAAAAGAGATATTAAATACACAGAGGAAAGCAGAAAGAACTAGTTTGATAATCACATAAGTTAATATTAAATTTTACATTAAACAGAAAACACCATGAGTAGAATAATGGATCAA
Organism: Fukomys damarensis; assembly: GCF_012274545.1. Lineage (NCBI taxonomy): Eukaryota > Metazoa > Chordata > Mammalia > Rodentia > Bathyergidae > Fukomys > Fukomys damarensis. The sequence continues at coordinate 53,867,509 of NW_022900942.1, read as the reverse complement.
ATAAAGAAAAACATTTTCCACATATATTAATATAAAGTAATTAATTATTTTAAAACTCAATGCTTATAAACTTATAAAGCTAGTACAAAAATGGAAACAAAATCCTAACACAGCTAAGGAAGATGGCAGAATGGTCAAAAAAGAGCTTAGGAAATATCTATAGGGAATAATGTATTTAGGTATAATCTCTACTCATCTTGCTAGAAATGAAAAAAAAAAAAAGATGTGAAAACAGCAAATTACATTTCAATGCCTTTGGCAAATAGCCTTCATTCTAGTAAATTTTACTGAAGAATGCGGAGACACCGTTTTTGGTGTGCAAATTGTGGACATCTACTCCAAGGAGCAAACTGGTTGTGGCTGTTACGTTTCAGGGTGTATATGTTTTTCATCCTAGAGATTCTGATTCAAGGTCACATCTTTAGCACATGTGAAAAAGAAGAAATTTAAAGGAGTGTTTATTGCAGCATTTTGTATAACAAAGTGTTAAAGATGACTTCCTTATTCCTTAAAGAGAATATATAAATTGTCATATATTCACACAATAAATTGTCCTATATTAATACTTTACGGCCATTCAGGTATGTTGAATAGAAGAATATGTTATTGGCATGTATTGATCTCAAAAGCACAATACTCAGTGAAAACAGAAAGGTCTGAAATTACTTGCTCAATATGCTAATGACAAAAATATTGAAATATATTTTCCTAGGTAACCTTTTTATTGTTTGGGATGAAATGCTATTCTGGAAGCACTCTGTAAATACTTTTTGCATGAGTTTTTAAACAATAGGCGTGAACTAAAAGCAAGGGAATTGTTTCTATAAAATTTAAGAAGAGTGCTTGTAATATACAAGGAGGAAATACTGCATCAGATCAGGAGGGGTTATCAGGGGACTTAAATTAAACCTGTAGCATTTTATGACTTAAAAATCTAAGATTTGATGAAGCTCATGAGCCTGTTCAAATGTATTCATTTTTTTTACTCTCTTAACACTCTGGAACACATTAAATCTTTAAAAAATTAAAGAAAAATTTAAGTATCTATTCCTAGAGTCAGAAAATATACTTAGATTACTTAAATATTTTATCTATATATCTCCATTTTTATTCCCCTTACTTCTTGGTGGAAATTCTATGGTCTTTTCATTTTATTTTATATTCTTGTTATACTCAAGATCATGGAGAATATGAAATTTGGGGGATATTCCAGAGTATTACAGAATTTGTACACCTTTTTGCAACACATTTGAGGATGTAGAAAGGATAGTTTCAAACAGTGTATTGACATTTTTCTCTGTTCAAAACTTTCTCTTAGATTTAAGTAAAAAAAATTAAGATATGATTTTTATCTTTAATCTATGATGTTTCAAATAAACTACTAAGGACTCATTTAGAGGGAGAGAGATTAAATGCGACAATCCATACCACAGAAGCAGTAATCGATAAACTAAAATAATATAGTAGATATTGGTGATGTTAGATCTGAAGAAGTTCTGTTTGGAGCATTTCAGTTGTGCATCAAACTGTACCTTACGAGGGTCTTTTCAGAGACTGATAGTTTAAGTTTCACCATAAAAGCTAGACACAAAATGCGTATATGATAAAAATGACAGTGCCTTAGGAAAATAGGGCCATAGCATTCAGGAGAAGTGCAGCTCATAACTACCTTAAACAAAACCTATGGTATTGATTGAAAGGACGTATACGTGTTGCAGAATTTCATCAAGTAAAAGACCATAATATAGTAACTAAAATTTAAGTGATGAAACACACATGGAAAATGAAATATATAAATCAAAATTTGTATTATAGGCATTACTACATTCTATGTTTAGCAAACCAGTTTTAAAAGTGAGTGGCTAAAATTTTTGCAAAATAGCAAGTAAAGCATTAATTTAGGAGCATGGGTTGCTCTTAAGGCCCCATGTTTCCCTTCTATGAATGGCTATATCTTAAAACAGTGGTGTTTTGGTCACATCTGGGATCTTATCCAGCCACTTCTCTTCACTTGCATGTCATAAGCAACCACAAAAGGTGTTCCCTACTGAGATACTTAGTCTGTCAACAGGTATAGCAGGAATTGGAAAAACTCTCATGCAAACTCAGTAGTGACTTCGCAGTTGAAAAAGTCAGTATAAACATTTAGTTTAAATAGCTGAAAACTTGGTCTGTTCATTCTTTTGAGATTTCCCCACAATTTTCTTTAGTATGTTTAAACGTTTTACAAAGGCCATTTTGCCCAAACATAGGAATGACATCTGAGAAAACGATGCATGCCATCCTGAATCAATGTCCTGTGCAAAATGGTTAAAAGAAGCTCCTTGCCGTTCTAAGCAGGAACCATACATTTCTATGTGCTACTTTTCTCTTACTACTGTCTCATTCATTTATTCCTGTTTATTTTTCTTTTACTTATGAGAAACAAAAATAAAACACTGAGTTTATTCTGTGCCCAGTTATGTACCAGCAATTGCCTTTAGTTAATGAATCAGTTCATCAATTTATTTATTCAACACATATACCTTACACATTCATCATTTTAGAGATAAAGAGATCCATTGAGAATGGCATGTTTTGTGCAGTCATGAAACTTGTCCTGTGGATGATCAATACTAATAAACTGTGTTCTCTCTTTAGTTTGTAGCCTAAAGGCTACTCACTTTGAAGTAATGAGATCTTCTGTGGCATAACCTTAATTTTCCTGAAGTTGTGACACAGAACTCACAGATATAACTAAATAGTTGTCTTGTAGACATCTCAGGAGCATATTACTTCTAATTTCTCAACCTCTCTAGACATCACATTTTCATATATATTTGTTTTGTATGAGTCTTCCCAGAACATCCCAGAGTACCAGCTCCAGGAGAAATAAAGGATTCCTGCGGGTTCTTGTGCTGACAGGAGGACCTACAAAACACATCTCTGAGCTATTTTAATTTGCTCCTTTCTCCATCCTGACTGACTTTTCCCTTTTTCCCCAAAGCATTTTCATTGCTATGTATTTGACTTTTGCAAAACTTGTGATATGTTTTGGAAATCAACAGTAAGTATGTGAAAAGAATTCTGGATTTTCAGCTAGAGAATAGAGGAATAAATCTAGGTGTACCTCAGAATTACTTTATCATAAGCAAGAAAATTGAACTCTGGATGACTAATAATGAAATGAATTTATTGTAGGTAGGAGTAGAACACATAACAGAGTAACTAAAGAAAAGTTGAAGAACATTTTTTAAATCACAAAACTATATTGAAACATGGTGTAAAAAACACTTTATACGCTCATGATTATGGATCAGTAAATTGGACTGGGCTCAGATTACTTAAATTACTTGCTACTCATGTGTCAAAAATCATATGCAAGGTATATCAGAAACACTTATTTAATTATCAGATGACAGCTTGATTAGATTCTTCTTTGGTTGAATGTGAAAATTAGAAACAACAAATAACTTTGAATTGACTGTGTTAGCTATTCAAGCTATTAAAGATTTTAGTTTTTAACTTAGTATTATTTTATTTTTAACATTAACTCTGATCTATTTTAACTATTGGATATTTGCAAATATTTTCTTAGCAAATGATAAACTTTATTATTCTACCAGTTATTTGAAATAGTCAAGAACTTTTTCTAAAATCCATCTATTGAAATCTTGTTTGAAAAAGATATATACAGAAAAGTACATAATCTAAAATCCATGTTTAAAATGTCATTTGTTTCCCAAAAAGAAAGATAAGAAGTTTAAGAGCCAAGGGTAGGACCTGCTACTGGAAGTCAGGAAGAAAGTCCTAATGATTCACAAAAACTCATTTTCCAATGGTCTTTTAATGCCAATTATTGGAAAACTGCAGGAGAATTACAGAAAATTAAGGCTTCTGATGTTGAGGTCACTTACATGGAAGCAGTTGACTTTTGATAGGCTGAGGGAGAGATGGCCTGGATCATCCATCTCATGTCCGTGATGACTGTCAGAGGAAATGTTTAAGTAAGGGACAATAAGGGACAATAACCTTATGTCTATTCAGGCCAAGTGACAGAATGCCTAACCCAGAGTGGGTGGTGGGTCATTATGGCTGGAAAAGGCAACAGAAATCCTATCAGAGACTTCCATACCGGTAGAGAGCCACCAGTATGCAACTGAGCTTGCCCGAACCAGAGTTAGGCCACTTGCCTTCATCTAGTCAGTTCTATAGCCAAGTAAACACCTCCCTGCTGTCCCTACCCTGACGCCTAGTCTCCAACTCTAAAAAGATTACTGCTTGGAATAGGAGAGGAGGCTTTTCCTCAGGGCCAAACCATGCACATTCCTTCCCATCCATGAGAAAATAAGACTTGTGCATTACTTTTCATTGTGCAATGAGAAAATGAACTTCAACATTATTTAAAGTAGAAGCTTTATTATATAAGAGAACACAACTGAATTTTCAATTCCAAAATGTGTCTGTGTTCAGTAATCATGATAATAACTACAAATATATAGCATCATATAAAATTTCATGTATATGAACAGAGTTGTGCTTCCTCAATATATAATATATAAAAATTATACAATATTATATATATATATATATATACATACATAATTGTTTTTTCTGAGCAAAAGAAAGCCTGAAGGACAATGCAAAGGCATTGGGAAGAGATATGACAAGGTTTGGGAGTATCAGAACAGCAAAAGAACATTTCGATTGGGAAGATTTCAGCAGGCAGGGACAATGTAATCAGTTCTATGCAGATTAGATTTCATTTAAATTTAATCATGACCTGGTAATTAACCAAGGGGATTTCATTTCTAAAAATCAATACCTAAAGTCAAAGCTATAAATGATGAGTAAAAATAGAACCAACTCTCATAACACAATTCAGAACTTGCCTATTTTCTGATTTTTCATAAAGACTAAGATTGAAGGCAGGAGCATCATGTTTTCTTTTGTGTTTCATGCTAATCTGTGATGTTACCACAAATGGAGAGACTGAAGATCAGGGAGCAGTTGAAAAAGACTTTTGGATTGACCTCCTGGTTATGGGGACACAGCCCAATAATAAGAGAGTGAAAGACACAGGCAGAAAAGGCAATTTGGGAAAATAAAAATGGTACTGCCTTTAGGGAAGAGCAATTGAGTATAACTATGTAAATGACACAATGGAATTATTCTGGTAATTTCCCCCTGCTGCACATATAAATTATGCAGAGAATATTGGATTGGTAGCTTCTTTGTAGTGAAAACTGCCTTTTTTGCTTCCAGGCCTGGCAGAGGTATGAGCTGTGATGAGAAGAATTAGAGAGCACACAATGAAGGAATCAGGGACATAAAAATCTTACGGATTGTTCTGTATACTGGAAGACTGTAAAATCTAACCCTGCACTCTGAGAGACAGATTGAAAGAAGATACACGTTTCATTTAACCCGAGAATTGGGCTATCATATTGACAGGTAGAGTAAGCATCTGAAAAATAATTATCAACTTTAGGTAATTGCTTGATCCATAACAAAGTTAGCTCTAAGTTGATTTTTCCCTTTGCCAGTATTAAAAACATTAGTCCCTTTTTTCTTAAAAAACAATCTGTCAGCAATGTATCAGAAAGGCAATACTGTGTCGCACATCGGCAAAAATGTCTTCAAGACTTATGGGTTGTCTTGACAGTAGTTTTGACATATATTTTTTCATGTTTTATAATGATGAATGCAACATCTTCCTGGTGCATAATCTATGAAAACTTGACAGATAGAGAAAGCAAATGTCCAAGAAAGCTGGTTATCTGAGGTTACTGTTAGGTTCTTTACTTTTTACAGTATATGATTTGGTATGTTCTCTCTGCCTATGTTTCTTTAGGGGAAGTAGAGATGTTTGTTAAACATTGAGATAATTTATTATATTGTAGACACTTCACAGGAGAGACTGCTATTTGCTGAAAGTGAGTATTTTCTTGAAAACATTTGTAAGCCAGTACGTCCAATGTGCTATATAAGATCTATCCATAAAGAATTTGAGGGCCACATGTTCTAGGCCTCCACAAATTAAATCTTGGTGATGCCATGAGTGGAACCTTTCTGGAAATGCCAGAGCAGAGTCTATGTTCTTACATTTACAATTTTCAGAGGTTGCTTATGTTTTTTGGCTCGTGGCTCCCTCCGTCTTCAAAAGCAGTTAAGATTAGTTGAGTCTTTCTTACAACAAATCACTCCAATTTCCTTTTCTATCATCCTTTTCCACTTTTAATGTTCCTTGTGATTACATTTAGCCAACTAAGATAACCCAGAGTGATTTTTGTATTTTAGGATTACTTGATTGATTAGACCTGTTACTTTAATTTCCTCTTGCCGTGTAATGAACTATTCACAGGTTCCAGGGGTAGCGATATGGACATCATTAGAGGGACATTATTCTGCCTTGTGCAAATAGCATATACTTTTTTGGTATTGCTAGAAGGATTAAAGGAAGCACTGAGTAGAACATTTGGAAGAATGCTCAGCCCGTAGAAATACTTGAAGTGTTATGATAAGTAGGGGTGATGACTGTTGAAAGGCAGAGGATTAATTTTGACATTGCAGCTACCCAAGGTAGGGTGCTTAGAACACATACAGTGTGAGGGTCTGAGAGAAGAAAAAAATGCTTTCTCATCTAAGAATGCCAGAGCTAGAGTAGACCAATCAGAATCACCATGTGATAAAAGTGCTATTCATATACAGGAGTGAACCTAGACGAAAATGACAAGGATGGGAGGTCAACAGAAAACCACTACAGATGGGATACAGTACAGAGCAATGGGTAAGCCAAGGGCAGCGCTAACATCTGTGGCCTGGGATCTGTCGAGTTATTCAGAGGGGCTCAGAATGACTTCATGCTTGGATTTATGCTCTTTTGTAGCCATCTTAAAGTTCTAAATTGCTTTCTCTTTGTTGAAGTTCTGTGGGACACCAGGTAATGTGTGTAAGCACAGATTATATGCCTAACTTTCGTGTCTGCTCTTCTTTTCCACCCTAACCTATGTAGTGTTCATATGCCATGTCACAGAGTTCATGAAGTAGATACACACTGAGCTGGAGTTCAGCTACACATAAAGCAAGTGTAAGATTAGCAGGTGACTTAAATCTGGGGCTGCAGAAGTGTGGGTGCTTATGGCCGAGAGAGGCCATGCTGTCCATCTGAGGTGAAAACTCTTTAAACACAGAATGAAGGCAATGACGGAAACACATGAGTTACCTGACCACTTTTTACACTGCAAATGATATGGAAGGCAAGGGAAAGAAAATGCAGCACATAGCTTTTTTCCTTAAACTTCTTCCTTAGTTATATGTAAATCAGAGGTAGAGTATTGGTCTTATACTTTATTTGGTCATAGATTATTTTCAAATATATTGGTCATAGATTATTTTCAAAAAGAAAAATAAAAACAGTTGTTTTGGCTTCATGCAGCCATTCCATTGTTCTGAAAAGAACAGAAAACACGCATAAACAAGCTACATAACACAAAATGTGTAATTTCCCTGATTCTTTGAGTTACATGCTCTAACATTTGCATTTTAAACTGGCATTGTACAGTTTAAAGATGAACTGTGGAACTCATGTTAATCATTTAAAATGTAATAGCAAAAAGTCAAAAGTTGACAGAGACCAAAGAATAAAAAATAGTATCTTATATTCATATATCTTTAGCAACATTTCTTTTTCTTCCATTCTGAACAAAGGGCTCTGTATTGTCATTGTGCAATGGACCCTGAGAATTAAGCATCCAGCCATGCATGAGAACTCTGGAGTTAGATCATATTTTAGAATTCCAGGTTTCTCCTCTACTGCTTATGTAACCTTAGATTAATTATTTAAACTCCTTGTACTTTAGCTTTCCTCACATGGGAAATGAACACTTGATAGGGTTTTAATGCAGAAGAATCTGGGTAATCCCTGCACTGAACTTAGAAAAAATATCTGTCTTACAAAACCAGAATGTATGATGTGCAACAGTAGAATCATCGTTTACTCTATTCAAATGTTTAAAAGCATAGTAGTCAATAAATAAGTTTTGAAAGAATGAATCTTCGCAACAGTCTATATTTCTGGTTCTTTAAAACTACCTATTATATATGAATTTTTGGACTTTGTATCTTTAAGCTTAGCATGCACTATTTTTTGTATAGAGCCAATAAATATAAATTGGTTTAGGGGCCATTGCACATTTCTTTTTTTTTTTTTTTTTTTTTTTTTTTTGGTACTGGGGATTGAACTAGGGTCCTTGTGCTTGCAAGGCAGGGCACTGAACCTCTGAGCTAAATCCCCAGCCCCTGCCATTGCACTTTTAATGCATTTCCTCATAGCCATTTTTTACTTAAATATTCTCTCTTCTCTGTTTTTCTCATTTGTTTTCTCCCTGTGGTGAACTTCAGATGTTTTCTGTTCCAAACTCCTCTCTTCCATGACCTAGGACAACTGGAATGCACAAGTCATGTGTCTTAATTTTTGTGGATGCTTGGCATGAAAATCAAATATCATAAGCCATTAAAAGATCGGGTTCATATTTTGTACATATTTTACTTGTATAAGTATTTCAGATAGGTACTGAATTGTGGTTACTGAACAGTTGGATTCATTAATCTGGAGAAGATACAATGGAAGGACTTTGAAGGGAAAAATTCAACACCTGAGATGAAGTCATATAAGCTTTCATATGTTAAAAAAAAATTCAAGCTGCTTCTGTGTCTCCATGGCATGTGTTCCTGATAGTCACAAACCTGACACAGAGTTACACGTGATGTGATTTGGTGAACGTGTGATGTTTTGGGGGTACTTGAGTATGCATTTCAAAGAAAATGTGCTTAGACTCCAAAATATTACTATGATCGAGAAATAATGGCTAGATAGGAAGATAGAAGAGTTTAAATTGCCAAAACTGTAAGACTAGGAGGTCTATATCAGAAAAAGTACATTAGGTAGTAGGTATACAACTTTACAGTTTCATTAGGAAAAATATTACATAGTTGCTATATAATTTCCCAATTCAGTACTAAGCTACAACATATGTGCTTTTCTTCTAATGCCATTAGAACTTTTTCTTTTATAATAATATCAAGTTTTAATTTTACTCTTACCTAAGGGGTTTCAAGGGGATATCTCCATGACACTACTTGGGAGATGAAGTTCTAGATTCTACGAGGATATGTGACTTCTATAGGGTAGGTTAGTAACAATTCTGTTATTGGAAATCATATATTGGGATTTAGCTAAAAAACCTCTATCACAATTCCAATTTTTTGTGCAAGAGATCATTACCATTTCAGTGAGAGTCAGTCAAGCTTGCAGACATGAATAAATTCCTTTGAGAGTCTTTCACGTACCATTGTGGACGAGGAGAGACCCAAAGACATCGGCTGCTGAGGAAGTCCTATTTAAGCTGAGTACAAGGTTCAAATAGGAAAAGTACTCAATAAACTACGTGTCTCTCATAGTTGTGTCTGACCTGAGACTCACTGTAGATTTACTAACCCTAAAGTTGACCCTTGGTACATTTCTGTTGTACCTGATTTAATTATGTAGACACCTGTGGGACTTGCTTGCATTTATGACCACTGCAGAGAGATTTTAGATGGTTCAAACAGTCAAAAGGGACAGCAAAAGAGAACATAAACCCCAGTTTTCCTTCCCTTGTGTACACACAGTTGTATTGGCAGAGAGAAGAGTGGTTCAAGGGAGTGCTTTTCTTTTGACCAAATGTCACTATGACTTAGCCCGTGAACACTGCAGCACAATCAGACTGTTTCCCAGTGAGTGAGCCTTGTAATAAGAAACTAGGTCCCTGCAGTCTCCTCCAAATTAACTAAACAAAGAAAGATTTCATAGACACAATCTAATACAATATCGAATAGACTTCCTGTAGCCAAAGGGGAAGGCTTTTACAAGCATAGTACTGACAGAAACATGAGTCTTCCGATGGGATGCACAGTTGCTCGGACCATCTGAGATTACACATGAACATGAAGACAAAAAGGAATGCTGCCTGGTGAATTCAGAGAGCATAGGCTCTAATATCTTTGCCCCTCCATCCTGACCCCTGATCATGTAACAAAGTAATGTTGTATTTCCAGAAGAGGAATGGACTTGGAATCAAGGACCATGGATGCCTGTCCTAGGTGTGCCAAGGTGACTGTGGATGAACTAAATGATCTTTTAGTGTCTTGTTTGTCTTACCTGAAATTTTGGATTGAAATTTTGTCCTGCTTCATTTTTAGAGTTGATTAACAATCAAATTATTTTCTGCACATAAAAAGCCATGACTATTTCCTCTGTGAAAAAGCCCAGAAATACTCTTTTCTAGGTGCCTCTTCAAAGAGCTGACATCTCACCTGTACCTGTGGTACAGTTATACAGAATAGTTTAATCATTTGATACATGAAAGAAAAAATAAGAATGTTGCACACCCCACTACCTTGTACCTTTATTTGACTTTATTTTAGAGTCACATTTTTTGCTTCAAACCATTTTTTCTTAATTCAGCCAGAATGAAATTCAACCAGTGTGAAGTTGTTAAAACCAAGTGACTAGGCCTGTAATGAAAAAGAAGTTCCAGTGCAGAGAAATAAGTCCCCAGTCAGAGGGTCCTTACGTTTTGGTAGCTTGTACCTCTTAATGTCTGTATCCCTAACACCACCCTATTCCTGTCTGAGCAGTTGTTTATATGAAGATGTAAAACTTGATATTGAAAGAATGTATTTTGAATGGAATATTAACCTTGCTTTTCTGTTATGTCATCTAGGGCAACCCAGGGCTTTCCTTGGTAGATGTGAAACAAGCAGTTTGAAATTTTGATCATCGACCTCTCACCTTCTCCACTCTACCTTGCCAAAGTCTTTGCCACAACTCCAAATTTGCTGATCTCAGATTGTGCTTGCCATTCTTAGAACTTAGTTTCTCCTTAAGCTTGAATTTCTTGAAATGAATGCATTGGTAAATGAGAGAATGGGTGAAGACACATTTATGGAGTGCCCAGTAAGTGCCAAGCATTGTGCCTGGCACCTTTAGGCATTAGAATAATTTATGCAATTCCAGTGACATTTTCTGTGTGAGAGTAATTCATAGCATTATAAATGTTTTCCAGTGTGAATCATATTACAAAGTTGTTAATTTTATATTTCATTTAAATTAACAAGGAAAAAATTCATAATATATTTTAAACAAAGTGTTACTATATAACACTAACAACTATAATTGTAGTTAAAAACTAAAATCTCTTGGAAAAGATCAAAGAAATATTTGATTCTGATACAACTTTGATTAATATTTATTTTAGAAATAAGAACATTCTTATTTTGGTATATATTTTAATTTTGTATACTTCAATATTTTATAGAAAGGCTGATTATTTTATACTAAAAAAGCTTTTGTCAATTCATGGGTAAAATTTGCAGCTATAAGTTTCTTTGCTTTGGTATGCTCCCTACTAATGGTATTACCCACATTTCTTAAACACAAAGAAAAACAGTAAAATGTTTCTTAGTTCCTGGTGATTTCTTTAGGTTTCCTTAACCTCAAATTGATTAGCTCTGGTCTTGTCCACTCTCTATATAGATATGTACATAAATATAATACACAGATTTACAGTATTTTCAGTTCACAATCACAGTTAGTAACTGGTTTTGAACCACATAGATTATATGCAAAACATTTAAGTAACTACATACAATATAAGGATATTTTAATCCACTTATTTTGGTTCAAGAACATTGACGTAGGTGATTTTCTGTTACTTTAATTCATTTATATTATGATGGAGATGTTCATTTTGATCTATATACAGTCAGGAAGCTTTTTCTGTAAAGGACAAGCTAATAAATAGTTTAGACTATGCGGGAAAAAAAGGCCATGACAAGAAATAAAGCACTATCAAAATGCAGCAGGCTAAGTTGATATTAAAAAGTATGCTTGTGGTCTCTAGTGTTAATTATGCTGATCATTGGTTTTTAAGACCAGAGGTAATTTTTCAGTCATATGTTGGCAACTTTCTCACAGTCTGTCTAAAATGACATTATTTGAAAATGTCTTATTAATTTTTGTATTAATTTAGTCAAAACTGCATTGGAGTTATTTAGAGATGTTGTCTATAGTAACCCCCATGCTTGAAATCACAAGGCACAACTTGTGTCTCTGATCTCTAGGCTACAACATATGACTAAGTACCTTCTAACTCCCAGCAGAGATCTTAAAGTGGGCAAGAATAATTTGTCACCAATTTAATAAATCTCACTTACGATGTTAGTGAAAATTATGTTTGAATTGACCATCAAGCGTTTGGCACAAAGGAAATAAACAGTCACCATTACGAATTGGAAGAGCTAGTTTAAACTCTGGGTATTGGAGATAAATAATAAATCCACTAAAGGTCAGAGGGTTTGCGGCATTAGTTCCATCATGACTAAATTCTGAGAATTTCACTTTTTCATGAATATATGAAGTGGCAATTGCTTGCCTTGTTAAACCTGGTTGCTTAGAGACAGCTGACTGATTAGAAGATAGTTGCTATTTGCGCCTATAATTATTGTGATTACTATTACTCTGGTAGCCCTCGGTGGAATTCTGAAAATGGTAATATGGTGTGGCATTTCACAAACTTAAGCCTATAAAATCTCAATATATATCCTAGTAAAAAAGATTTATAGTGTCCCTTCCTTGTCATTTCAATGGGCTTATTTAAAGAATAATACAATTGCTCTCTCTTAGCTTGTATAGTTGCTTCCTTTCAATCCCATTATGAAATAGAATCAGAGGTTATTAGCAAAGGAGAGCGGGAGAAAACAAAATGCTTCTGAGAAAAGAATATCAGAGATTGATCCTGCTCAGGTCTCAATTCCATAATTGAGTAAATGGTAACTTTAAAACATCCCAATGTGAGAAATGCCAAGGCATTTTATTTCACTTGTGATTGTATTAGTAAGTAATAAATAGCATGAAAATAGTTTACATTTTTATTTACTTATGCTGAGGCTTAGGACAAACTCACCAAAACTGCCTCTGTGAGGACACAGTCTGAGTTGGCTGGAAGTAGGAGGTTAATCATATCTATTCTGTCCCTCAAACAAATGCAATCACAGCAAACAAAGACAGTGCAGGTGCGTCATGTTGTTCCATATTCACTTGCCACAAATAATTTTTGTAACTACGAACCACAAACACTGGCACGGAAAACATAGTGAAAGAGAGAAGGGTCTGTAGCCAACTAACCAGTTAAAGCAGCACAAACCAGGAGTCTCCAGTTGTCACAGAATACATTGCTAGCAAAGAGCCCCACATCGCACCTCTGGTAGAAAGGATGTTTCCCTCAGGTTTCCTTCCAAGGAGCAGTCTGTGCCTGTGTGGCACAGGCTTCTGTGCATAGTGTTAATGCAGATACTGCTAAATAGCACCCAAGTTTACCCACTTCAATTTTTTTATCGTTACTCAAAATATTCCCCAACGTGTACAAGGATTTTGACTAATTGTAAAAGTTGTTCATATATATAT
>NW_022900942.1:53839311-53853818 GCF_012274545.1 Fukomys damarensis | reverse complement strand
TGGTACCGGGGATTGAACTCGGGTCCTTGCAAGGCAGGCCACCGAACCGCTGAGCTAAATTCCTGGCCCTTAAGTTATGTAAAATATTAATGAACGAAGTTTTCACAGGTGTCCATTTTTCTGATTAAGCAATGTCTTATTTCTTAGGCTCCGATGAGTTCTTAAATACATTTAATCCATGGGACAGGATTGCAGAATAGATGACTTGAAATGTTTTAACAGACTGATTTGAAAGTTTACATAATTAGGTGTTGAGATTTTTACACTGACCCAGAAACCGTTCTGGAAAGTGATTTGAGTAGCTCCAGGGATGGAGATGGATTTGTGCCGAGCCATCTATTTTCTGCCTGATGCTGTACTGTAGATGCGAAGCTCTCCCTCTAAGAACAAGGTCAGCATGTAGCAAGGAAGAGCTGCTGGTGCCGCTTACACTTTACATCTGACATATTAGATTTCTCCCCTTGCCCAGTGATTCCAGATCTTTTCCTATTCTCCATATGGAAATTTCTTGCCCTTACTTTATCAAAATGGCTTCCTTTATTTTATTCTTAAGTGAACATTGACTTTTCCTCATAGTCATGATTTACAGTTGTCCCCTAAAAGCCTGAAGCTGCAAAAGAGTAGCCCCCAAGACTTTCTTCCATCATGGACCATAAGTATGGCATTCCGACCCGGAAAAGGGACCAAATCTTCCGTTTTTGCTACACTTCACAAGAGCAAAAGTGTTGCCTTGGTCGAGTGTACATCTACTAGGTAGGAAGAAAAGCAATGATAAATATATGGTTTTATTTGGGGTTTAATGTACGAGTAGGGACATATATAATGTGTTTTTAATTAAAATGTAATATGAAGTGAGCACAGACAAGCACTGCTGAACAAAACCGTGGTATCTTCTGCCAGTTTTGTAATGAGATGATTCTCCACCCCTCCCTGCCTATATGGGGACTCCGAAAACACATCAAGGTTTCCGAAAGCAATTTTAAAAGGTCTTCTTCATAAGGCAAGAAAATACATGGCTGTTGTGGAAAAAAGATGACTTCTCAAAAGTAAACAAAGGACATAAAGAAACCCATAATCTCAATATAGTTGGAACAACAGAGAGCCAGTTGGTGTTTATTCTTTAGCTTGTATTTTTAGCTGGCTACCCAAATACCTTGCTAGAATTGGAAGAAAAACTTCTTCAGACAGCAACTGTAAAATTCAGGATAAAGTCTCCTGTGCAATACCAATTTTATCCTTTCACAATATAAACAGTCTTTAATTTTTTTATTTCAGTATGCCACTCAATTAAGATTTGAGCTCTGAGGTTGTAATTAGTAGCCTGTTGATTATTTCAATATTTAATTGTTAGCATGAGTTAATTGGAATTCTTAATGACAAAAAGGTGAGCAATGTGTTAATCACAAATTTTAGAACTAACTTTAATTTGATGTTATCGTTGACATCAACATGACAGCGATCATTTCTATCACATACTGTTAGTGTGTATAATTTCCTCATCTCCTAGCACTTTTGCATTGTGCTTACTCATAACATTAAAATGCCTTGAAATAAAAATTAGACTTCACAATCAATTTGCACACATCGGATCACCTATGTTGCATCTGTCAACGCTGACAATCACATGTTCTTTGCATACTACAAGTTTCTCTCACTTTATAGGTGTAGTGGTTATCTTTTTTGTATCAACTTGATTGGCTTGGGATCCACGATGCATTTAGTAAAAGCACATGGCAGATGTGCCTGGGTGGATCCTCCACATTTGACCTTGGGTGCTATATAGGGTCCCCGCTGGTACTGTTCCTCTCCTCTTCTTCCCAGTTTCCATGAACTAAGCAACTTCCTTCTACCACACCCTTTCACTACAGTAAATCTGCCTTGGAACTAGTTGACCATGGATTACATCTCCTGAAACCGAGAGCTAGATTAAACCCATCCTCCTTTGAGTTGCTGGTGTCTGATAGTGTGTCAGGAAAGCTGCAAAATTTAATCAGTGCCTTCATTGATATACCTTTGTGTAATGAGTTGTTTACTCTGCAAAATGTTATATCATAATGTGAAAAAGTACTCTCAACATATCACTTTTATCTTTTAACATGTCATAAATATCAAGCAAGTTGAATCTATCCCTACTAATTAAAATTGTTCTGCATACCTGAACTGAAAATTATCTCCAAATGTGATGCTTGCAAATTATTTTAATTACCCATTATGTGATTCAGTTGTGCTATAGCTCATTAAGAAAGATAGCATCCGTAAGAATAACAAAACTAAGAAAAATTTTATTTAGGTAAATAGTTTGTCTTTGGGCATTTACTTCTTGCTACAGACATAAACATAACATCAAGGAAATCTGTTATATCCTCATATAGCACTTTGGACATTTTTCTCTCTAAAGAGTTCGTAAGATACAGAAAATGGCTCCCCATGTTTGCCTTGGAAAGCATACTGAAATGAGCTAGCCGGGGTCTCTATTCAGCTGTTTGGTATTTCCCAGAAGTTCCTGCACAGAAAATAATAATTTCTTCATTAAGAAGTCCTTAATTTTATATTGAAGGCTTTATGTCATTTTGCTATATAAAATGTACTTTAATCTTAATCTTCTAACAATAAACAAAGTAATTTTTCTTTGCATTTTATCAGAAATTGGCCAAAAAAAATGTAGCCACTTTTTATGTTTGCTGTAAGACATGAGAAAGAAGGGGCTCTGAAAGTGTAGATGGTAGCATAATCTTCTCTCCAGTTTTTTTTTTTTTTTTTTTGGCACCTGGGATCAAACTCAGTACTCCTGCTTGCGAGGCATGTGGCGGCACCACTGAGCTAAATCCCCAGCCCTCTCTCCAGTTTTCTCCACCATATAATTTTTCAGTATTTCTTCTCTCCATAGCACTAGCTTAATGCTCAGGCAATAATTATAAACCTAGCATTTGAAGATCCAATGGGGTGTTCTTCCACTGTTTCATAAATGTAAAATGAGCTTTTTCATGTTTGGTAAAGGTATTAAACCTAACTGGTCACATGTTCCCAATACATTGTGTATATGTGTCTTTTCATTTATTGATTGATTGATCATTAAATAAATGCTTTTTAGTGTCTACTCTGTTTAAGCACCAAGCTAGGCCATACTGATGTTGAACTGTGAATCCTTAAGAACTTCTGGGAAGGAGCTTTCAGTTTTGCAGAAGCAATAAGCTGTCAATCAAGCACTCCTGCAGGAGCAAGGACAGGGTTCAGCAGGGAGATAAACATGAGCAGAGGCTCTGGAGATAAATAAGAGTTCTCTAGCTTGGTAAGAGGTAGAGGTAGGGAAATAGCCTGGCTGAAAGTTTTGACGAGGGAAAGCACACTGAGCTTGGCAAACCTTAATACCACTTGAAGAGTCAATGTATTTTGGAGATGCCATCACCTGTCCCGGTTTCCTAAGGCCACTTTGTTATCCAATAGACACGGGGGACTACATGTCAGAATGTCTGCCTCCCATTTTACTGTCAGAAAATATAAATTCTTAGCATAAAGGATCCATGGAAATGTAACAATAATAAACTACATGTATTGCCGTACATTCATAAGGTTATAAAGAAAAAGTCTTGCAGTGTGGAATTAGATTTAGTTTTCATTTTTGAAGGATAAATGTCCGCATACCAGGCATAATAGTTTTGCACAACACTGGTATTTTCTTGATGTCTGAATTAAAATAAAATGCTAATTAATACTATTGGGTCACAGGATTAAATATATAATTCATACTGCCAGTCATAATACATCTGCAGAGAACAATGAGATTAACCCCACGTTCACAGAAAAGATGTGACATGAGACTCAGAATATAGATTCCACATAAAACTTCAAGAAAGCTCAAAGGAGAGACAATATCCTTCAAATGTATGGACTATTATAATTCAGAGGTTAGGGACATCACTGCTTTAATGGAGCCGTGAAAAGTATTTTCAACTACATGTCTTTGAAAGTTTGTAGTGGTAAAAAATAAGAGATCTTGTAAGGAGCTACTCTTTGCTTTGAGATGGTGGCCAGAGTTCTAGAATTGACCTGAGCAATGGCAGTTACTCTCTTGGTAGCAGTCATTAAGACTGATGAAGTTTCTGGGGATTACTGATACTTGGGTCTGCCGTTAATTAAAAATGTCATTCTATTTCAAGACGTGTTTTAGAGACGAGAACATCTCTGTTTTCCTTCTTGATGGTTCACAATAATAATTAATGTATAATGAGGAAATTTATCCTAGTTTGACAGCATGTTCTTGGGAAGGATCTTGAAAAGGACTTCAAAATAATCATCTGAAAACATATTGCAGCAAAACTACAGATACAGAAATTGCACTAAACATATTCAGAGTGAAAATATACATAATAATGCATTTCCTCATGAAAAGATAAAGATTCTCATATTGAGGGAAAATAAATATAGCTGTATATAGTTTATGATAAACAATATACACTGTGTAATTACTAATAAAAGTGTCAGAAATATTAATTTGGGGAAAAGTAAAAACTATGGGGAAAATATCAAATAAGAAAAAGTTATATTCATACTAGTAATTCTGATCACCAATCACCAATTTGCCCATCATTAATTATTTTATACAGTTAATTAATTTATTGGTATTAATTAAATGTATGCATAATGATCACATTCATCAAAGGGAAACCGTACCTGTCCACAAGATAGCTCGGTTCTCCTTGTTTTCCCACTCCCTCTCTTTAATCTTCCCTCCCCCCTTTTTTACAAAAGCTTTGTTTCCATTTTTTCCTTCTTTTATCAATTTTTTTCCTTCCACCTTCCCCCTTTCACAGTTTCCCTTTCCTTTTGAACAGTTTCTCCCTATTCTATCATTCATTGTTATTTAAAAAATAATACAGGGCAGGGGATTTAGCTCAGTGGTTTTGCTGCCTACATCACAAGGGCAAGGACCGGAGTCCTATACCTAGTATGCAAAACCAAAAACCAAAAACCAAAAACAAACAAACAGCATCAATATGTGTAAAATATAATATGAGGAATAGCTGTGAAGCGATTACAGTTATGCTGATGAAATTCAGGATCCATCGTTTGGAATCTGACAAAGCCAATAGATTAAACATGGTTAATGGTAGAGAGAGAGAGACTAAATAATACACTAATTTGCAATACATGATAAAGTCACCCAATTCAAAGTGGGAAGGAGGCTCAAAAGAAGATACGAATTGGATACAAACACTATTTATGCTATTACCCGTGTGGTATAAAGTACTATAGTACTGTACAATGAATGCTCACACAGAAAACCTTCCAATGAAGGTCAGCATTTATTCTGAAGTTGTCAGTGTGCTCTTCCTGGCTCAGCCCTCCTCGCCCTGCTCAGAGCTAACTACTAACCTGAATTTTATCGTTCTTATGGTTTTGCTTTACTTTATAGTTTTTCCACACTTCTGTACTCCATAGTACCATGTGGGATAGTGGGGTAGTTTTGAATGATTCTGAAGTGTACGCAAATGGAATCATACGTATGTATGTTCCCCATAAGACTTCGCTGAGAGTTGCTCATATCTGTAGCAATTTCTCTCTCATTTTAACTAGTTCGTAATCGTATTAGGGAATATGCCCGAATTCTTTCAGTCCTTCATTTATTCATATTCAATAGTATTTCTAGGTTTTCTTTTACCACCAGCACACCTATGAACATTTATTCCTCCCCACTTCTGTTCAGAAGCAACTGTTCTCCACTTCATCTACATGCAATTCAGTTGTTGGGCCATGTCCTGTGTACACCTTCACATACAAAATGATGTTGTTTTCCATAATATTTTATACACTTAATATTTCCCAGATGTGCATAAATGTGTTCTGTTTTTTCTTTTCTCTCTACTTTCACTCAGATATTTTAAATTTTCTTAAACTGATACAGATATAATGGTATCTTGTTCATCTTTATAGTTTCCTGATTGCTAATGATATTCAGCATCTTTTTATGTTTATGTACCATTTAAATTGAAGTGGCAAAATTTCCGGTGTTTTGTGTGACTGAAAATTGTCCCTATTTTTCTCTTGTACTTAAAAGATTTCTTCCCGGAGCTATTGAATTCTCGGTTGACCGGCATTTCCTTTTAGTCTGAGAAAGGCATCTGGCTTCCCTCATTGTTGTTAAGAAGTCAGCAGTTAGTCTTATTATAGATCCTCTTTTCCTTCTTCGGATGCCATTAGAGATCTTTTATTTGATGTTCTGCACGTCTTAGTTGTGAATTTCCACTTGTCCTTCTTCAGATGTGTTTGCTTCCTAAATCTAATTCTTTCCTCATTTCCGGAAAAATTCACGCGCTAAATATTTAAACACAAACTTCCTTCTCCTTCTGAAACTTTGATGTGAAATGATCATTCTGGTCTTTATATTTCTTAACATATTTTAATATTTGTTCTCTCTGTGTAGGCTGGTTCTGGATAATTTCTACCAAATTATATTAAAGTTGATTACTACTTTCTTTAAGTAGTTCTTAGTCTGTGAATGACACCTTATTTTCTATACTTCATAAATGTGAAGTTGTATATGTCCTAAAATTTCCCTGGTAGAAACTCAACTTGGAAATGACATGTAGATTTTGTTTCCTCTTGGATTTGACTCTTGTTTTGCTTTAAATATCACATTAGGTTCGTAGTGGTATTGCACTGTCATCTTTTTCTCTTCTAGTCCTTAAGAGTCTGTATGGGAATATTATACTAAAGGTGACTTCTCAACCTCAGGGCTACTGATGTTTGTACTGGATAACTCTTCATGGGTTGGGTGCTGTCCTGTGCATTGGAGATATTTACTAGCATTCAGACCCCTTCTCACTAAATGTCAGTAGCATCTCCCCTGACGCTCACAGTCAGAAGCTAAATGACCTCTGGGGGGCAAATTTTCCTGATGAGAACTGTTACATTTACAGGAAGTTCAGAAAGGTATGGAATAAAAGTCATCATGTAAAATGTATCGTCTGTGCTCTTTAAAACTGTCAAGGACAAGAAAGACAGGGAAAGACTGTGAAACCAAAATGGTAAATTAGAGGAAACAAAGTCATCATGATATGTGTTTTCTTGGATTGGAGCCCAGAAAAAAAGGAAATAAGCACATTTTCTTGAAAGTTGTTAAAACTGGAATGGGTTCTAAGAATTAGATGGTAATGTATCAGTGTTGCTTCTGTGACCTGAAGGTTATGTGAGGGTTAAGAAGAAATTCTTTGTTTCTGGAAAGTATCCACTGGAGTATTTTAGCAGTGGAGGGCTAGCACATCATATCTCTAGCTTGCTGTCATTTGCTTCATGGAAAGATTGATAATAATAATAACAGAAAATAAGGAAAGGGGGGAGAACAAATGAAATGAAATGAAATATTTACAGTAGAAGAAACTAGGAAAGGTTGATAAAGGGCTCTTTGTACTGTTTTTCAACTACTCTGAAAGTTTAAATTATTTCTAATAATGCACTTAAATCAATGTATGTTTTTCATTTTATAGAGAATTTAAAGAGGACATAAAGTGCAGTAGATTTTAAAGATAAAGTGTTGGAGGTCTATGATGAAATGCTCGAGCAAATAGTAGTAATAAATACATTTTAAAATTCTTTAATTGGAGGAGTTTTAAGACTTTGGTAGCTTTGTTAGCACTCAGATACACAGTCTTCTTCCTTTCGTGTTGTGATTAGCTACCCCTAAAACTTTCTAGAACTTGTAATTAGCTACTCCTAAACAAGTAAAGTACTTGTGCATATTTAGTAGAAAGGGGCTTCATAGATGATGATGGGAGGAGATATCAGAGAATCTGAGAAAGCAGCCAGATTAAAATTCAACTGAGTACAATCTTATTGGAGAATAAATATTTCTTTCCCAGCATTTATACCGAGTATATTCTTGCACACGAGGCACAGTAAATGTTAGAACACAAGAACAATTTAAAAGAGGGATATAACTTAACATGACTATTTGAACCTTGCATATTACAAAAAAGAAAAAGGCTGACAATAAACGGAAATGTACTTAATTCCAATTCAAATGAAAATACTCCAGTCTTAAGAAATGTGCTTATTCAGAATATTATTCTATTTCCTAAATTTAACCAATTGAAATTGCTCTTTAATAATATTCAAATCTTTTATACTTTTAAAGTTACTATTGCCTTAAGTGGAAAATTTATATTGTTATCAGAGAAAAACATCCCTTGCTCAGTAATTTCTTTTTGGAAGGAGCTTTTCAAAAAGGTCTACTCTTAAATTAGGTCAGAACTATGACAATATTCTTAACATGTGAAATACTGGCTATATATTGTATATGCTATGGGAAGAAGAACCTGGGTTATGATAAATCATTCTTGTAAGAAATACCAGTGGATGAAAATAATTAGATTTGTGGTTCTAATACAAGAGTTTATTGATCCTAAAGATAAACTATTCAACCCACTGGTAAGTTTATCTTTAGTTAAAAAAAAATCTCTATCAGAGTAAAATTAGTAAACGTAATGAGTAAATGTTTCTGCCCTATGTTGAGCTAAATTTTAGCCTATAGCTTTGCCATCTTTAGATGATTATTTTGGAGTTATTTTACCTCTCTGCGTTCTGGTTGTTGATAGAATAAAACCATGACTTATTTCTTAAGGTGACCACAAGGAATAAATGAGATTATATGAGTAAAATATTCCTACCATAAGAGAATTCAAAAATTACATACAAAATTCACACATACTTTATCTTAGTTGGTGAACTAAATTTCCCCTCTAACTGTATTTAGTATTAGAAAAGTAGAACCTTTATCATTCAAAAGGAAAAGCAATATGTTAACTCTCTCTCTGAGATAGTGAACAAATAAGTTATTTTTTTATTGTTTAAAAATGTAAGTTCTGATGGAGAACAGTTGACTTTGGGCCCCCTAGTAACTGAGAGAAATCTGGTCACTTGTTATTGCTGTTGGAAATTTTTGCAATATAGCTCATTGCCAGTCAAATATGTAATTTCTCAAAGGTAAAAACAGTCAAATCTCCTCAAGCTTTATTTTTCTAGTCTTTACTATGCCAAAGTGACCCCATTTTAAGTTTTCAGCAAGGCTGGAATTCTTTCCATATTTGTGCCACATTTGGTACACCTACTACGTTCTTTCCTTTACTCACAATACCTCCCCTATGTAAATTTTTCTCTTCTTCCCATTACCTTCTTTTTAATTCCTACAGTTGTTCAAGATGTAACATGTGCCCACTCTTTAGCATTTCCTCATCTACGCTGTAGAAATTAATGCCTTTTTCCAACATTCTCCCATAGCATGTTTAGTCACGCATTAGTCTGCCCTGGACTTCTGAGTGGGATCCTCAGGACGAATGTGGAAACTTGAAGTGACCTGCAATCCCACTGTGCGGAAACATAAAAAGATGGTGTTAATCTTTATGGTGGCTGTGTGTCTCACTTCATAGCAGCTGTGCATTTTTCTCCTGTTGGCTCCTGGGCATAAACTTAGTCATTTTCCTCGTACTCCAACAAGTGAAATAAGGGCTCCACTTGAGGGCATAATGGAACAAGTAAGTGAGGATTCAATTGTGCAGTTTCCCACTTGATCCTCCTCTATATATTGTTGATAAAATTGGCTAAAACACAATTGCACATTGCATCTTGCTTCACTGTTACTTATAGTCACACCCCATTTGTCCTGCTTTTTAGAAAATGCTTAAAGATAATAGCATCAAAATCACCCAACACACCGATGACTGATTTACTACATGTCCGACACTGCGCTCTTTAATATACATATACGTCATGTACATGTCAATAGCTCTCAGTAGTAGGGGGTTCTGTTATGCAGCCCTCTTTACCGATGAGTAAACCGAGTCAGAGAGAAGTTATTGATTGACCAAGGTAATTATTTAGGAATGATCAGAAGCTGTGTATCTGCCTGTTTCCAAAACCTGAGTATTTTTACCAGGTGCTTATATTCCTTATACAACTGAACTGAGTTATGTTACAAACATGAAAATAAAAATATGACAGAGTTATTCCATCATTTAGCCTGATAACTTCTGGTAAAAGTGTTCAGTTAACAGCTACTAAGTTTGCTGAAGTATCATGAACAACATACGCCATTTCCATGGTTAATATTGTTTGGGCATACTTGATTCATGTCCAAAGTCATGAGGTCTAACAATTAATGCTCCAAGTTATATAAAAATGTGTAAACTCAAATTTTAATTTATTGGATCTCTCCATAAATGAAAGGAAGAGGATTTGACAAATCTACGTATGTCAGTCAATAAGACTTTTCCATTTGTGTTTTGGGTAAATTGAGTAAGTGTTTGGGAAAAAAATAATGAAGAAAAATATTTTGACTTCACATCATTATAAAGTCAATTCAAAATATTATTATTAGAAGAGCTGCAAATGCAGCAATGCCTAGAACATTAGGTTTATATCATAATAACATGCAAGATCTTACATTCTTTCATGTTATAAACTTATTTTACCTAATTTATCACTATATGTGTATTTATAGTAGTTCTTGCAATAGTCCAGCTAGAGCACATAAAACTGAGCAGTTCCATTAGAATATTTTATAAAACTGTCATTGCACCATTTAAAAGTAGGTATTTGATATTCAGCCCATAGAGAACCAGAAAACTATTACATGCTAATAGTAAATAATAGTGAATAAACAGTGAATAAATTGTAGCACTTCATACTTATTTTATTGTATATTGAAAGTTCTAATAAACAACTTAATCGAATATATATTTTTACAATGTAAAGGAAAATATGGAGTTTAGGGAAGAAATTCTATTCTACATTAAATTATATTTTCTAAATAATAATAGTTTAGGTAAGCTACTTTGAAGCTCTTTACATATTGAGCTAGTTGCTGTGAAGTACACCATCCATTTAAATAACAGAATTTGCAAAATTTTGTTCTATCTATATGAAAAGGGGTTGATGCTTCCATATAATGACTAATAGGGTGACAGTTTTAAAAGCAGCATCCGCTATGTAACAAGTCTGTCATGTCACTGTATTGAAGCAGAAGTGACAAAGAGTAACCTAGATTTAGTTTGGAATATTTACATGTTTCTTACTGATTTTTTGCAAGTTCATCGGAAACATAATTTGGCTGCAATACAGATGGATAATGATTAAAAATAAAGTGACCTACTTCTATTGCTAAAATTTGTGAAAATTGGAAGGATCATCTAAATGGACAATTTTTTAAAAACTAACTTATCATCTTCCTTTCTCACTAGCTAATGAACATCTTCTACTATGCACAGCATTTATACATGAACTTAATTCTCTTGGACAACAATGCATCAAAATGAGGAGATTAAGATTGTTCTCCCACCGTGCCCTCTCTTCCCTGAAATGTCTAATCCTACCATGGGAAGATTAGGATCAAGGGTGTGATGTGCTCTTGATAAAATGCTGCTGGCATAGGTAATGGGGGCCCAGGGTAGAAATACAGACATGTTATGATTAGGGATAATAGAGACATTTAAATGATCAGATAAAGCTATATTTTGCTAGAGAAAATGCACTATCACTTCAATGGGAATACTCATTTATTTGAGCAGCATGGCAATATTTTTCTGAAATAGGAGTGTTGATGTGCTATTTATATGTACATTTTACCCATTATTGCCATCAATAAAAAAAGGCTACCGAATGTTCAGTAAATATTTGGTACATTAGTATTTTTCAGAATGACCACTCTCATATGAAGGTTGTTTCCTTAAATTTCACAAAATGTCATCAGCAGAATAAATCGTAAAAATTTAGGTAAAACAATTTCCACTCTGAGAGGTTTGAGATATCTCCATTAGACTCTTCCAAATTACATTTAGCCCCACAATTACAAAAAAAGTCACTGTAGCGTCAGAGCTATAGTAGCAGCCTGGCGCAACCGAGAGGATCTCCCCGCCTGTTTTATAAGAGCTGCATCATTAAGCATCGTTGCTGAAAGTTTTTGAAAATAATCGGTATCATTTCAAGGTACAGATGTTGTACTTGCATAAAGCACAACCCTGACAGCTCCAGTCACATCTATACATGTAGTAATTTAAGAATATTAGGGAAAAACGTGTGAGTCCACTGGTGAGGGAGGTTGTGAGCGCGTGGAGCCATTCTTCCGACAGTGATACCTACACCAGCAGTAAAGCAAGGAGCTGACGCCAAACCCCTGCCTGCTTCTGGGGGCACAATTTAATTGGAGAAAAACATAAGAATCTAGAAAATGGAGTTTATACCAAGTTGAAGCAATTTATACTTCAACTATTGAAAGTACTGCTTCGCATGGTGGTGTGCTCACAAGGGTTTATGTGGTTGATTCTCAACTTTCCCAGTGGTTTGCTGTCCCTTCATGGCCATTGCCTGGATCCCTGAATGAGTTATTTCCTTAGAAGTAGCAAAATGGTGCTTTTTCATTCTATTATTTAGTCTTTATTATCTTCAATATTCTTCATAGGAGAAATGTACTTTGTCTACTGGAGTTGTTTTTTTAATCTAATATATTATGAATCTTAATTAATGAGTAGGTGCTATTAATAATCTGCAATTAAGTTGTTCCATTTCTCTTTCTTTCCCTTAGTCCCTTGCTCCATTGGATTTCTTTCATTTCTGATGAATGTATAGCTTTTCAAATATATTTATTGTGCTTTTATAAAATTAAGTCATAATTTTCTTTGGTGTTCACAGCTTTTCTATTTAGGACCACCTAAGCTTTTTTTTATTGCTCTCATTCCTTTTGATCAAACTGATCTTTGATATTTAGTGATGGAGCATCATAAAATACAAGAAAAACAATCTTAAAGCACAAATGAAGTATCAGAATCAGATCAAACATGACATTTATGTTGGAATCATCAAACTGGGAATTTTAAATAAACTAGCATTAATATGCTAAGATCACTAATGGAAAAATGGAATACATGATGGGTAATATAAGAAGACAGGTGAAATCCCTAATAGAGAATCAAAAGGGAAAGCTAAATTTAAGAACACGAACAGATATGAAAAATGCCTTTGATGAATTACTCGGTAGACGACCCAGCCAAGGAAAGAAATTTGAAACTTTGCCAATAAAAACTTGTAAAACTGTAAGGCAAAGAGAGGAAATAATAGAAAAAAAAATCTCAAAAATCTAAGAAATATGGAACAGTTACCAAAGATACAACATATGTTGCATAGGAATATCATTAGGAATATCAATAAGAAATAAATTGAGAAATATTTAAAATAATAGTGCCTGAGAATTTTCCAAAATTAATGACAGAAACCAAAGCAAAAATAAAACAAATTCTTAAATGAATCCAAATGTCAAACAACTTACTCATAGAGGAATAAGGACAAAAATAATATAAAACCTCTGATAGAAACCATGAAAGCAAAAGGGAGAGGAATAAAATATTTAAAGAGATAAAAGAAGAAATTCTGAACCCAAAGCTTTGTATTGATCGAAATTATTCTTCAAAGTGGAGAAAAATGGAGTTTCTCATTAGAAAGAGTGATGGAGTTTGTTGTAAAACTCCTACCTTGAAAGAAATTTTAAAATAAGTCCCTAGTGAAAGAAAATGAAATAGGGCCGGGGATTTAGCTCAGTGGTTTGGTGCCTGCCTGACACGTGCAAGGACCTGAGTTCAATTCCTGGTACCAAAAAAAAAAGAAAGAAAATGATATAAATTGAAAACTAGAACCTGTACAATAAAGGACAAGTCAGCAAATGGACAAATCAAGGTAAAATAAAATTCTTATTTTTTGTATGTGATCTAACAAACTTGTTTAAAATAATAATAGCAAAAATGTATAATTATATCATATGGACAAATGAAATGAATAACAGCATATTGTAAGGGATGGAATAGAAGAGTTAGAATATGCTATCCTGAGGTATGTTCCCTTACTGGGAAGTGGCATGTAGAAGCAAATTTAGACTCCTTATAAATTCATATTGCAAAACCTAGGGCAAGCACTTTAAACAGCTTAAAAATAAATATAATTATGCTAAGATGAGAGAAAATGGAATCATAAACATGCTCAGTTAAAATCAGAGAGGACAGAAAATGGAAACAAGGGCGCCATGCTAGGACTTCAGGGAAAAATGTAAGCCGGAGTAGCTGTATTGATTTATGAAAAAGCCAACCTGAGAAGATGGAAAATTATCATAGATACAGATAAAAATTACTGAATGACAAAGGGCTGAATTCTCCACCAAGACTCAACAATCCTTGGGAGGAGGTGTCACTCATTCTTGTTCAACCTAAACTCATGCTTTGGTAGAAAAAAAAAAGGTAAGAGAATCTAACCATAGGAACAGGATTTAAAATGTTCTAAATTCAGTTATCCTCCTTGTTGGAGCCTAAGAAAATGGCTTTCATAACATAAATACTCAGATTATTACAAGTTACTTTTCCTTGTAGACTGAATGGGAAGAAAATGAATTTGAATATACTCTTTATTGTCCTTTACATCCAGTTCATTCTTTGCTTTTTGAAAACAAAGTTGTATTTGATTTTTTTTTTTTTTTT
>NW_022900942.1:53810937-53839188 GCF_012274545.1 Fukomys damarensis | reverse complement strand
GTTTTTTTTTTTTTTTTTTTACCCACAGATTGAACTCAGGACATTGTGCTTGCCAGGCAGGCACTGTTGTACCGCTGAGATATATCCCAGGCCCACAAAGTTGCATTTGAAACAAATAGGCCAAAAATATATTAAAAATACAGAAAAAAATAGTTTCCAAGAAAACTTGAACAATGTATACATATATAAATCAATATGTAAGTCTAAGCCAAATTCAGTGTACTACTAGACCCTTATTTCATCCCATCTGTGAATTATTATTTTTAAATATGTTTACTCTAAATGTTTACCACATAAGAGTCGGTAAACCAGCAAGACCTAAACTCCCGTCATATCTAACCTCATTACTTACCTAATCTTTACAACTGTTAGCCCGCTGTTTAAAGAAATTAATCAGTAAATTTAATTAAACAAATAAAATATTTTATTTAGTTAACTTGTGTCCCTAATAGGCTGTTACGGCTTGTATCTAAATGTCCCCCTAAATCCTCATGTGGTCATAAGTGGGGCTTTTCAGAGATGGCTGGATTTGGGGTAAATAAATCCTGAGATTAAAGATATGTGATTACTAAGTAAGTCCACTGATTGGTCTGGAATAGTTGTGGGTGTGGATAATGAGAAGACCCATCCTGGGTGTGGGTGGCACTATCAAAAGGGTGGGTAGCCTGGGAGGGATAATAAGGAGAGGCAGGCTGCTGTGTTGCTGCTGCACCTTTCTGTCTCTTGCCATCTACCTGCCATGAACTGTTTCTCCTCTGTGAAGCCCCTCTCTTATGTCATCCTGCCTTGGAGCCAGGCACGTATGAACTGAAACCTCTATAAACTGTGAGCCACAGTAAACCTTTCCTCCTTTAACTTTTGATGCCAAGTATTTTGTCTCAGCAAAGTGAGAAGTGACTAAGACATAAGCTTCATCAAATTTGAAACTGTCATACTTAGAGGCAAAAACTAGGCATACATCATTCACATTTAAGTCAATCTGATTTTTAATTATATGGTATGAACTTTTCAGCTTTGAATTTCAAAGAAAAAGAAAGAACACATAAAGGTGGTACAAGGACAGATCATTTTGATGTGTATGATAGAGTATGTAAATACACATGTGGATACACACAGAGACACGCGCACACATACACACAAAGTGTCCATAATGACTCCAGTCACTGGTGCTGTCTTTTTAGATTTAGATAAATGTAATAGTTGAAGCTTTGGAATAATGAGTTATGATAGAAAAATAAGATGTTTCTAGGCTACTTTGACAATATACTAATACAACCAATTATCAATGAGATGATACTGTGAGATTCTAAAGAACAGCGATCATGTGCTTGCTCTGTTTTCCTCACCCATCTCTCTCAGAGTTGCATAGTGTTTTTCTGTGTGGAGTTTTTTTATAGCACTGATACTCACACACTGGCTAGTCTCTCTGTCTAACCATTATAAAATACTTGCTCCTGAAGAAACAGTTGATTATTTGTGAAAGTCTGGGAGTAGGTTGCACGCAGAATGCCTAAAAAATCTCAGCTCTTTTCAGAATCTCTTGTGATTGTTAAGGTCAGAGCAATCATGAGGACCTTGGACTGCTTGTTAAGGTAGGTAAAATAACTAGTTGGGCTCCACAATAACCTGTGCATTAAGTAAAGGTCACTAGGTCACTATTTGAGTCAGTCTTTTCTTTAACTTCTTCACCTAAAGATATTTTGTGTTTTACACAGCAATTTATAAAGCAAAACATACAATGAACCAGACAAAACAATACTTGGACAAGTAAAAGTTTGGCATTCACATTTAAAGTGAATGCCCCTTGTATTTTTGTTTTTGTTTTTGTTTTTTGGCAGTACTAGGTTTGGAACCCAGAGGCATTCACATGCATGGCAAGTGTTCTACCAACTGAACTACTCCCCTAGTCACTGGAGATGGGGTTGTATTTTGCTTAGAGTACACTCCTCCCAGACTGGAGGGTGACAGTGAATCGCCCAGACTAGAAGCTGAGTCTTGGACCCCACACAGAGCAGTGTGGGCTGCAGAACTCAGAGGAGGCCCAGGCAAACACAGGAGACTGATTGAAAGTTAAGCACGCAGCATCAGTTAGTTGGTGTGTGGTGTCCTAGGTCAGAGATGTGCTGCGCCATTGTACACAAATGAGTAAACCTGACTTCCACTGGGATTTACAGGCTGTCTGTGGCCTTGAGGAAACAGAGAACATGAATTTATAGTACAGGAATTTTTGTCCAATGGATTAAATAAAAAGCTGTCAGATGGTGGATGAGAAAAGAAGATAAAATGCTTAGGAGAAAAATAGAGGTCTGGTGTATGATATCCTACGAATGGTAAAACAAATGACACTATGTATTTTTCTCAATAATATCATTTAATGCAGTCTCTGAAATGCTTCAGAGAAAAAATCAAAATATGATCTTACTTTTAAGTGATCCAGGGCTTTATGCTGAAATCTAAAACAGAATTTCTTAATTCTATTTTAGGTTCTAACATTTTATCTAGTACTTTGATTGCTAAATGTTTGCTATTTACATAATGTTATCTTGGTTAACTGCCAAATTGTGATTGATAAAATTATGGATAATTTTTCATGACAGATGATAGGATTAAGCAGATGTGGTATCTATGAAGCAACACAGAATAAGTTCAAAATATCAAAATGGAATCATTTTGTGCATTTATTTTTTAAAGGGCAGCCACTCCTATGCTTAATAGATTACATATTGAAATCAGAGAGACCATTAACTAAATACAAACAACTTACTGAGTGACTTTGAGAAAATACTTCCACTGTTTGCCTTATTGTTTCCATTAAAACAAGGATTTTATACTTTCTACTTCATAGGATGGTGTGTGTTACTATTGAGATCATTGCGATAATGCTACGAAAATGGAATGAATACTCAATGTGACATTGGTCATGAAAACTGACCAGCAATTTGAAGCAGTTTCATTATTACAAAAATAAGCTATAAATATATATATAATCATATTGACATTATAACACATTCTCTGCACTTCTTTAAAAACTATTTAAATATGCCTTATGCACAAAAGCATATGTGAACTCCAAAGAGTTTACAAAATTTAGAGATAATAAAATGAACAGTCATATGCCTATGAAACATCTCAAGAAATAAACCGTTATCAATGGCAGAGAAACTTGAGGGACATTAGTTAACTGAACACTGTTTTTCTTCAAGAATTGCTGCAACCCCAAAGCTGTGATGTTTATTCCTTTATGTTCCTAACAGCCTTACTATTTACATCTACTGGCCTGAAAATAAAACTTTAATTTTGCCTGTGTTTGAATGTAAATGAATCAAATCACATTTGTCTTGGACTGTTTGGATTTACTTAGCTTTTTGAATCTACAATTTAGAGCTTCCAGTAAGTTGAGAAGTTTTTAGTCATTATTGATTCAAATGTTTTTTGAGCCTCTCTCTTCATTTTGGTCTTTCATCTTTTAAAAGTTAACTACTTCTCATATATTTTTAATGTCTAATTTCTGTTATTCAGGTTGAATCATTTTCTTTTTATTTTAAAGTTCACTCTTTTCCCTATCAGATTAATTCTTATATTAAATTCTGTCCATTCTTCTAAAAGTTCAGTTATATTTTATAGTTTATAAATTTTATTCAGTCTTTTAAAATTTCTCTATGTCTTTCCTGGACTTCTATTTTTTCATTTAATTCCAAATACTTGTAATTACTTTTATGATGGCTACTGCAAAGTCTTTGTCAGATTTTCCCAATATTTGATTCATCTTATTATTGGTGTGTGTTGATTTTCTTTTGTAATTTATTGCTCTGGTTCTTGGTGTGGTAAGTGGCCTTCTATTGTATCTTTGCTATTTGAAGTATTTCTGAGAGTTGTAGTCTACTCATTTCCAATATATTTTATTCTTAGGAAATAATATCTGAGAGGAATCGGTGCACTTCTTCTTGGCCAACACCAGGAGTAAAAAAAAAAATGTTTCAAAAGCAAAACTGCTTTTGCATTCTTGCAGTAAATTTAATTTAATCATAGTAAATTAATATGCATTTCAAGGGTTTCATTTATTGAATATATATATATATATTCAAGATTGTCTTGTTATTCTTATTTCTGTTACAATTCTTTGTTAATTTTGATAAGAAAGTTACCCTGGCCTTCTGAAATCACTAATAAAATTTATATTGACTTAATGGAATGATGTGAATGAAACAAATAATTTTCTTGGGTATTTGGTAGGTTGAGACTAAAAAAAAGACAATGGGTATATTTTTTAATATAAAATTCCTCAACAAAATGCCAGCAAACCAAATTCAACAACATATGACAAGTATTATATAGCAAGATTAAGTGTGATTCATTCTAGAAAAACAAGACTTTTGTAATATCCAAGAGTCAATTAACACAATCTTTTATGTTAGAATAAAAATTAGATAGTAATTGCAAATGGGTTTAGATAGCATCCAGAATTCTTTCATGACGAAAACACTCAAGGAGTAGAACTAAAAATATATACCCAATCTTGGAAAGAGATTTAAGAAAACTTCACAGCTAACATTATATTCCCTGGTGAAAGAACAAAATTTTCTCCAAATGTTAGAAGATAAGAATGCCATTTTCATTACTTCTATTCAACTTTTTATAAGTTCTCACCTGGAAAGTTGAGGATGAAAGTGAATTAAAATGTATTTGACTGAGAAAGGGAAATAACAGTGAAGAATAAAATACTTAAGAATAAAACTAACTGAAGTAGTATAGGACTTTTGCACTGATTATTACAAATTGTATTGAAATAAAGAAGATCTTATTAAGGTGTAAAACACTTCGTGTTTATTCTTCATAACTCCTAATATTGTTGATATGATTACCTTCCTTGAATTGATGGATAAATTGAATAACATTGAGTTTTATCTAAATCTCATCTGTTTTATTGGAGAAATTGGCAAGCTGATTATAAATTTTAAATAGAAATGTGATGAATGCGTTTGGAAGTCATTGTTTCCTACTGTAAAAATTACTTCAGAGCTATAGTAATCAAGATATGTGGTGCTGGCCCAAGTACAGATATTTGGATCCCTGTAACAGAATGAAAATGTAGAAATTTGCCCTTACATTTACGGTCAGTTGATTTCTATCAAAGGTGATGATACTTTAATGACTAAATAACAAACATTGTTCTCAACAGCTGATGAGGGGGATAATGGATATGTGTGTGCAAATGAATGAGACTAACTTTACTGAGTGCTCAAAAATTCTTTCAGCGTGGGTTATTAGCCTAAAGTCTATTCCCACACAAAAAAGAAAGTAGAAATGACTAATAAATGCGTTGTAAGGTTCTAAATATCGTTAGTTCCCTCTGACTATATTAGAAACTTAAATTTTAGAATTTTTGTGGGTTTAGTTTATGATATGTGAATTATATCTCGATAAAAATGTTAGAAAAACAGATTAGAGCAATTAAAATAAAATTTGAATTTAACATTGCATAGGCTGAGTATACAAAAGAATGTTTTAAAATATATTTTCTAAGTAATATCAACCTCATATAAGGTTTTTATAGAAAAAAATCATTGTATAACATTGTGTTTTATTTTGTTCAAAGTCCTCTTGTTTTTTTTTTTTATTTTGGTCTACACTATTATTGTTGAAAACCTTAACAGTTTTCTTCATTTATTTTTTCCAAATGTGACTGCCAGTTTTTGTGAATCATCTACGTTATATCTTTTGTTTATCTTATCTTTATTTTAAAAACATTTTTCTATATTTGGTTTTATCTTATTATTTATTTGTTTAGTTTTTTTTTCTTTTTTTGAGGCAAGGTCTCACTATGTAGCTCAGGCTGACCTCGAACTCACAGCAATATTTCTGCCTCAGCCTTCTAAGTGCTGGAATTATAGGTATGCATCACTACACTCAGCTATTTTATTATATTTTGACTAGAATGTTTATCACATTACTTTCTAGCCTTTTCTGTTTTCTAGTATAAGCTCTACAACTATATAATTTTCTGTAAGACTATAAAATTGCTATTTTTTATAACATTGATTACATAGTATGTTAACTATAATTTTTTTAATTTGTGGGGGACTTTTTAAATTTAATTTTTGATACACTTTTGATATACATAATGCTCACATTCATCATAGGTAATTTATACCTGTGCATAATGTATCTTGATTCTTATCTTTTCCTCATTCCCTTCCCCTCCTTTAACTTTTCTTCCCCTCCCTATTCATAAAGCTTTGCTTTCATTTTTTCCTTCTATTATCTTTTGTCCTGTTTTTCTTCCTATTATTTAATTTTAATTTTTATTTTTATGAATTTTTTCACTGTTAGAGAAGTCACTATATTAATTTTTATATTTCTACATATACAATTTATAGATAACAGTATTATTATGTAGGTTCAATCTTTATTTTGTCAATTTTATAAAGCCTTTGTTGCGATACCATAAAATTAGAATTTTGCTTTAGTTTCAAGCCATCCTGTAAAGGCTATGTAACCCAGTTCGGCCCCGCTACCGTCACTGTGATTAGAATTACTTTGATATACTTGCTTTGGACTTTTTACTTTTCACAAAATCAAATATTGCTTATTCAAACATGTTAGCTTTTCATGCTAAATGTTTCATTGATATTACTTTATTAGGTACCCTTAAATGTTAATTGTACTCTATTTTCTTAAATTATAATATAATCCAGGGCATCAAACACAGTAATTTTAATCACTTTCTATCAGCAGACTTTCCTTGCCTTAGCAAGTCCTAACTCCAAGCCAAGCTAATTTTATGTCATTACTGTTGTTTATGCAGTCTCTTTTCTCTGGGCTCACAAATCTGTTTTCCATCTTCCATCCTTACGAGTTTTTGAATCTGAGGTTTTCTCTTTCATGGCCATTTATTAACTTTTTGAAGTAAAATTTTGAAATGTCCACTCCGTAAATGCAGTTTTGATATGTCCAAAATGTCTTTATTTTACCTTTAATCTTGACAGATATTTTTGCCATATATCTAGTTACAGATAAGATTTGTTTTGTCCCAACATATTTTAGATATTATTTTCTGGCTTCGTTTCATTAAAACTCCATTATCTGTCCACATATCAGGTACAGATGTAAAGTACCTTATGAGTTCTCTGTCATTAGCTCTGTAGTTTCACCGAGCTCTCTTTCTCTTGCTTTCCCTTCTTTTCTTCTTTGCAGTTCATTTGAAAGAGAGGCTCCGGTAAGGGGGAAAAAATGAGAATCAAGACCTGTCATGTAGAGGTACAAGATCCCAACAATGAATGTAACTGTACTGTATCCCTAAAATGTACCAATAAACTCAATTAAAACTAAAAAAAAAAAAAGAGAGAGAGAGAGGCTCCAACATTTTTAGTGGAAATTGCTTCCTATTTACAGATGAAGGTTAGAAAGATTTTGAGGCATAGCATTGCGCGTTGCAATGTGATGTCTAAATACTTTAAAAATATAGCTTATTTTACTGCTTGAAATTTTCAGTGTTTAACACACTTTTAGGTACAGAGTAGATACCACTAAAAACATGCCAAAGATAATATGGAATGCATGCATTTAAAATATTTATAAATATTTAAATACCGATGATCTTCATGAGGAAAGTTGTACTAATGAATAGAAGTTATAGTAAATGGTTTTAAAAGTTTTATGTAGGAATTAAATAACTATTAAGAATTTGGGTAACAGCTAAATGATTATTGTATGATGATTACCGGTCAGAATTCTAATAGTTGGTCTCTGAATACATTCTAAGGCCAGAAGTTATCTCTGTTCAATTGGTTTTGTTATTGCTGTTCTCACTGTCTTATATGGTGCCTGGTTTGTAGAAGATATTCAGTTATAGGAAGAAGTAATTGAAATTACTTTCTGCATGCCATCTTCTAACTCTCAAGATTCAAAATGTTTCCTTTCCCTACTCCTATTTCCCTTTTCCCTTTGCTTCTTTTCTTCCTGTTCCACATTACCTATTATACCTTTCAGTCATTATTTATACTTCCAGAGTCTCACACCAGAGAAACTATTTGGTATTTGCACACGTGTGTCCTGTTTATTTCACTTGAGTATGGCCTCCATGTGCACCCATTCAGCTATAAATGTCTCTATTTTTTCTTCTGTTGTTTTTTTTGAGGCAGGGTCTCACTATGTAGTTGATACTGCCCTGGAACTCACTATGAAGCCCAGGCTGGTCTCGAACTCACAGCTATCCTCCTGCCTCGGCCTCCCAAGTGCTGGGATTACAGGCCTGCCCCACCACGCCCAGCTT
Source organism: Fukomys damarensis (assembly GCF_012274545.1). Classification (NCBI taxonomy): domain Eukaryota; kingdom Metazoa; phylum Chordata; class Mammalia; order Rodentia; family Bathyergidae; genus Fukomys; species Fukomys damarensis. The sequence continues at coordinate 53,830,916 of NW_022900942.1, read as the reverse complement.
TTTTTTCATTCTTTATGACTATTACTCCATTTTATTTTTAAAAATCCCACTTTTTCTTTATCCAATTTACAGTTGATGAGCAATTGGGCTGTTTCCAAGTTTTAGCTATTACAAGCCATGGAATCAATATGAGAAAAGGAAAAAATGGAAACAAAGTTTTTGTAAATAGGGAGGGGTGGAGGACTTGATGGGAGAGTGGGGGAATGCGGAAAATGAGAATCAAGATACATTAATAAGGGACTAGAAAAAATAAGAGAAAAAGAAAAATGGAAACAAAGTCTTTGTAAATAGGGGAGGGTGAAGTGAGAGCAGGGGTAGGAGGAAAAAATGAGAACCAAGACCTGTCACGTAAAGGTACAAGATCCCAATGATGAATGTAACTGCGCTATATTCTTAAAAAGTAGCAATGAACTCAATAAAAAAGAAAAAATAATACATTACGAGAAGGTATAAATTTCCAGTGATGTGTGTCATTATATTGTATACCTAAAATGTACCAATAAAATTAAACATATTCAAAATCTGACTGCTGTTCAATCTCACAAAAATATCTAGAATTATGATCCCTCCCTTTTCCTTAAACTATTGGTCCTTACAGATCATTAACTGTCCCTACAGTAGCAGGATTGCCTCTGTGGCCTTTTGAGATACTCTACCTCAAGGTCTTTGTTCCCTTCTATGTTTATATCTCTGGTACATCTCTCCCCAAACACCTCCACGAAAGAGCCATGATTTGTTTTTAATTCTGTCCATATTTCCTGCAGCAATGCCATTTAATAAGTGTCTGTGTCACTTTCTGGTAGCTGAGATAAAATAGCACTGAAGGCTCAAAGGAGGAGAGGTTTATTTTGGCTTACGGTTTGAGTCCATAGTTGGTCGGCTTCAAGGCAAAATGACGTAAGGAAAAGCATGAAGGAAGAAAGGTGTTCAACCATTGGCAGCCAGGAAGGAGAGGGGAAAGGGAGAGGACAGACACAAGAATACATTTATTCAGGTCACACCCCAGTAACCCACCTTCAACCAGGTCCCACCTCCTAAAAGCACAGTGAGCTCCTGAACCCACCAATAGATGGATACACTGATGTGTAGAGTTCCCCCATGATCCAGTCACCAGCAATACGTGAGATCCTGGGGGAACATTTCATATCTAAATCAAAACAAATATTTTTTAAATTGACGGCTATTGATCACATTCTTCTTAAAATCACTCCAGAACCCCAGAACATGACTTTGTCCTTATTCTTTAGTGTTTATCATATTTACCTTTTCAGCAATAAATCTCCTCAAAATAAATTTCGAATCCAAATATTCCCCAGGATTCTAATGTTGGTTTTTTAAATTTTTATTTCTCTGTTCCTCACAAGGTACATATGGTTCCTATGCATTTGCACATTATATTTGCCACATCCATTTATATCTTCTGTTTCAAATGAAATACGAAAATTTGATTAAGTTACACAGCTTGGAGGTCCTCAGGGAAACGTTTCTGAGGTGTCCCCGACAGTCCTCCTGACGTGCTCTTGTTGTTCAGTCTTCACTGTGGGATGACCGTGTGCTTTGCTGGCTCTCCATGCCTCCCTGTGAAAACAGCAGCCTCCGGGGTGACATCTCAGGTGATCCATTTGTAGCTAAATCTGCCTTAAAGTCTACTTTTGGGGAAATCAATCCTGAGATAAGTATAATAAATATTAACTGGATGACTCAGTAACCAAATGAAAAAGTGCAAGTGTTTCCTAAGCTGTCTTGAAATATCTCGACAATGTGACCGTGCACTACTTACTAATGCCCCCACTTGTGATTGTTTCCCCAAAGTATGCTGAGAACATCATTCTTTGAACATGTAATCCCTCTTTGTGATACGGATTTTGTAAATACACGTGCCTTCCTCTTGGAATTATTGCCCTGGAATTCACTTCCTAGAAAATCCATTCGTGTTGTGAAAACCTACATTAAATACTATGTTTAATCACCTTTTTGTGCTCTGTTCATATTAGCTATTTAATAAAAGCTTTTTGAAAGGAGGAAGAATTATATAGTGAGGATTTCTTCAACTCCTCTGAAGAGAACCATGTCAAATGAAGACAACCTGAGAAAATCATATATTCTAAGGTCAGCTTAGCTAAAACACATTGTATTATCCTAAGAAAAATGAGAATTGAGGCTGCTATATTGAGATGACTTTTACATTTTTTTGAGATAACTTTTAAACTGTGAAGCCTTAGCTGTATATTTAGAACAGAATTTTAAAAATATAATGTCAAAGAAGAAAAGTGGCCCCAATTCCCCATTGCATAGCTTTCATTGTGTAAAACTTAAAGAGATTTCCAATATTGAACCAATATAGGGAAGTCAAGAATGATAGGTGATTCCTACTTCTCTCTTTCCGTGCTTTTAATCCTGTTTCTTCTTCCTCCTTAAAAGTCAAGTATATTTCTGCATCTGTATTTGTTCGTATTGTCCCTCAAGAGGATTATGCTGTGTTGCTACATTTTGTTTTTCCTCTTAAAATAATGTCTTAGATATCTTTCTATATCTGCATAAATCTGGTCACAGTGTTGGCAAGAAACATCGATCCATTCTACCAAGGGGAAATTGACTACTATTTCAAGATGGAAGTGAAGAACAGTATATTTACAGTGCAGGAGACCCTTCTGGGCAGTGGAGGTGAACCTTCAGGAGTGAAGGTACGTGTCGCCCTGCCAGATGAGAACCAACACCTGCCGAAATGCTTGCTAAATGCCAAGAAAATTTATTTAGCTCAGTGGTGCCACTGACTGCCTTGCAAGCACAAGGACCTAAGTTTGATCCCTGTTACCAAAAAAAAAAAAAAAAAAAGTTAGTTATAAAAGCCAGTTACAACTGCATGACCAGTTAGTTACAGAAATAAGGATTGAACCTTATTCTTGTGAGGGAATCAGTGTGTTTCCAGTTGTACACATGAATTTTGCATGCTAGTAGGCAGAAGATTAAGCATTATTTAATTTGTGTTTGATTGTCAAAATTGACAGGAGATGACTTGAGGCAACAATCGTGATCATCAATTTGGCTGAATCAAGAGACCATGGCAGATTACATAGCATCCTTGGGGTGTCTGGGAAATGATCTGCGCTGATTGTGGGGACACCACCCAGTTAGTTTGCAGCCCAGAAGGAATGAAAGGGAAGGAAAGAAGTTGGCCTGCTAGAGCAGGGGAGACTTTTGCTGCTCCTTCACCTGTGGACATCAGAGTCCAGCTTGCTCAGTTTTTGCAGGGGGAATGCAGCAGCTATACCCCAGGGAGCTTCTAGGTCTGCAATCTCAGACTTGTCCTGTATCCTTGATCACTCTTGTTCTGTGTCTTCCAGCTTCTTGTACCGAGCAGCTGCTGGATTCTTGGCTGTCCTATGTGCAGGCAGTCACTGTGGAATCCACCTGAGATCCTGTATGGCTATCAGGTAAGTTCCCTGGCATAGTTACATTTTGTTCCTTTAGAGAACCCGAATCATACACCTGCTCATATATTCTTCACGATTTCCACAAGAAAATTTTGTTCCTGTATTTTGTTTTGCTTCTTAACATTAATATCTTAGATAACTTTTCATATCAGTATAACTCTGCCTTATTATCTTTATGAATGCATCTGATTTCATCAAATGTATGTACATACTATGAACTATAAAATCTCCGACAGATTTTGTTAAGCTATTTTTAAATGTTACTACAAATTGTATTTAGAAACTATTTTAGATGGATATGTATTAAACTTTTGCCATTCCTTGAAGTGGCCTGCAATGTACACTTGCATTTTTTAATTTTATTGTTAGAGCAAAAAAAAAAGTCTCTGATTTTAGACTTAAGCTAAACAGTGGTTTGGAGGCACTTTGTATAGTCCAATGTTACTTACAAGTTCTTTAACATATAATATATAATATAAATATGTGATGCAAATACATAATATAAATAAACACAATTATATGATTTTAATGTAATATTGTTCAAATGGACAGACATACTGCTTGTTTTTTCCAACATCTCACTATGTCATAAAACACTTTACTATGGTCACTATGAATCTTTGTTTAGCTGAGTACCCTCTCTGGCTTCATGATAATTTACTGCTTTGATAACTTCACTTACATCTCCTTCAGATCTATGAAGAGAAAGATCTTACAACTAGATATTTCATGCCCATATGCAGCCAGTTTGTGTCACAAATGACATAAAATCTAAGGGTAATTACGATGCTCCATTCTATGAATTTGTTATTAATATTGAAACTCTTGAGCTCTTAAAACATTGCAAAGGAATTTTCAGAGTCGTTTTATTTTATTAGAATTTGAGTCGTACTTTCGATTTTATCTGTCTGCTGCTTTATGATTCTTTGGTGCTTTCTAAAATGTTCTGTGTTCTACATAGCATGATTTCTTCCCACATGCTTCCAGAAGCTAATGATACAAATTTTGAATAATACTTTAGTTGTACATGACAGTTTTTGGCAAAAACTCATGATATTCTAATAGTCTAATTTTTTCCCAATTCCTTGACTAAAAGAGAAGGAATAATTTTGAAATGAAACACTAATTAATCCTAGTGATACATTTGTTGATTATAATAGAAAAGACACCAAACAATATAAACATATTTTATTACTATACATATGTAGATATTTTAATGTACTTTTCTAACTACTTTCACTGCAGCTTAAAGTATTTAATCTTATTTCAAGGACTTCTCCCTTGAACTTTCTTTTTTCTATGTCCTTCAGGTCTGCTAATGCACAGATAATTGTAACAAATATTAACTTGTTCATTCCCATGTTTTCTCTCTCAAATACATCAAGACAGCCCTCATATTTAACTTACTTCATAGAAGAATCAGAAATTTTAGAATTTCACTTTTTGCTCCCCATAACAAAATATTTAAAAATCGTATATTCTGCCAGCCTATACTTTAGTTTTCAATTCTAGTATAACTATTCTGAACAGTCTGCTGTCTGAAAGTAACCACTACTGTCTTTTTACATTGTTTACTTAAGTGCATTAAGGAAACTGGAGATCCTGGAAACCAAAAATGGATGTTTTGTGGAGAACTTTTACAAGGTCAACAGAAAAATAAATTATTTATTAGTGAGTACTTTCAAGGTCAAAAAGATGATACATTGTATTAGAAGGTATTTAACATTTTTTTATCATCATTTCAATTGAGAAGAAATTTGTCTAAATTTTTAAATCCATTTACAGGAAAGAAATGTCCACATTTCAAGTTGTGAATGCACAGACTTCACATGGGAATTACTTTGCTTTCCAGTTACATTTAAGTTGATTGAAAACCTGAAGAACATTAACACGGAGATCAAGGGTTAAATTAGAATTACACACATTTAGAACAAACGTTTGGCTGAGCAGTGTTCTGCAAAAGCAGATAAGACCACCTTAAGAAGTAAGAAAAATACCAAACTAAAATTAATCTACACAGATATATGTAAATAAGAGATTAGTGTAGAAATAAAAAAAATAGAAAAATAGAGACATTGATAAAAAGTTAGCTCTTTAAGAATATTAATATGATAAATTATCCTAGCCAAACTTTTTTGGAAGAGGTAAGACAAAAATTATCAGTGTCAAAAGTAAGAGATGACATCACTAGAGGTAATGCGAATCTTAAAATTATAATACAAGCTTCTGGGTTTTGGTTTGACATGTAAAGAGCTTGGAAATTTGTCATTCCAGCCTGTGGAGAACCATAGATCCGCCCCTCCGCCATTTTATGATACAGCCTATGAAGCCATTTTGTATTAGGTTTAGTTTTCCTGTAGATCACATGATATGTTCCCGTGGGTGTTTGATGTATCCTTATAAGGTAATAATCTGTTCTCTGTATGCTGATTGGTTGCATTATGGTATATATGTTGCTACCCCTTCCGGGTGCAGAGAGAGAGCGGGGTAGAGATCCGGAGATGAGGAACTAAGGTAAACTCCTTGTGTATCAAGTGTGTGCCTCTTTGCTCACCCGTCGCCAGTTCAGGCCCCTGTAGTCACAGACCGAGTTGCCCAAGGCAATCCGGCTCGCGACACGAGCCTAACAACAAATTCAAAAGCTAAAGTGAACAATCAGGAGGTCAGCTTAGATCTGTCAGAGAAGTAAAGTCGAATGGGAACCAGTGTCTCCCAAACCGGAGAAACAGGTGGGTGGAGATGGAGAAGAATCACAGCTAGAGGGAGCAAAAATTTATTAGCAAAAGTCTCTGAAGGAGCCAGCGCTGAGCAGGAAAGCCTAAGCTGGCAAATTGCTGGAGTCTCAGGATAGATACATATGTGATTTAAACATTCGAGGAGACCCAATTACAGGAAGGCCCCAATAGTGTTTTGACCTCTGTCTCCAATAACTCAACCAGATCCTTAAAGTGAATATTAGGAAAAAAAAAAATTCTTGATTTTTTCTAATAGAGACTGGGAAAAAAGAAACAATTTTAAAAGACACCGTATAGTTTCACGAGGAGAAATTGTTTTACAGCCCTAGCTCAAACGGCTGGGGATTTATGAGAAGCTAACTTCCCTGAGGGAAGAGAGACAGGCATGCATGTCCAGCCCCTCTAGCCATGGGGGCGGGGCTAATGAGGAGTGCCAATAAAGTTCACAGCCTAGGGACACTGGCTTTCCATAAAGCTGAGATTCAATCATGGCGCAATAAAATGCTTTCCTTCTCCCACAACTGACTGTTTTGTGAAGAGATAAAACAGTTGCTTTTCTTCTATATATCATGGCCACTATTTATCAATAAGAAAAAATTTTCTAAGTATTCTAAAATGCAAAAAAAAAAAAGTTTTAGGGAACAAAAGCAGCATTAAATCAGAGTTAGAAATGGCAGAAATGCTGGCACTATTAGACCAGGAAATTTTTAAAGACCTATGATTAACTAAGGTTTAATGGAAAATGTAAACAATAAGAAAGCAGAGATAATGTAAGCGGAGGGGTGGAAACTCGAAGAAATGAAAAATACTAGAGATTAAAATAAAAACATTGCAACAGCATTGGAAAGTATTTTGGTGGTTTTAAAAAACCTTCAGTCTACATCTGCTATATGACCCAGTCATGCCGCTTGTAGACATTCATCCAAGGAAAAGAGAAGCAGGTACCTGTACAATGACTGCACATGAACCTCATATTAGCTTCATCTGTAACCCCAAATGGTGAACAACCCAAATGTCTATCAATAGCTGAAGGGATAAAGAAAACATGGTGTATCCCTAAAATAGAATAGTGCTCAGCAATAAAAAGAAGGTAATTACGGGTACACACTAGCATGAGCAGATCTCAAAATAATCGTGCTGAGTGAAAGACATGAGATCATAAAAGGAAATATACAGTTTGATTTCAATCTTATGAAATTCTATGTAATACAAATAATTAATCTCTGATGACGAAAAAGTGGTTGTCTGGGAATGGGGTGGGATAGAGTTGTTGCAGGAGTGAAGAATTACAAAGCTTCACCAGGCAACTTGGAGGTGACGAATACATTTGTAATTTTGACTGCGATGATAGTTTTAGGGCAACTATGTCTAAACTTACTTATTTGTAGACTTTAAATATATTCAGTTTCTTACATAGGGATTTTATCTCAACAGAACTGTTAGTAGAAATGAATTAGGAATTTTTAAATATCAACATTATTCCAAATAAATATACACAATAAAACTTCTGCCAACTGCATTGTCTAATCATTTAATTTTTATCCTGATTGCTTTTGAATCAACCATTTTCATTCATGAATGACATCTGCTCTCAACCAAAAAGAATTTGGAATTTTCAATCAGTCTATTGTTTTTGGTCTAGAAGTTGTATAAGGGACATAAAAGTAAAAGTTTTTACCAAGTCTGTTTTTGAAGTACCAGTAATTCACAGTACCTTAGATAATTCTTTTCACAAGGTTTGGGACACAATTTCAATCCATAGCTCTTAGCAGATTCTTCAGGTAAGCATCAGAGGGAAGCAGATATATTTGGAGACTGAATACCTAGCAATTTCTTACAGTAACCAACGATACTAGAATTCAGGAGAATAAATTTTTTATAGCTTTACATTATATAACTATTTCATCATAGTTTTATCAATATGTATCATGAAGGTAAGGACACGTAGACCAGAGGGCATTGATAATCTTTAAGGCCTCCCCACGGAGTATTCAAACGACCTTGGGAAGTCTGAATGTATTTTCTTTTGAGTCTTTCCATGTAGCTCATACAGTAGCATTAAACTAATTACAGGGCCTGGGATTTAGCTCAGCGGTTCAGTGGCCTGCCTCGCAAGCGCAAGGACCCGAGTTCGATCCCCAGCATCCCCCATCAAAAAACCAAAACAAACAAACAAAGAACAACAACAAAAAAACCTAATTACAAATGTGGAGAAAGAATTCTATTTTTTTCGAATATCACTTTTTTGTAACATATCTTCACATTATTTTTAGTGGCTGCTTTGCAAATCTTGTAATTGTTTTGAGAAGTGAAAGAAACTCCAATACTTTCTTTTCTTTTTCTTTGGTCCAATCTTAGAAAGGGAAAATCTAGAGTTGTCAACAAGTTGACTTGGTTACTGGGTTATATTAAGGTTATTAATTTCAGAGAAACAATATTTAATGATTAATGAAAGTGCAGTAAATTTTGAAATTAAACACAGAAAAAGAAAATACATTTGTAAGGAATTTTAGCTTTTGCATGGCTAAGCAAGTATTTATTTTTAATTAACTAAGTACATGATAAAGTCAATAAAAACAACAAAACATATTCTGATGAAATATGGAATCTCTGCTCTGAGTTGATTACATAGGAAGCAAGAAAATAACCTTCTACCATTCTTCATCAAGAATACTAAAGCCAATTTATTCTTTTAACAAAAACCCAAATTAAAGTTTTGTGTGACCATATTATTTGACATTACAGATTTATGAGCTCCCCTTAAAATATTATCTTATAAATAAGCAGTTAATATGGAGATAATTTTGCTGAGTTTTTGCTTATAGCTTCTTCTCTGACTCAACAAATATAAATTAAGCGGCATAGAATTCTCCTTTGCTAAAATTTTTATCATTTTCACCTATTCCTAAGATTTTGTTTTTTAGTAAATTTTTTAAATATATCATGGAACAAACCAGCAGCAAACATTATGAATCGGTAAACGGAGTAAAGATTATTCATTCTTACCTATGTAGATGAGAAACATGCAATAATTTGAGGGCTCAATGGAAAAATAAAGAGGAGTGAGAGTGATGTACCTGCTTTTACCCCAGTGAGATCAATTTTCTTCTGCCTTCAAACAGTAGAGCTCATGGCTCCCTGGCCTTGGGATTCCAGAATGTTCAACAGGAGTGCCCCTCCCCTTTCTCAGGCCTTTGGCCTGTTATTCATCAGTTCTCTCGGTTTTCAAAATTTGAAACTAATATTGAATTATGCCACCAGTTTTCCTAGGTTTTCAGTGTGCAGAGGCTGGGCCTTGTTGGATTCCATGATCATGTGTGAAAATTCCAATAACTGATGTCCTCTTATACATCTTTTTATTGCCTGCTGATTCTATTTCCCTGAAAAATCCTGTCTAGTGTGACATCCAATGTAATGGCATATTCATGATGTTTCTGTGCAGTTTTCTTATTTGATTTAAAAAGTAATTATTTTTTAATAAAACAGTTCTTTTAATTTAGGAAATTTTATAAATCACCTAATTTACTAATAGGTTCCAGATAGACAAAAATAGTTACCCCAGATAAAACGCAAAGACTTTTCTGAATTGCAGGAAAGATCTACCATAAGTTCTGCAACTTTAGCCATCAATAAAAGAGAGACAGAAGTTCTCAAGGCTAGCCCTCAAAGACCATCATCCCCACTAAACATACATTTTAATTGACTTGAGATCATAAGATGACACTCAAAGTGACTGAATGGAATCTCCGTCATCTCTCCCTCCAAGGAATATAGATTTAACCATCTCTACAGAAACTGCCAAGTGATCACCATGAAACCAACTTCGTACTTACTGCTGCCATGAATAGGGAGTAATTTATTGCCTTTGTAAATCAGTATATAAATAAGATCTACAAAAACAAAAACAAAACCAGATGGACAAACTTAAAAGTTTCTTATGTTTCTAAAGTTTCACTCCAGGAAATGAGAAAATTCCTACCTGGACTAGGTAAATAAATACTTTTAGCAAGACATTTACTTGCTGTGACCAAGTGTATCCACATTTGTATCTCTGGAAGTTCCAAACACCAGTGAAGTATAATTTTTGAAATGATAAAATCATAACTTCTCTAAGAATAAGGTATATGATGAAAATAATTCAAAAATTTTACTTGTTTAATGATGAGGGAAGCTGTTTAATGTGAAAACCATTCAGCCAGGTGTGGTGGTGCATCCCTGTAATCCCAGCACTTGAAAGGCTGAGGCAGGAGGGTTACTGTGAGTTTGAGACCAGCCTGGGCTACATAGTGAGTTCCAGGTCAGTCTCAACTACATAGTGAGACCCTGTCTCATTAAACCGAAAACCATTCAAAAAGCTATTCAAGAAATGAAGCATATTCTTGTATAGGAGTCCATGCAGAATGTGTATCTTCATATACATCTATGTCAATATTTATGTCTCTGTCTATATGCATGAAGGTGTTTTGCGATGTCAACTTGACTAAACCTCAGGCCCCAGAGATCCCTTGATAATATATTTCCTGTCCATGAGGATTATGAGGGACCTGGTCATGAGAGAGAATATCAAGACAGAAGTCAGGAGCCCTTTCCAGAAGACATGTCTCAGTGATGTAATCAAACGTGAATCTAGGTCTCCTCTAAAGGAATTTTTCAGGTGTAATTAAAGGTCCTTATATCAGATGTTATTAAGTTTATTAAAAGACAAAATAAATTTATGAGGTCTCAACCAGTTTGGAAGACTTAAAAAAAAACCCACTGAACCCACAAGTTTCCACAGAGAACACTCGAGCCTGTAATTACTTTTCCTTCCTGCTGGACCTTCCTTTCTGGATGCTACCTGTGAACAACAGGCCAGCTGGTGAATCTTTTGTTCCGCCTTCTCATAAACTTCCACTCCAACTTCAGCCCTTACCCACTGAGGTTGTGAGCTCTTCCCCTCTACCTGTCCTACAGATGTTGGGCTTGCTTAACTATCCTCTACAATTGCATAACAAAATTCCTAAATATTTAGAAATATATACGCAAATATATTAAATCTGCAATATAGATTAAAATATGTATATATTTAAAGTCTTATTATTTTCTGGTTGAGCCTGACCAGTGTAATGCATGTGTTAGGATAAGACTGAATAACTACATGCAAAAGTAGTATTGCCAATGAGAAAATAAGTTATAGTCTTTATTGTTACCATATTTTCCAGGTTTAGATTATTTTATCTGTAGGAGATCAACACTTACAAGTTAACAGGAAATGTCTCAATATCTAGGGCCTTTAAATTGTACTAAACAGAGGTTTTAAGTATATCTAAACAATCATGAGAGGTCTTCTTCAGCAGTATTGAAGGTTGTGTGACCTACCTTTTTGCTTCTTTTCTGAACATTAGATAGTATCATAACATCTTTTTTTTTTGGTACCGGGGATCAAGCTCGGGTCCTTGTGCTTGCAAGGTAGGCCACCGAACCACGGAGCTAATTCCCCGACCCATAACATTTTAACCTTAAAGAAAGTAAAAATATAATTTATGATCTGAGATAATATATTTGCAATTTGATCCTTGACAAAATATTAAGGAAAAAACATATAAAGTCTTTAATTTAATAGGAAAAAACCAACAGCTCATGTGAAAAATTGGGGAACTGTGTAGACATTTATTTTATAGAAAATGAATAACATTCCTTTGGAGAACATGAGAGATATTCTACCTCATTTGGTATTAGAGAAATGTAATTCAAGACTGTAAATTGACATGATTTTATATCTAATCTACTTGTAAAATTGATTAATTTGATGCAGTGAAATGTAGGAGAAGACATATATTAAAATTTCTTATAAATTGCTGTAGGTAATCACTTTTGAAAATATTTTGACATTACTTTGTAAAAATGCACATTTACATGAAAAACGTTTATAGAACCAAGTTCCTTAGATATGCCCTAGAGACAATATCATACATATATACCAGCAGTTATATGTATATGTATGTATGTATAAGGATGGTATATGATATATGTATAGCAATGTTTACTAGAAATTTTAAAAGTAAAATCTATCTTTAGTAGAAAAATCAAGAAAAATGTAATCAATACAATAATGAATAAAATCCATTTATAATAAAATATTATTCAATAGTGAAATAAGTGAGCTACACTGCTATGGACTGTCTACAGCTTGAAAGGTTCATATTCTGGAAGCAGTCTTTAGTGTAACAATGTTGAGTCATGATGGGGCCTATTGCAATATGTTTAGATTATAGGGTTCCACTCTTACGCATGGATTAATGTCTTCCCTGAGAGACTGGTTTAGTTAACTTCTGAGAGACTAGATTAGTTATTATGAGAAGATCATTAAACAGCTAGTCAGTCTCCTCTCCATCTTGCTCTTGCCTGTGTATTTTCCTATGTGCTGGCTTCTGTGATGTTTCTCTGCAATGAGTTGACACATCATAGGACCTCACCAGAAACCAAGAAGATATCGGATCCATGCTGGTAGAATTTCACTACAATGAGCTAATTCCCCAGCCTCAGATATTTTGTAGTAGCAAATGAGAACAGATTAATATATCTCCCTAGGTTTATCTAGCAATATCAATGAACCATGAAGAACATTTAATCCAAAAACTAAGTTTTGGAAAATTATAACAGGATCTAACTTTACATATTCTTAGAGTACTATTCCCATTAAATTTCATATGGAAGCAACCATTGGATGACTTGTGGGTAATTGAGTACATTAACAACTGCACAAAGGTATTGAGGACATTAATAAACATGTTTTCCAAGGATTTTGGAGACAAAGCCTGATTAGATTAGATTCATTGAAAAGTTGAAGAGAAAAATGGAAATTGCTAGCTAAAAAAGTGGATATATATGATAGTTAATTGACTTTGTCAACTTTAGTAAGAAATACCAATTAAATTATGGGATCCACATAGTTCTGTGTGTGGTTGAAGGGATTAAGATGGAAGACTCACCCTGGGTAAGCTTGTCACCTGAATGGTATTAAGGGAAACGAAGAAAGAAGGCTCACTTCTATTTCTTTAGAGCAGCTCCAGTCTTCATCTTTATCTTGGTCATTTTCTCCTTTCCTCTGTCTCAGACCCTTCAGCCTCCTGATACAGATTCGTGCCGTACTCTGCAGTGAGGCCTTGTACTTGATCCTTCATATCTACAGCTCATAGACAGGACTCTTGCACTCTTCCACACCTGACTCTGTGAGTAGCCATTGTAACCCTACCTTGTAAAGGTTTGAAAATTTATATATATCTTGTATTAATGTTTCTCTAGTGAGCAATGACTAGAGATATAGATAATACATAAGAGATATTACATATTATATACATAATATATACATATATTATATATACAAAATATATATAATATATACACACACATATATTATGTGTGTGTGTGTGTGTGTGTGTGTGTACTTTTTTTTTGAGGCAAGGATGCTTTATGTAGTACAGCCTGGCCTTAAACTCACTAAGTAGCCCAGTTTGGCCTTCGGTTCCTGGCAATTCTCCTACCTCAGCCTCCAGAATGCTTGTGATTACAGGCATACAACACCACACCTGGTTGAAAGCAAATATATTTCAGGGTTACATGGGGATGTGGAATCAGAAACTGTGTAGTGTCAGCAAAGACACAGTATGCATTTGTATCAATGGAGGTGATGTAGAGATTGAAGACAGCTGTTGAAGCAAGTCATTTAGGAAGATGGAAACTGTGAAATACACTATGATTTGAATAGGCAAAATGCCCAACAAAGGCCTATTTGCTAAGGGCTTGCGGTACCACTTCTATTTAGTAGAACTTCTGGGAGGTCCTGCTGGGAGGACGTCAGACCTTTGGGGGGATGCACTCAAAAGGGGATTTGTGCAACCCTGCCTGTCCTTTCTTATCTCTGATTCAAGATTGCACCACCTGCTATTGGATTCTCTCCTAAAGAGATGCGTTGTCAAATACTTTCACCAGAAGCCAAGCAAATGGGTTTCTTTATTTTAAATTATTGAATCTTTAAAACTGTAAACTAATGAAATATTTTCTCTTTGTAAAGTTAGTTGCCTTTTTGGGCATTTTACTGTAGTAATGCAAAACATTGCTATTAAGAAGTAGAGGCAAGGGCCGGGGATTTGGCTCAGTGGTTCTGCCGTCTGCCTCGCAAGCACAAGGACCTGAGTTCAATCCCTGGATCCCTGGTACCACCAAAAAAAAAAAAAAAAAAACAAAACAAACACAAAAAAGAATGCAGAACTTTTTAAAAAAAAAGAAGTAGATGCATCACTGTAACTGTATCTGCAAATGTGGAAGAGCTGTAACCAAAGCATTATGGACAATTCTGTTGAAGTCTCTGAAGACGAGAATGCTGAAAAAAATGTGGACAGTGAGATTTCAAAGGGAAAAGTGGATTTTAGTGTGAATCACAGAAAAGGCCATCCTGTTACACCAAGGCAAAGAATTGGAATACATCTTATCCATGTCCTTAATCTTTATGGAAAGTGTTACAGAAGGAGAAATTTAAAGGTGGTAGACTAGTTTATTTGCTAGAAGAGATACCAAGGTATCAAAGCATTTAGGGTGGGGCATATATGTCATTGGGCATTTGAAACCAGGATCAAAGGTGAGCAGAGCAAAAAGATTTGGAAAATTTGCAGGTTAGCCAGCGAAGTGCAAAAAAAAAAAAAATCAAAACCTGTAATGATGAAACTAAGGAAGGTGTGGTTGCTAAAGAGATTAAAATCAAGAAACAAGACGAGGCATCAAAAGAGGCCAGATGTTTTGCATCAGGAACTGTAAAGATGAATCCCAAGGCAGGCTCAGAGATATAGAAGAGCAAATTTGTTTCAGATTCATAGTGGCATGGTGGCCTCCCCAGAGATTTCAAAGGAAAGCCTAGAAGGCTAGACAGTGTGGTGTAGGATCCAAGCCCCTGCACGGAGTCTCCTCTTGTGATGTACAGTGGAGCCATGGAAGTAAAACTGCAGTGGAAAACTCAAGATGGCACAGGACCAGAAATGTGCAGTTTCCACAGGGCAAAGCTGCAGGAAGTGTGCAAAGTGAGCCTAAAATAGCAGTTTTATGGGTTGTCATCGGCAAAGGTCGCAAGGGCTGCTCAGGCTCGTAGGAGCCCACTGCCTGCCCATATGCTGGACATACAGTGTTTTAAGTTTGTCCTGCTGGATATGTTTTATCTTGCTTGGGGCTAATTCTTCCTTTTCCTTTTTCTACTTCTCCATTTTAGAATGAGAATGTTTACTCTGTGCCTATCCTATCATTTTTACCGGTGATATTTACCACCTAAAACAAAAGAGCAAAAACAAAAAACAGGGACTCACAGATGAGTTTCCCTTGAGTCTCAGAGAAAACCTTGCACTTTAGAGCAAAGCTGGAACACTTGAAGCTCTGGGGTCTGGGAACCCCGGCCAATGAACTCCCGTTGCATTTTGAATGAATTTGAATCTTCAGAGGCTAGCATTTGAATACAGGTAGTCTCCCAAAGGACCATATGTCCAGGTTGATCCTTAGGTGTTACTGGCAAGTGCAGGAACCCTTAGAAGGTGAGGTCTAATGATCACTGGGGCTCTGCCTTCATCAGGGACAGGGGATGCAGCAGTTTTAAAGGAGAAACAAGAATCATCGCATCTCCACAGGAAAGCTAGAAACTATCGCACAAAAATTTCCATTTCTATCAGGGACAGTGCTTTTCAAATGACCTGACAGTTGACACCCTTTTCTTCATTTTGTCTGCATTCAGAGAGGGAGACACAGAGATGCACACACGTGGACACTGGGCCCTCAGCGTCTTTGAGACAGATTCAGAAGAGCTGTCAAGGAAAGACTGGACAGCCTTGTGTGAGAATGGAAGACCGCCCCCTTCCTTGACTGTCACCTCAGATTTCTTAGACATTGGGCAAAGATCTCATTTGAGAAGGAGCTCAGGTGTGCTGCTATTAGTATCAGGAACCAATTGCAAGCAGAACGAAGTGCAAAAAAAAAAAAAGCTGAGAGGACTACTGCACTTTTCTAGAATGTTCTTATATAGCTTCACCATGTATTATAAAAGAAAGAGTCAAATACTACAATTGGAATTTGATCCTCAGGTGCTCCATTTTGGATGGCACAGAGACGTTGAGATCATCCCTACAAGGATAGAGAATGGAGGTTACATAGCCTGTGTATTTTAATATACTTCTTTCTGAAACGGCTGTCTATTTTATGCCCTGTGTCTGGAGATGCAGGAGCCATTCAATAGAGCAGGTTTAAACAGGTCTTAACGTGGGAGTGATGTTGTACTCCTCTATGCACAGGTTTAAGTCGTTTTAGAATTCATCTGCTTAACAGTCTCTCAGCTTAGATTCTTCACCACGAGGAGGGGGTGAAGGGAGGGCAGGGACAAGGGGAAAAAATGAGAACCAAGACTTGTCATGTAGAGGTACAAGATCCCAACAATGATTGTAACGGTACTGTATCCCTAAAATGTACCAATAAACTCAATTAAAGCTGAAAAAATTATTAATTGTACAGATAGTGTTTTGGGAAACATTTCATTTGGTCTTTATCAGGCTGACAGATGCCTTAGGACTCACCCTTCTGTTCCTTACACAGGAACAATGTCAAGGAGCCATGGGGTGCTGCCTGCTTCCCTGCTACACATGAGTAGCGCAAAACATCAGACTGAGCTTTTGGTATTCTCTAGGAAGAAAATCAACTTGGTATTGAGAGTAAAGGGCACGTACCGTAAGTGAAACACTGGTTAGTATGCTAAGAGTGAAGTATTGGGTAAGAAGTATCAATCCAGGAAAAAAAAGAAAAACGAGGAATAAATGTTAGATTGGAAAGGGCATGATGTGCTTTTTTGGATAAGCATGGGAAATCGCCATATATAAACCCAAAGTGTCTGAACCTGCTCAGATGTAGCCCTAAGGGATAAGTCCGGAAAGCAATGAAGGAGAAATGAGTTTAACCTCCACAACATGGAGTTCTACGTGTGTAGAACTGAATATGGTGTTTTGTCAGACTTTCAGAGAGGCCAGGCTTGCAAAGGATGGACACAGGCAGCAAAGATGGTAACATTAACATTAAACACTGTCTGAGGACTTTCTCAGATCCACCTGTGATAGACATGGAGTTTAGGTGTTCTGGAAAACTTCTGGAAACCTATGTAGAACAGAAAAATTTGGACTGGGGTCCTCCATTGACATTAGTGGGCACTTAGGTTCCTTCTTTTCCTTTTTATTTTTATCTCTTTGAAAATAAAAATTTAAATATTTCGTCTTATTGTAAACAATTCAAACAATAAAGTAGAATACAAAGGAAGAAAACATACTCTTAAAGTAGCCATTTTTAGCGTAAGTCTAAGTATATTCATATGCCCTTCTCTGTACATATGGAGTTAGAAAATAACATACATAAGGAGATGGTTTTGTAAAACAAAATGTTATGCAGTAGGATTGTATTATGAATGCTGATTTATTATTCAATTTGCTTTCGTTTAATTATGAAACTAACAAGAACTCTGAAGAAATTTTAAACATTTTGATAAATATTTCCCACAGTTCCTTCTAAATTTATGGAAAACCTACAGGAAAATTTGAAAAGTTGGAATCACTGAGATTTATTTTCTGGGACACGAATTTCAAATTTAAAGGGACTCTGAAAGACGTTTAACACACATATTCTTTTACTTCCCAATCCTATGCATTTCAATTTTTAAAAGCCATGTTCTATTCTAAGTGTCCAAGTATATAATATTTTGTTGTTTTTAAATGTAACATCTGCATGCTTTTAAAAATATTTTATTGACTCCATTTTATGTGCAGTTTCACTGTTTTTATTTGTTTATTTTTTCAAAGATGCTCCCATATATGGTGAACTCCTTGGAAGTTGGAGCTTTTCAGAATGCCTGGATATTTTACTTAAACAGAATTAAGATTTGGCTATGTGCCGTGTGAGATCACAATTTCACTCCTTAATCCTTTACAGATTTTAGTCTTTTTTCTACCAGTCAGTTGTGCTTATTTTCTTCATGGAAGCATGAAGAAACTTCTCTTTCTTTAATTGGTTACTTAAATAAAATTACACATGTATGTCATTTATAAAGTTGAATTGTTGCACTAGCAAAAAACTTGCAATAAATGCTTAGTGCTTTGCATTGACCCTTTATTGATTTCCATTCTATTGAGGTCACAGTTTAAACTCATTATGTTGTTTCCTCTGCTAGTTGCATCCATATATACAAATAACAACCTTGGTCTTCTCGTTTTAGATATTATTTAGTAACTTTCTATCATAAAACATGCCTGTTTAGCTCTTGCTGATATTTATACCATCTTTCATCTCATTTTTCTAATGTTGTTTATATTGCACTCTTTTCTGTTTGAGTTAAATTTTAACAGTCATCAACTTATGACAATATAAATATTATTTATCACTTAGTACAGTATTGAGCTATGATTATATTGTCTTTTCTTGTGCAATAGTCATGGAATTAATGATTATTTTGATCTTTGGTTGGCTTAGTATCCTGTATAATTCATCAATCACCAAGTTCCTTGACATCACAGGGATCTGGGAAGCCCATTGAAACACATCAATTATGCTATCATCTTTCTCTTTTTTATAGAGTACTGCCTGGAGGCCATCACTTTTCTTTTTGTTTCTTAACTGTTGTTTCTAGCAAGTGCTGCTGTAGCATCTTGCTCCATGGTCCTGTCATTCTCCTTTATGTAGCCCCTGTATTAAATTCTATACTATCTGTGTCATGTGTCTCTACTTCAATTATTTCAACTGTATCAAACTTCCAGTTGCTCTCACGGATAACACTATACATCAGAGGGAAAAATTTTGAAGACCGTGCAGCAAGAACAGTGCCATTATTCATTTTTGCCATTTGATTGACAGTTGGTATAGAAAATTTTAGGTGTTAAATATATGCCTGGTGATGTTAAAGGCATTACCCCATTGCTATGGATTATAGTCATTGTGACATAAAGTCTTGAAATTCTGTTTCCTTGTCCTTTCTTTGTTGTCTGTTTTTCTACTCTTCACACTCTCAATGCTGTTAAGGTCTTCACTGATTTGTGTTTCTAAAATTTTGTAATACTGCCACATCATGGTGAGTTTTCATTTTCCTCACTCACACATGGAGATGTCACTCTAAATTTCAAATTCCTTAGTCTGGTGAGATCACATGAATTATTTCTGTAAATGTTTACTCATTTTTTTTTTTTTACTTTCCATGTTTGATCAGTAAGCTGATCTCCTTTTAGTTTTTTTATTCATTAAATTTATTGATACATTTTAGGTACACAATATGATGATATTCACCCTTGGGGATTTGTACCTTCACATAATATACCCTAGTTCTTATACTTTCCCCATTCCACTTCCCTTTCATTTTTAAAGTTTTTGTTTTGTATTATTTCTTTCTTTCTTGAAAATTACTTCAATATTATTCTCCTACAGTTTTGCTGAATTTTTGTTTCTGCTATCAAACTTTTTATTTTTCAGACCTCTTTCTTGTTTTCCAAACATTCCTTTTTTTAACTATGAGTTTTGGCTCCTGGAGAAGGAAATAATTTCCCCGTCTTTCTTTCCTTTTGGTAAAATATATATTAGCATAAATTTTTTTCACATTAAAAAGTGTGAAGTTCAGTCGTATTTAATATATTCAAATTTGTGTACAGTGTATTTTCAAAACTTTTTCATGTTGAAAAGCTGAAACTGGGACGGGGATTTAGCTCAGTGGTTCCACCACCTGCCTTGCAAGTGCAAGGACCTGAGTTCGATCCCCGGGACAAAAAAAAAAAAAAAA
>NW_022900942.1:53790582-53810581 GCF_012274545.1 Fukomys damarensis | reverse complement strand
GAAAAAAAAAAAAAAAAAAAAAAAAAAAAAAAAAAAAAAAAAAAAAAAAAAAAAAAAAAAAGCTAAAGCTAACAATTTGACTGTTCTATTTAACTTGGTAAATTCAATACTGTATTTTTCTTTCTGTGACTGAATTATTTCACTTAATGCACTGTTTTAATATAATTTTGTAGCATCTGTCAGAATTTCCTTCCTCTTTAAGATTGAACGATATCCCATTGTATCTATGTACTGCATTTATTAATCATTTAATTTATTGAAACAACATTTAGGTTGTTTTCCTGTCTTAGCTATTGTGAGTAATGCTGTTCTGTGCATGGGTTTCCAAATATCTCTTTAAAACTATGGTTTTAATTTTGCACATGTACACATGGGGAATTGTTTTATCAGATGGTAAGTCTATTCTTAGATTTTTGAGAAAATACATATTGTTTTTATAGCAGATAAAATGTGTCATAATTGTATAAACTGAGTACCGTGGTTTCGGTTTTCCCACAACTTCATCAGCACTTTGCATTTTCTTTCTTTCTTTTTTATTATAACAACCTTATCTTGTCGAGGTCTGATTCACATTCCCCCAGTAAGTAGTGATGCCGAGCATCTTTTCCTGATTTTGCAGAGCATGTGTAGCATCTCTGAGGAAGTGTCTGTTCAATTTCTTTGCACACTACACTATGTCTTTCTTTTGATTTTCTTTTGTTTACAGTGGTCTTTAGATTTCATGTTGGAACTTTTTCTCAAAAGCTGTGTCAATGTTTAGCTGTGTGTTCATACCTAAGAATGAATTTACGTGCTGTCCCTAAGAACTAAGACGAGGAGTAGAGCTTACTTAGTGTATGATTAATTATGAAATTGTCATGTTGGAAGGGAAAGCATCTTAAAGTCTAACTCATTAATATTGTTTTACTTTGAATAATTTTCTTAACCTTTGTAAATCTGATTTTTTTAGCCATTTGCTTTTATTTTTTATGTTTGTTTTTTTTTGTATAAATTTTCATTATGTTGTTTTCTAGTGCAGAGGATTCATAGATATGTGATATATGTGAAATATGTGCATATATATCATTTTAAACAGCATTTTGCCCTTCATTTTAACATGTGGTTATTTCTCCTCTCTCTCTCTCTCTCTCTCTCTCTCTCTCTCTTTCTCTCTCTCTCCAATTTTCTCTCTCTGATTTTGCTGTAGCCAACCTTATGCAAGGTAGGGTGAGCTAAGAGAAATCCTACTTAGAGCTACCAGTTGGTATTACGTTCCAAAATGAGCAAAATATTCCATATCAGGATTTACTCTATATACTGGGAAGTACTTTCGGTTCTCTTAGGGGTATACTCTTGGAACTTTTAAAATTCCTCCAAGTCAGGAAGAACCGTAAGCCCCTTGCTCCTTTTTAATTAAAGAAAATACATCATGTGATAGAAAATTCTTCTCAGCTTATGTATTACTCCCCCCAAAATAATTTTCACTTCATCCAAATGGGAAGAGAATGTCCATACCATCTATCATTCTCCATTATGATAATGTTATGCAAATGACTAGGATTTATAGATTAACCACTTCTGATGTGTAGGTTGGAGGGGGTTTAGAGTCTCCTGGGGTCTCCCCAAACACTTGTGTTTATTGTCCTCCTCACCTACTGAAGTTTATGAGAAGAATATATACATCTTTCTTCAAATATAGCTTGAAGTACCTTCCCCAGCCTGTTCTTAGTTTGGGAAGAACTTGGATGGAGATGCTTTAACTTGTCTTAATCATCTTTGCATGAAAGTTTGTTAATATCTTCTGAACACGATTTAATGGGAAAATTTCATACTGCATGTGATAAAGAGAAAGCATACCGTAGACACTGAAATTCCATTTCTGCATGTTTAGCTGTTTTAAAGCAAAACCTTTCCTTTCTCTATTGATCACTGTCCGGAGAGAAAGCAGTCTTAGGTTCCAGTTGGCCTGCTATTAGTTGGTTATGCATCTTGTGGCAATCTTTTGAGTCTGAAGTTCCTTGTAAAGAATATAGCATTTTCCTGTTGATTTATAAAGTATATATGGCTCTTATATTATATGTTTATGTTTTTCTCATGGTTAAACAAAGTGTGATATTTAGTGGATTGTCATTTATATGCTGAATTTAATTTCAGTCAATGCATTTCGATTGCTTGTTGTTTTACTATTATGGAAGACGAAATGATAAGATTTGTTGGAAAAAACGTAGACAAAGTTTTAATAAGTAAACTTTAGGATAGAATATGAAACTAGTTTAGGATATGTATTCTCTAAATGTATATGGAAGTTCAGAGATGATAGAGTCTATAGTTTCAGAGGAAAAAAAATCAATGCTAAAATGAAGTTGAGATAGGTTTTAAAGAAAGAGGACAAAATTGAAACTGAAAGAAAGAAGCAACACAACCAAAAGAGGCAAGGCTTGGGTTATGAAAGTTTAGAGAAATCTTGCATCAATTGAGGGACTCTTCAGAACATTGAAAGGAGATAAAACAAATTCCTTGAGTGTTTTATGTGATGTAATTTGATTTAATATTTTAGAAAGATTAATGAGAAAACAGGTTGGAAGTTGAAACGAGAAAAGCAGGGACATGAAAGAAAAGAAGCCAATCGAGGGGGATCTTTTTATTCATTGAAAAAACATAAATATGAATGATGATTGAATCAGTGGAACTCAAAAAAAGAGAGAGAATAAGTAGAAATAAGTTTTGTGTTTTGAACTTAAATCAGTGACTGTAGTGGTGTCCTTAGCAGAAACAAGAACATCTATTGGAGAAGTTGGTTTTGGTGGACAATTACCATTTCAGTTTTCAACATATGGGATTCAGGGCACTGTAAACTCATCAAAGAAGAACTGACAAGAAGGCAAGGGAAGGCAAGGTCATAGCGCAGGAAAAACTTCAGGGTTAGAGAGGTAAATACTGGATCCATCGACATAAAAGAAAGAAGTGAATTGTTCAAGGAAATATGTTCAGAAAACAGAGAATCAAAACTAGAATGGCATTAACAAAGTGAACTAACCAATATTAAAGTATCTGCAAAACTTACTAGCACCTGAGCTGGGGCTTTAGCTCAGTGGTTTCCCCACCTGCCTCACAAACACAAGGTCCTGAGTTCAATACCTGGTATAGAAAAAAAAAATACTAGCACCTGGTTTCAAAAAAAAGAGAAAGGAAACATGGAAGACAGGGAAAACGAGTGAGAGATAGGTGAGAAAAGGAAGAGAGGGAGACTGATAGGGAGTTGTTAATTTATTGATAAATTGCAGTACATTGTGCTTTAATATTCCTTAGCTAAGTCCAGGTTGTGTGTTATATTTAGGTCTATTACAGAACTTTGAATTCAATATTATGTGCACTTGACTATTCATTATTTTGTGTTTTATCTCCCAAATGTTCCTTGTATCTTACTTGTGCTGCTTACTCAAAAATTCAAATGGAGACATGCAAATAGAGTATAATTTTGGCCATGAGTAAGCTCCTCAGCAAATACCCATGGAAATTGCTAACATCCTGACAAACAGCAGAGAGCTCAGAACACAAGGAAGCTGGGGACAGTACGGAGAGTTCCGACCCACAAGGAGCCCAAGTCTTGCTTTTTGTACACGTTCAGCCACTTGGTTTGTGGGTGAATGAACCTTATGAGGGTGGAGGTTGAGCGAGAAATATATTTGTCAGAGGAAACTGTTTTGTAATGACTCAAATTCAGATGATTAACAAAGGATTAATAGTTTCTTAGTTTGTTTTATATATTTTTCAAGAGCTTATTTTGTGAAAGCATTTAGATGTGAACTGTATGAGTCAAAGTGGTTTCAAGCATAAGAACTTCAAATTTCCTTCCATTTCACATGTAAGTCTATAAAGGCTGGAAATATTAAATATAAAATTAAAAACAAAGTAAAATATCTCATTACATTAACCATTAGGGAAATGCAAATCAAACTATGCTGAGGTTCCATCTTACCCTGATTAGAATGACTGCTATCAAGAACACAAAAAATAATAAATACTGGAGAGGATGGAGGAGGAAAAGAAATCCCCCTGCTCTCTTGGTGCAAATGTAAAGTAGCATAATCCCTACAGAAATCAGTGTGGGGACTCTGTAAAAAACTAAAAATTAGTTTACCATTTGATCCAGCTACGGCACTCTTGGACAAGCATACTATAGAAATGTACCCATGTTAATAGTAGAGTAATGCACAGTAACTAAGCTGTGGAAATATCCTACATGCCCATCAATATATATGCAAGTATTTTTAAATAGTCTTTACATTTGTCAAGAATATCTACAAAATAGTACATTATAATGGTTAAAAAATAATATCTGGAATTATATATTTGGCTTTTAATTCTAGCTCATCTCCTAGTTGTCAGAGGAGCACACCCAGGGCAAATTAATAAGTTTCTAAGATCCTGTTTAACAAGAGTGTTGGCTTTTGTGTGTGGATGTTAAAGTAAGGTGAGCAAATGTATACAAAATGATTAATACAGAAAATAGAATTTTGTATGTGTTCAATAAGTGATTTTAATCATTATTTTCTCTATTTAAAATTTCCATGTAATGAATAATGATGCACAAAGAAATAAATTACTTCTTTTACATAAGTTAAAATTATTTTGGCTAATTTGATGTATTTACATGAAAATTATTTTCGAACATTGCAAATTTGTGTTCTAACAGCATATATTTGTTGTAAGTTGGGTGAGAATTTGAGCTGGGAGATCCGTTAGGAGCTGTTATTAAAGTCTTGAACAACAATAAGCTTCTGATTAAGGAAGTGTATTTATGTTGCAAATTTTAAATGTTTTCAATTGGTTAATTTTAGATATTGAAGCATAATTTACTTTTGATGAAATAAACAAGAGCTCTTTTGAAGATGGATACCGTTGAAAACAGCAAGAATTCCCATATGAAATTGTTTAGAAACTATAATGTCAGCTTAACAGCAAAACAAAATTATTTTTAAAATTAGAGATAACTTTTTTCAATCTCATGAATGTTTTGAACATTACATTATAATGAAGTTCTCACCGTATTACATTAGAGTCAGAGAATGGAAGCTTGGATCACTTAAGAATTCTTCCACATTTTTAAGCAGATGACAATATAGTTAATTTTAGAGATTATCATTTCTAATGACACTGAATTCAATGCAGTTTTAACCTTAATTCATGTTAAGCATATTTTTAAATCATTTTTAAAATATGCTTTTATTCATTTTTATATATCAGATAATATGTTTCCAACTCTTCGAACTATGAGAATTTCTATTCCAAGTAAATTTTTAAATATATAATGAGAGAGTATGGGGGTGGATAATCAAAACCTTATGCAGCAAAATTTTTCACAACAGGATTACCTTAATCATCTGCATGGATTTAATAATATTTATAATCTTAGATAAAATATTTATGTGTTACATGAATATTTAAAAATATATTTAATAAGAAAAACTGTACTATAACATTAGTTATAGCCTTGATGGCTTTTTTATTAATAAATTTTTAGGCAAGCTATATCTTCCAAATTATTATGAATTATTAAAAATTCCTTTTAACAGAAATTTTATTGCATTTCCAAAAATAGATTTTTTGTCAAAGTATTATTATTTTAATAATCATGAATATGACTTCATTGTAACTTAACCACTGAGCAGAAGAGTCCCAGAAAAGAACAAGAAGTAATGCATATATTTTTTTTTATACACAATAGCTTTCTTGAGCCTTATGATGCTTTCCATTGAGCAGTATTTCTTGCTGCAAATACTTCAATTATAATCATTTTGAATTAAGCTAGCTTCTAAATAAACGTATAAGGATACATACTTCCTGTCAGTTCATGGCACAATTGTGTTGTAAAATATATGGAATAGATATAAAAATTTGATTGTATTTATTAACTGCTAGTTACATCTGCTAGTTAAGTTATATATGTTACCTTTCTGAAACTAAGATAATTGTATGTAACAGATGGTTTACAAATCCCCAAATGATTTATATCTAATCTCTCCATATTACGAGTCAATTAATTTGGGTTTCATAATGAGGGTGTGAGGGTTGGAGCTAGCTCATCTTTGTGGGTATGACAGGAAATCATATTTCTAAGCCCTTCAGAAACAGAGTCTTTTGACATTTTATAGCATCTCTTTGGATTACTCATCCCTCTTGTTTTCAAAGTTCTCTAGGGAAAATTATTTTGACTACAATTTATGGTGTGAAATGCTGGGAATCTACATCTGCATTTGTTCAGGAATTAAAACAGATCCAGAGGTTTTTCTTTAAGAATATGCTTCTAGAGTTATTCACCTGTGGCAGACGTGTTAAGCTGATATTGCCCCTTTCATTCTAACAAGATCCTCAATTTTTAGTGCACATTCTGCCAGGCCTGTCAAAGGGTATTTTCTAGGATCACTTGTTGATGGATGCATTCAATGACTGAGTTTTGGACAATGAGATGCAGCTGGAAGCACTGTGTGCATATTTTGAAATAGCCACTTTTTGGGTCCTAAGCGATTTGGCACTATAAAATAATGCAAAATCTGTGGCTGGAAAATGAGTGTTTACCTTGCCCTACAAGGCAGCACATTAAAGGTGATTGGAATAGAAAAAGAGAGGAGCCTGGAACCTGGGTGAACGTAAACCACTATGTCGGGACTATAATTTCTCTTCGCAACCTCTTTTGTTTAAGAGAGAATAATAAGCCATTTACTTATTTACTGGACTGCTGTTCTCGTAATTGTGTGCTTATGCACATAAGTGCTTGTTGATACAATGCTCATTCTGCTGTAGATATCCTCTGAAGCAAGGCATGTAAGATTGCAAGGATTAATCTAGACTTCATAGATATCCTAACTACAACACTTATATCTATATATCTATCATAATGAAAGGCATGAAAAATCTAAAAGCAATCCTGCCTAGATTCATCTGTGTTTTTTATTTGTTTGCTTGTTTGTTTGTTTTGTTTTTGGTACCTGGGATCCAACTTGGATCCTTGAGCTTGCAAGGCAGGCAGCAGAACCACTGAGCTAAATCCCCAGCCCTCATCTGTGTTTTTAATAGGTATTTTTATCCACGGATGCTTTATCCCTTGAACTATTTTCTGACTGTAAGTAGCTATTATAAACCCAGGAGTATCTTTCAGGTTCATATGCAACTAACATGTTAAATGCCCGTTATGTGTTAGGCACATTCTAACTTTTAATCACACAAAGTTTTCACAATGCCCCTGCAGGATCCATCATATTAGTGCAGTTTTACAATAAATAAGAAGCTCAGAGGGACTTTAACATGGAAAGGCATCTCTGGGTGAGTGGCAGAACGTCCTGGGTCAAGTTGGAATGTGTTCTTTCTACAACCTCCCCCAAAAGGGATCATCATTTAGCTTCCCTCTGAGTTTTCAGAGGAATGCCATCCTATGAAAATCATTGCGTTCACATCTTTTAAAAGTTCTTATCAAATTTCATTTAAACCAACCAGTTCATAACATAACTACAATGTTATTTATATTTTTCTTTGGGGTCATTTAATGCATCAAATTCCCAGCTTCTGATTAAATCATTTGAATATGTGAGGACAATTACTCTATTCTCTTGTAAATCTTTTCTGTCTAGGTGCAGTATCTCTGGTCACTTCATTGTTCCTCAGAGCTCATTGCTCGAATTACGCATTATTCCAATTTTCATAATTTAGACTAAAATCATAGTTTCTTTGTTGTTGATGGGATTACATGTTTGCTTGATCTGTTAACCTTTCACTTACAAGTACTAGGCATCTATCTAGGCTGCCTATTAGTAAAATATAATTATATTTGACCTGTAAAAATAGCAAAAGCAATTAACTCATGACACCTTGTAAAAAGTGGCTTAATGGCCAGTGTCATGTTTAATAAAAAACTTGATAAAATAATTTGCCTACAGATGACTTTGCTGGAGATAAAGGTTCTGTTAGTTTAATATGATAGTGATGTAATTTATTAATGAAATACACCAGCTGTCCAAGGACTGATACTGGAAACCTCAGTAACTGCCCCAAATTATCCTGCCCCAAACATTTTATTTTCTCAGTTTTGGCATGCGTTAGCCCTCTGTTGTAGCATTTGAATTTGTGATTTAATTTGTCCTTTCTTCACAGCACTTTTAGCTATCTTTGATTCTTCTTAAATATGATCTTGGATGTGATGACTGAGAGCTGTCTCTAGTACTCTGTGGAATCTAGCACAGCATAAATAAACATCTATCAAACAGAAGGGGACATCTGATGACATATCCTACAAAGCTGTGTCAGTACAACTCAGCGTGTTTACTGTACGAGTTCATCTCAGACTTCATTTCACTGGTCATGGATGTGCATCTTCGTGATGTGTGAAGCTCATCTCAGGAGCATCTTCTGTGAGATAGTCCCTCTTACACACCATTCCTCTTTTCACAAACCCCTTCATCAGTGGGTCCCACAGCCCCAGAGTTAGCACACTCTGATAATCTATAAGCTGTTGCACTATTTCTTATATAATTATCCGTTCCTTAACTTATGGAGGTGTTAAAGCCACACATCGGAGAGTGCTGGTCTCCTTCCCCTCTCTGTCATCGTCCCTTTCCCCTTTCCTCTCACCTTAGGTAATCATTCAGGCAGTGAGGACTCTACCTCTCTCTGCTCTGATGTGTACCTACTTTGTTTATATCCCTTACAATTTCATTCATGTCCTCTCCTTTACGTATGCCCCTCGCTTTTTCTATTTTTTTCCACACTGCCAGAAACATTAGATTTCTAAAATAGAATTGCTGTCTTTCGTAGGCACTTTGGTCCATTACCACAAATACCCAAATGGGTGTCATCATTCTGATACTCGGTTTGCATCTACTCATATTGTACTGGAAACTCGTGTAGTGACCCATTTGTATTACTGACTTCAGTACCTCACTGGGAAGGATAAGCTTATTTAGACATGAGAATCAGGAGAGGGTGCATCAGATAGGTTACACTTTTTATTTCATTTAATCTTTGCTCTGCTTGAGGAGGGAGCTACAATCATTAATATCTACCTTTTCTGTAAAATGTATTATATGGTTCTAGGAATATTTTTTTTAGTTGGCTAAATAGGTTTAGCAGATGATGTACATCCCTGAATTTCTTATTTTCTTCATATAACTTCGTACATGCACTCAGAAACAATTTATGGTTAATTGATTCAAAGTGCAATGTAATTTGACTAAAAAGATGCCCCAAAATCTAAAGCGCTAAGTAGGAATGACCTTCAGTTAGATGAAACTTTTAACATTTTACACTGCTCCAGTTTTTTCCAACTTTATGGCTAAATGTTCTATGCAAAAACCAAGGAATATCAGAACACTAGTGATACATACAACTTGAGCAATTTATTAGGATAATATGTATTTGGGAGGAATATTGCTTTCTGAACACTAATTGATAACATAAAAGACACAATTTTAAACTAGAAAAGATCTTTGCTATGCTTATGTATAGCATAGATCTTAACGTGTAAATTAGGTTGTAAATATATTGAAAGTAATCATGATTATAAAAGAGTAAAAAATGGCAATATAAAGCTGTAGTCCATTTTAGCAGCATATTAAAGTTCCATAAAAAGAAATGATTAAAAAACTGCCAACTATTCCACTAAGTAATCTCGTGAGAATTACAAAGAATCTTAAAGAATCAAATTAATTTCATAAATATACTATTTGATAAAACTAAACAACTCTCATTTGACTTCCATGAAACCCACAAACTAAGTTCATTATTTAGGAAATTTCTCCAGACACAAATTACATGTTTTTTAGCTTACTATCAGGAGCAGAATAAGTGGCAACTTTACACTCTTTGCACTGGATCTGGTCTGTGAAGTGCAGCCACAAAATAGTGTGAATGCTTAAGTAACAATTTTTAAAAATTACGGTAAAATCCAGATTCCCATTAATCCCCCTCAAAGTGCTTCCCATCACTTCAAATACACTTATCCCATAGTTCTTGCTCTTTTCTGAAGAAGTTCTGGCAGTTCTTTTCATGAGCGTCTTTTCGTGGCTGCTTGTGTTTCCTGAAGTAATTTGAAATGTTTATGGCGATTTCTGCCAAAGAAAAACATTCAGATGTGTCCTCGTCCACTTCATTCACAGGATCTGACGGAGTGTGACTGCTGGCTCTTCCGCAAAGTCCGCACTACCATGAAAGGTAAATATTTTAAACCCACTCAAGAAATCAAGGGAGCCACAGCAGGGCAACTAAAGAAACTCAGGAAAGAGGATTTCCAGAGCTGCCTTCCAAGAGGCCATAATGATGTCCAAAGTGAGGGGCATGTTTTGACATCAATTAGTGGCAATGTGCCTTTTACTGTAAATGTAAAAAAAAAAAAAAAAAAAAAAAAAAAAAGAAAGAAAATTTTAAGCCTTCACTGTAGTTTTTCTTTTCTTTTCTTTTCTTTTTTTTTCTGGTACAAGACAGGCAGTGGCACCACTGAGCTAAATCCCCAGGCCACATTGTAGTTTTTTATCACACCTCACATGTAAATGAAATAACATTTGTGTTAACTTAAATAATCATATTCTTTCACTGGGTTTTACGACCCTTTAAAAATTTTTTCAGTACCGCTTTGCTGTGGTGTCACCAGAGAGAGTCAGCATGAGTACTATATTAATATAATCTTTTCTTCCTATGATGACTAAAGCATAAGCTTCATGTATGCTTTTTGTAGGTGGCATCTTTTGATTTTATCTCCAGAATACTAGTAAAATTGAAATTTTACCTAAAATTGAGAGCTTTCTTAGTATGAACAGGCCACCATTAGCCTGGGTTGAGATTTATAACAGCAGTTATTGGGTTTCTTAGCATACTGCATTTTCTGTCCGGTTTTAAAAGGCACATTATGAATATGATGAACTACAGGCTATAAACATATTAAAACCCTTCTTTAGATAAAATACCACTTCAATTCCTTTTCTGAATTGGCTTTTCATAACATTTTTGTTTTATTGTTTTTGTTCTTATATATCTTGTTTTCCTTGAGCATATTTCACATTTACGTATTTTCTCTCCCAACTACCATATGGGTCAAATTTATATTTTCTTTAATATCCCCTTGTGTCTTTATATTTATAGATAAGTCCTTTATAATGTAGCTCATATGGTAATGAGGAGGAGGACATAAGGGACCCTGGCTTTACTTTCTGTCCTGTCCCTAAACTCCAAGATGCACTAATAGTGAAATATTCATTTTCTTTACTACTTCTGAAGCCAGTGACAGTGATTAGCTGAAAGAAACTTCTACCCTTGTAAATTATAGCTTTACCTAATTAGTGACATCATATAACACGATAAATTATGAATTTAGAAAATCATTATTCGGTAAATGAATGCCTGTCAGTTGCATGGATGGCAAATTAATCTTCAGGCATCAGAAGACTTGAAGAAACAGGCGGCAGCAGCACCGGCATCACTGTTACGGAGACACTCTTCCTCGTATGTTGATGATCCTGTCCATCAAAATGCTGTTTAATGTACCAGTGATATTTCCATTCTGCAGAGAAAGCATGCATGTTTAGGAGCTGTTGAAAACCTTGATGGAGAAACAGTTATTTTGGTAACAAAACTCAATTTTACAAGAGCTGAGATTTATACGTTCCATGTGCATAATTAGGTGGAGTAAAATATTAGATTGCCAAATTCCCCTAGGCTATTTATTTAGAAATACAGAATATGCCAGAGCTAGAAGACCCTCGTTGTACTTGGACTCACTTAGGCGGAAGGGAATAATGTCACCTGTTCCTCATCCAGGTGGTGTCCTCTTTACTGTGTCTGTAATTGCACCAGCCATGCTGCCCAGGACCTAGTGAGGACTTCACCCATGGTGTCCTGTTCACACAGTGGCTAACACTAAATTAACCAGGGTTGACTTCACCCAATAGGGTATGGTTGAACAGCCTTACTCCATAATTTTAATGTCTAAAACTAGTCATCTACTAGACCTAGCATAATATATTCTTCCATGATTTAGACTAAGTAATTCAAGATGGATTGCCTCGTCAGGAATGAAAAGCAAAATTTGAGAGAGAAATAGATACACAATTAGAAAGAATGAAAGTCTGATAGCAGCATTCACAAGCTCTGGCTTTTGGCTTTCTGCCCTGTCTGTATCTTTGCAATATCATTTTTCTTATTATGAACTTCATGATTCTCATTTATCTAAAATAAAAATATCATACAAAGAATATAAGCAATGATTACACAGTGAACACTGAAGTGCTTTGAGCAAATATTCTCACTTGTTGCAAATTTTGACTGATCTACACAGTTTTAACAGTATTACCCAGAAGAGTTCTTCTTTTATTATTCTCATATATTACTTAGATCTCTCTTTTCAACCTCTTGACATACATAACCATTGGGATCCAGATGCATGGAGGCAGCGATTTTGGGGTGGATCAGCTCTTGGACAAGGGCAATCCATTTTATTTTTCCAAGCATTTCCTCCTCTACATTATACATATACAGTATTTTTGTGAGGATTAAAGATAACACGAGTAACATCACCATGTTTCGTAGAAGCAGTGACACGTATAAGAATCAAAAGCATTATTTCAGATAACTTGAAAGAAAACTCCTGAGCTTAGAAGATCAGTGATAAGTTTTGCCTATTTTTTTCCTCTTTATAATTTATGACTCAGTTACCTTATAAAAAACGTTCTTGTTTCAAATAGCTACTTCTGCATAAAAAATAACCAGAAAAATCTCAGGGGTAATGCAAAAATCAGTTCTTTCCCATTCACATGCCTGTAGCTTGGCGATGGTTCAGCAGATCAAGGCTGGGCTTGGCTATGAGCTATGAAAAGAATGTGGATTTTCTTTAAATATCTTTCAATATTCTGGGACGAGGGAGGTATACAGACCCTCCAGAGATGTCAAAGAAGGTAAGAGTTAGTGCAGCAATGCAATTTCCTTTCTCTTTTGCCGGTATATGACTGGTTAAAACAGGTCATGTGGCCAAGCTTTAAATAAACAAGCAGGAGAGAGTGGAGGTTAGGTTTTGTTCACATACACATGCATGCTCGTGATATAGTCTATATGGTCTTGCATTTTTATCTTAAAATATGAATTATCTACATATCATATATATTGAACAGTGAATGAAATGTTTTTGAACTGCAACTTGAAAACATCACTCAAGATAACTGGACAGCGAAGGGAAAAGGTTGAAGAATAAATGTCAGTGTGTATGATAATCTTCACATTGTTTGGGTCCAGAGAGTACAGAAATACACAGTTAGTCCTGGATGAAACTGAAATTATACAAGTAAGATAGCAAAGTGAAGTGACTTAAGAACTCATCAAAGTGAAAATAATGAACATAGTAAAAACAAATAATTCTGGCATGATTTTATTTGTTTTAAATAACTATTTCAGAATCAGGGAAGAAATTCTTGCAACAAAAAGAAAGAGCAGAGGCAGTTGTTTACATATTCAATTCTTTATTACTTTGGAAGACCAGGTAGAGAAGTTAAAGTTTATGGTTTAAAAACTGAAAGTATTCTGAAAAGATCTCATGACTTAGTTCCATTGAAAATCAGAATGCTACTTTGAAATGTACTTTATTCTTTCATGGTTATGCATACAGTCTGTATGAAATTGTGGTTGTGTTTGGGGAAGGAACGTTTCTTTTTCAAACTCTGAGGTTCCAGTGTAAGAGAGAAATCAAAACCTATGCATCTTCAAAGGTTTCTCTATTCATTAAAATGAAAAACAGTGAAAAAGATCTAGCCTGAATCGTATAAGTCAACAAATTGTAATTTCAATGCAGAAAACCATAAACACTTTATATTACTGACCATTTCACTAAAGCTTCACAGCAGATAAAGGAAAAATAGTGCTCCTAGAGATAAAAGGCAAATCCATCATACATAGAATATTATTTATTTCCCATTTTCTGTCCTTGTTGTGATTTATCTCTTATAATTTATTTCAGCAAATGAAGTTAAAACATATATTGTAAACCTGGCTCTCTAAAGAGGTTTCTCAGGAACTCATATATATTGAAAACAAGGTACTTGAAAATGAGTTACTATTATGACATATTCTTGAAAGAAATTTTTCACAAAGGTAAACAAAAGAGTCTGAACAGCAGTCTAAGCAATGCTTCACATAATATTGTTTATATTCACTATTAAGTTAATATATTCATGTTTATATAATATATGCATATGTATGAATGCAAATAGTTTTAATACATGCTACCAAAATAAAATTCCAAAAGTAAGCTATCCTTAATATAAAACTGTTAAGACACACAAACAATAATAGAGAGGGTACAAGGACATGTTGGGAGGACATGCAAATCTATATTTACATTTTTTTTTTTTTTTGGTACCAGGGATTGAACTCAGGTCCTCGCACTTGCAAGTCAGGCCACCGAACCCCTGAGCTAAATCCCTGGCCCTTATAATTACATTTTAATGATAGTATGGCTTTGAGTGTATACTTATTACAAAACACATCAAGTTGCATATTTGAAGTGTATATGGATTTTTACATATCAGTCCTGCCTCAATATAGTATTTGTTCTTTAAAAAAGAAAAAAATATAATATTTTAGCATCTTTATGGTAGGAAACTATATAGTTTCAAATAAGGTCAAACTAAAAGTTGCTTCAAAAATGATGCTAGGAATGAGGACAGAAAGCCAAAATATAGCTTCACATATAAATTTCATCATCTTCCAATATGCAGGCAAAATCTTTTTGATGCAAGATTCTCATACAGCCCCTCTGAGCCTTATAACTCATAAGTTAACTTATAACTTATAAGCCTTGTAATTTATAGGCTAATGTCCTTCCTATTGCCTATAATCTATAATTATTTATTTACTCATTTTCTCTTTCTCTTCCTGTACTATGTTCTTAATCTTAGCAGTTGGTAGACAAATATGTGTGTGTATAATCAAGGATGTTCCAAGTGAAATCTGTCAGACTATGCTGTATAAATAGAGCTGAATGTACTTCAGGGTAGGTAGGGTTACCAAATTTGTGTTATCTACATGCATGTTCCAAAAAAAAAAAAAAACAAAAAACTAAAGACTTCTTTGTGTAGAATTACTATTTTTGCAGAGGAACTCATCCTCCACAACTCCTGAAGCCACAAGACACCTTGGTATTTCTACACCTTGGACAGTTAGCATTGTGGCCCTCTGGGATCACAGAGTTTTAGAATTATGATGTGATTTTCAGCAGTAGTTATCCTGACATGACTGCATGGTGCTTGAGCATGGGTGAACAGAAACAATGAGAGGTTGTGTAGAGGAAGGCACAGTGCAATACCAACGCCACCTTCTCCGCCTGCCTCGCCAAGTTAACCCAATGGAAACCACGCTTTCCATGAGCTGTGTGCCTTACTGAGTAACGTGCCACAGTTACTGACCATAGTACTTCCTCCTACCCACGGATGTGTGTGACTGTGAAGACAGGTGTTTATTGTTACAAAGCAGACATGCAGGGCATGACTTAGTAAAACAATGCAGTAAGCTAAAAAATGAAAAGATAAATGAAATTTTGTAACTTATATACAAGGACAACTCATATATTTGATATGAGCCTGAGACAATGTGTGTCTCAGTGTGGTCTATGTAAGCCCAAAGGTTGGGCACCCAAGTGACAGTTGGATTTGCTCATGTCCATTTACGCAATGAATCCCAACCATTTTCCATTCGATCCATAGTCCTTCTCCTTAAATTCTCCCCCGCCTTCCTGTTAAAGAATAAGGAGTGCTCTATTTATTTTAAAAGACTAAATGCTCCGATCAGTTCTCTGATTCTTTCCTTCCTTCTTGCACTTTCAGTTTCTCTGTTTCCTCTGACTCCTTTCTCCATTGTGACATTTAGATATTGTTACTTTTCCACAGCCTTAGTGAAAGCCTTTTTATTTATTTTATTTTTATTTACTTTTAAGTTTATTGATCCGTCTTTGGTATACAATACACTTACATTCATCATTGGGATCTTGTGCCTTTGTATGACTTATCTTGGTTCTCACTCTTTCCCCATTCCCAGCCCTCCCTTCACCCCTTTCACCCTTCCCTGTTTAAAAGACATTGTTTCCATGATTTTCTTTTCTCATATTTTTCTTTTCCCTTTTTACCTCTCCCCTACTCCCACTACCCCACTCTTTTAGAACTTTTCTTCCTATTGCACAAAATCAACAATGCATTTTGATCCTTATTTACAGTTTTAGTTTTTTACAACAGAAAAACTATTTGGTATTTACACATGTGCATCTTATTAATTTCAGTTAAGAGTATGGCCTTAATATACATCCATTTAGCTATAAATATCTTTAGTTTCTCATTCTTTATGGCTGAGTTGTGCTGCATTTTATTTAAGAAAAAAACAAACACACATCTTTATTCAG
This sequence comes from Fukomys damarensis, assembly GCF_012274545.1. Lineage (NCBI taxonomy): Eukaryota > Metazoa > Chordata > Mammalia > Rodentia > Bathyergidae > Fukomys > Fukomys damarensis. The sequence continues at coordinate 53,794,182 of NW_022900942.1, read as the reverse complement.
TCTTCAGCCAATGGGCAGTTCGGCTGTTTCCCAGTTTTAGCTACTACAAACTGTGTCGCTATAAACATGGGTGAGCATATATCACTGTGGTGTGATTCTTTTAATTCTTTTGGAAAAATAGATACCCAGCATGGAAATAGCTGCGTCAAATGGGACTTCTAATCCTAGTTCTTTGAGGTATCTCCATATTGATTTCCATAGTGATTGCACCTATCTGCACTCCCACCAACAATGAAGAAGGGTTCATTTCTTCCACCAACATTTATTATTGGTTGATATCTTGATAGCAGCCATTCTTTCTGGGGTGAGGTGGAATCTCAGTGTTGTTTTCATCTGCATCTCTTGAATGACTAGTGATGTGGAACATTTTTTCATACGTTTATTTTCTGCATTTACTTTGTCTGAGAAACATCTGTTCATTTCAGATGCCTGCTTTTGAATTGGGTCTTTATATTTGGGGGTCTGATTTTTTTAGTTCTTCATATATTCTAGATAGTAGACCTTTTTTTTTCATTGTTTATTGGTACTTTTTAAGCATACAGTATAGTTACATTTATCAATGGGCTCTTGTACCTTTACATGATAGATCGTGGTTCTCATTTTTTCCTCATACCTGTGTCCTCCCTTCACGCTTCTCCCCTTCCCTATTTACAAAGACTTTGTTTCAATTTTTTCCTTTTCTCGTATTTTTTTCTTTTCCCTTTTTTCCTTTCCCTAACCCTTCCCACTTTACCTACATCTTTAGCCCTTTTCTTCCTATTTCACATTGTCAGTTATACAATTTGTATCTTATTTACACTTTTAGTTTTTCACACTAGAGAAACTATTTGGTACTTACACATATGTGTCTTATTTATTTCATTTAACAGTATGGCCCCAATATGCATCCATTTTATTACTAATGACTCTAGCTTCTAATTCTTATGGCCAAGTAGTACTCCATTTTATAGAAAAACCACATCAAAAATGGAATTCACTGCTATGAACGTCCCAGGTACAAAAGCTTTCATTGTATCCAATGAAGTCCTGTATGTTGTACTGGGATTATCATTAAATTGTAAAAACTGTCTAATGTCTTCTTTAATTTCCTTTATGACTGATGGGTTGTTCAGGAGAGTGTTGTTCAATTTCCATGTGTTTGTGAAGTTCTTGTCCTTTCTTATACTATTGATTTCCAGCTTAATTGTGTTATAGTCTGATAATATACATGGGATAACTTCAATTCCTTTGCCTTTACTTAAACATGTTCTATGAGTGAGCATGTGGTCTATTTTGGAGAATGACCCATGTGCAACTGAAAGGAATGTATATTCTGATTTTGTGTGATGGAACACTCTGTAGATGTCTATTTAGTCCTTTTGTCCAAAAGCTTTGTTCAGTTCTCATATTTGTTGGTGATTTTTTGTCTAGATGATGTATTTGTGACAGTGGGTTATTGAGCCCCACACTACAATTGTATTAGTGCTTATTTGGTTTTTCATGTCCCTTAATATTTGTTTTGGATAGTTGGGGGTATAAGTATTTGGTACATGTATATTTATGATTGTCATCTCTTGTATTGTTCCCTTTACAAAGATGTAGTGACTTACTTTGTATCTCTTAATTAGTTTCATTTTGAAATTTACATTTTCTGCAAATAAGATAGGTTCCCCTGTTTTTTTCTGTGTTTCTATTGCATGGAAAACTATTTTCCTTTTACTTTTGGTCTATGAGTTTCTCTTTTTAACTAGGTGAGTTTTTTGTATACAGCATATTGTTGGATATTACTTCTGAATCCATTCTGCCAGTCTCTTTCTTTTGATTGGTGAATTGAAGACATTGATGGTTAGAACTGATATATATTGACATTTCATTGTCATGTTATTTTCCTGTTGTTGGCTCTTTTTAATGTTTCCCCCCCTCTCTCTTTAATTTTTTGCCATGCCTTTTGGATTTGCTCTTTTGGGCCTCATGGATTTGTGATCTACATTTTTTTTTCTAGGATATTACTTAGAATTGTTGGGAGTGCTGGTTTTGTATTCATGAAGTTTCTCAGGTGTTGTTTGTCACGGAAGTATTTTATTTCCCCATCAATTTTGAAAGATAGTTTTTCAGGATACATCAGTCTAGGTTGGAGATGGTTTTCCTGTTGGATTTGAAATACCTCACTCCAGGCTTTCACTGACTGCAGGGTTTGGGTTGAAAAGTCTGTTATGATTCTGATGTGATTTGTTTCTTTTACATGTGATTTGTTTCTTTTCTCTAATTGCTTGTAGTATTTCATTCTTCTGTTGAGTTTCTGGTATCTTGATTATTACATGTCTATGTATAGATTTGTGTGTGTGTGTGTGTGTGTGTGTGTGTGTGTGTGTGTGTGTGTGTGAGATCATGGCTATTTGGAGTCCTATAATAAGCCTCACTTTTATGTATGTCAAATTCTTTTGCTTTGTTTGGGAAGTTTTCTATCATTAGTTCTGTGAACATGATTTTAATGTCACTTGTACTTTCTCCTGCTTTTTCATGGACTCCTATCAGTTTATATTATTCTTCTTTACATTATCTAGGAGCTGTTGGACTGATTTCTCATGCTCCCTTACTTTTTAAAAAGAGATCCCTCTTTTAATGGTCACTGACTGCCATCCTGCCTTGCATATCTGATATCCTGACTTCAGATTGGCTCAATCTGTTATGTATACTTTCAAAGAGAGTTTTTAATCTCCTGGATATCTGTTTTAATGTGTTTCATGAATTCCATTTCTTTCCTATGCTAGGAATTCATGGTTTCCATTTCTTTCCTATGTTAGGCATTCATGGCTTCTATCATGGTCCTGAGCTCATGCATTTTTTTTTTATCTGTTTCTATTCTATAGTCATGACTTTCATTCTGCTCACCATCTCTGTAGTCATCTCAGAAATTATTTCTGGTTTTAATTTTTCTCAAGCCTAATTCATCTGTTTTGTTACTTCCTGTGCTATCAGTTCAGGATGTCCAGGTGGTTGACTATCAGACTTTTCCAATACCATCTCTGTAGTCATCTCAGAAATTATTTCTGGTTTTAATTTTTCTCAAGCCTAATTCATCTATTTTGTTACTTCCTGTGCTATCAGTTCAGGATGTCCAGGTGGTTGACTATCAGACTTTTCCAACTCATTTCCTTCAGAATTTGCCTTTGATGAACAGGGAGCCTTTGTTTGTGCTTGTGCCTTGCTTGAATGTCTTCTCATTTTTATTTTTGTTGTTGGTACTGTCTTTGGTTTAATTCCTGGGTTAACATTTTGACCTTTCTGTTATAGTTTCTCTTTAGGTTCAGAGTCTCTAATGACTCTGAGACAATCTCATTTTCATTATACAAGGAAGCACATCTGATTAAATCAATCACAAGATATTAGCCCAGGTAATACAATCAGCAACAGAATAGCAGCAAGCACAGTTTAGAAAAATGACAATTTGTGGTAATTCTTTTTTTTTTTTTAATTGAGTTTATTGGTACATTTAGGGATACAGTACAGTTACATTCATTGTTGGGATCATGTACCTTTACATGGCAAGTCTTGATTCTCATTTTTTTCCCCTTACCTCTGCCCTCCCTTCACCCCCTCCTCCCCTCCCCATCTACAAAC
>NW_022900942.1:53784322-53789392 GCF_012274545.1 Fukomys damarensis | reverse complement strand
AAAAATTCCTTTTACAATAGCATCCAAAAAAATGAAGTATCTAGGAATCAATCTAACAAAAGAAACAAAAGATCTCTACACTGAAAACTACAGCACTCTGAAAAAAGAAATCGAAGAGGATATAAAAAAATGGAAAGATATCCCCTGCTCCTGGGTAGGAAGAATCAACATAGTGAAAATGGCCATACTACCAAAACTGCTATATACATTCAATGCAATGCCAATTGAAATTCCAACACTATATTTCACAGAACTAGAAAAAAGAATCCAAACATTCGTTTGGAACCACAAGAGACCTAGAATAGCAAAAGCCATTATAGGCAACAGTCACATGGCACCAGGTGTAACAATTCCCAATTTGAAACTATACTACAAAGCCACTGTGGTAATTATTAATCTATCATCTTAACTGTTCAATCAAAATTGAGGCTAGAGCTCAGAACAATGTCCTTTATGACCCCCTGTGCTTCTGTGGTATGGTACCAGGCCAGTGAGGAGGCCAAAGGTGTGTGTTGGGTGAGGGGCTGTAGGCACCCATGAGGCTGGCTGTGCCTCACACCATTCCTCTGCCAAGGCCCAGAGTGTGAATTTCTCCAATTTTGATGAATGAATTCTATCTTTTCAGTGGGTGAGAGTTTTGTTGTGGCATGATGGTTTTTGTTTTTTCCTTCTAATTACTTCAGTATTCATTGCTTTAATTGAATTACAGGAAAAGTGATTTCAGAATGGTGTGTGGAATGCCACTTTTGGCAGTGAGGTGAGCGATAGAGGTTGAGGATCTATTGTTCTGGGACAACTGTCTCCATAGTGAAAAGGAAAGCACTCTATTTAGGTATCTTCAGATATATCAGTAACACAATCATTTCTGTTGGTCTATTAGCTTGCATGTCATGTCTAGGTCAACCTTTTTAATGTTCTGTATTATTAGGAATTTTCAGGGATGTGCTTGGATATGTGAAGACAGGTAGAAACTTTCAGTACTGAAAACAAACCTCAGACAAGACAAACATCAAGTCTGATTTATGTTGCTGCTGCTCTTTCAAGGGTCTCTTCCACTTCTTTCTTTTCCTTTATTTCACAGGTCACCATCCTGACCTCTTACACTGTCCTGCTCTCAAATCTTCCATGACCCTTGATAAATCTAGTAATTACCCACTTTGTGAGCATTTTCTTTGAGTCAGGTCTTCTGGTAAGCCCTTTATAGGCATCATTTGATTTAATCCTTACAACCATCCAGAGGGCTTGATATTATTATCCCCTAGGAAACTGGAGTTCAGCAAGGCTGCACACCTTGTTCAAAGACACACCATCTTCAGGTGGCAAAGCTGGTATAAAAATTGTTTTAGTCTGACCCAAACTCTATGGTACATTTAAAAGTCAATTAAGGCTTTTAGTTATAGATAAAGTTATACAAAAATCATAACAGAACAAATTGTAAGAATGAAAAATAGACTGAGGCAGTTTATAGTTTATGACCTTTCCTCAGAGACATATTTTGATGAATAGGACTACCCAGGACAAAATGGAGATGTAGCAAAGTTTATTCTCAGCTACTGTACTGTCTCTTATTGGGCCATCTACTTATGTTTCTGTGACAGCCAGTGACCATGTGCTGCCCCAGTCTCTCATGTCATGTTGGACAGTGCCCAATAAACTCTTTTTTCCCTAAAGTGTAATTTAAGGCTTTATTTCTTTACCCTTTTAAAAGCGACCATTAAATCATGATAGGTGTTAACTTGAGTGAATTAATCTCACAGTGAGTTTTGTTTGCTCTCATTGCGACAGATGGCAAAAGATGTGTTGTGGGCCAGGGTTGTGTTCCTGGCTTTGCAAGTCACCCTCTGCACGATTGGTACTGTGGCTGAGGCTTCTTACCACTCCCTTGCCTATGACATGCTTTTGGTCAACTCTGTTTTGTTCTTTGTTCACCAGTGTCATTATGATCTAATGCACTCTTGCAAGGCTCACATATGCCACATAAATATTTTACTGGGTAGCATTTAAATTAATTAATAAACTTCTAAATTCCCTGTTCTTTAGGCAATGCCAACCTGATGAAGATTTGTTTTAATAGTGTAAGTGTCCAAACAGGTTTTGCAGAAATTTTATTTTGAATTTATTGCCTATGGGGTCTTGAGATTTGTAGATGAAATAGTTCTTAAAATAAAAATACTATAGTAGGCCCTTGATTTACCCACTGACTTTATTTGCAAGGATTGGTTGTAACTCAAGTAGGTCAACCGAAGGCTCAGGTTCCTCTACACAGCCTTCAAAGTATCTTCTGGGAGAGGGATTTAGCTCAGTGGCACCATATTTACCTTGCAAGCACAAGGTCCTGAGTTTAATCCCTGCTAAAAAAAAAAAAAAGAAACAATAAAAAATAAGTCTCTCTCCTGTACCCAGGCAGAACTCAGTGTCCTTACAGAGACATTGGCTCTGGATTTCTCAGTGAACCCCACACAGGAAAGGATGTTGTAGTGTTCCTTCCAGGACTCTTTAAGGGCTAAATCTGAATCTGAAGTCATCTAGAAGCACAGCAGCTGGCATTTGGGTTAAAAGTCAAGACTTTGGTCATCAGTTAAAACTAAAATTCTGGTTTTAATCCAAGTTGTTCACATGTCAAGCTAGTCATAACTTGAGAGTCCACTGTATTTTCCTTGTATGTTTGTGTTTAAGATACACATTTTTATTGCTGATACCTTAGGGAATTACTATTTTTCATTGTTTATTGGCACTTTTTAGGTGTAAAGTATAGTTGCATTCCTCATTGGGATCATGTACCTTTACGTGATGAATCTTGGTTCTTAATGTTTCCTCATACCCCTGACCTCCCATCACCCCTTCCATCCTTCTCTATTTACAAATACTTTGTTTCCATATTTTCCTTTTCTAATATTTTTTCTTTTCCCTTCTTGCCGTTCCCCTCCCTTCCTACTTCTTCTACTCCTTTAGCCCTTTCCTTATTTCATTTTATCAACTATACAATTTGAAACTTCTTTACATTTTTTTGTTTTTCACAATAAGCTATTCAGTGTTTAAATGTGTGTCCTATTTACTTCGCTTAAGATTGTAGTTTCAATATGCATCCATTTATCTATAAATGATTCTATTTTCCCATTCTTTATTGCTGAGTAGTACTCCATTTAAAAAGAATATCCTCATCTTTTTTAATCCAGTCTCCAGATGTTTGGCAATTGGTCTGTTTCCCAGTTTTAGCTTTTACAAACTGTGCTGCTATAAACATAGGTGAGCATATATTGCTGTGGTATGATTATTTCAGTTCTTTCAGAAAGATAACCAGCAGAGGGATAGCTGAGTCAAATGGAACCTCTAATCCTAGTTTTTTGCGGTATCTCCATATTGATTTCCACAGTGGTTGCACCAGTCTCCACTCCCACCAACAATGAAGAAGGGTTCCTTTATCCCCAAAACCCCACCAACATTTGTTATTGGTTGATTTCTTGATAGCAGCCATTCTTTCTGGGGTGAAGTAGGATCTCAGTGTTGTTTTCATCTGCATCTCTCAAATGACTGGTGATACTGAACATTTTTTCATATATTTATTTGCTGCTCCTTAAGAAATTATTGACTGTGAGAATTTATGCAGAAGCAGACTGCTTGTGCTCCAATTAAGTTTCAGTGAAATAAATGATATGAAGCAGATTGTATTCTTTGCTAAGTGAAGAGATTAATATGGCTACAACTTTGTCACGGTGATAATTTAGTTGCATCTATATTTGCAAGTAGGAGAAGGGAAAGAAAATAAATCACTAATTTATCTTTCAAAGATATGGCAGTTGTATTTTGTGCCATTGAGGGCAATGACCATCTGATTAAAAGAGCTTTTGATGCCTCAGAATGAGTCTTGAAAAGAGACAATGAACTTGTGATTGTCCCACGTCAGCCAACCAAGTAGCTGAGATAACAGGTGTTTCACCTTGCTTGGTGACAAAGATCTTTTTTAAGACCAGAGCACATTGCACCCAAGTCTGCCTTTGCCACTGGTAAAGAGTGATGGTGTAAAGTTAGTTTTTCCACAGTATGAAGCAGAGACACACTGCTGACTCTCATCCACCTCTAGTGACCCACTGTCTAGAGCTTCCAGTGTTAAAGTTGCCTTTAGTCCAGCTACTTCAGATTCCTATCAATTGGTGCATCATTTATGAAATAAGTGTTATACAGTACCCAGTCATATGTGTTGAGATTATACTTTATGTTAGATCAGGTCTAAATATTATAAACATATTTAGATCTCTTCAAAGATGTTAATTTCTTTCTCTTTTGCAGGTGAGGAAGATTTAAAAAGTAAAACCCTCCCTGAAGTTAGATATGATTATTCTTCTTTCTTTTCATTTTATTTTATTTATTTTTTGCTGTGATTTTTAGCTATTTTATTTAAGGGTCCATGATGTATTGTGTTCACAAAATAACACACTTGTGAATGTTCACCTGTTTTTCAAAAATTATATTTCTTCAAAAACTCTCCATACTAGTCATTCATGCTAATCGACATCACTGAAAATAACCCAAGATGAAAATTTATAGTTTCATCTTTATGTAGAAATATGAATTGACTCAAAAGGCAAAGGATTGACCTGCTCTAGAAACCTGCAGGTCAAGTTCTCAATCTTTAAAACTGAGCAAAAATGCCCAGTGCAGTCACTGTAGCTATGTGTTTGGCCTTCTCTTTGTAGCTATGTTTAAGCATGAAAAGTGACCATACAGATTGCCAAAAGCTAACTTGCATAGCAATGATAAAATGCAAAGGGATTTGAAGTGGTGTTGAGATTCCAGTAGCACAGACTTGAAAAACTGAATGCTTAGATAAAATTCCCATAGCTTTATTTAATTGAGGTCATTGTAACACAAGATTTGATGCAGTAATCTGTATTAACATGTGATTAATCAAAGAGTGCACTTGCTACCACAAACTTGGGTCCTGTGCCTAGAATTGTTTTGTTTTTCGCCCAAGAATCACTTGCTCTTGAAGTCATAGGTTTTTTAGGCACTTTTTTTAAAAAACAGAAACCCATCATATGCCCATCTTCAAAATGGAAGCTCCTATTGATT
>NW_022900942.1:53774992-53784232 GCF_012274545.1 Fukomys damarensis | reverse complement strand
TACATACATACACTAGGTAAAGTGTGATTTATCAAATAAGCAAGTGTCTCTATCTTGAGGATTAAGTTGTATTAGAAACTTGACTCTTTATTTGCTTAGAAAGAAAACATTCCGTAAAAAGTATTCAAGAATTAGATCTGTAAGAATAACCCATGTGAGACAGGCCTGTCAGCAACAGTTGAACAAGATGTAGCTCCAGAAGTTAGGGAGAAGACTTCGCTGGAACCCTAGGATCCTAACCATCCAGATTAATGAGTGGAAAACTCTGAGGACAGGAATTAGGGTACCTTAATGATTTTTAGAAATATCTTTTCAACAGGCACAGACCTTTGGGAGGCTCAAACCCTAAACCCCAATGAACTACCATCTTCTGTTTTAGTTACCACCTTTAAAGCAATAGGATTTGGGAATAGGGAGGAGAGAAAGGATGGAAAGAAGCCACTAATATAAGTGGGAGGGCTTCAAGGGCAAATTGTTTTAGGGACTTTGTACATTTTGTTAGGACTAACTTTTCTTGTCTGGAGCAGGCTCTACTTTTTAATTTTTTTTTTCTAATGCCCCAAAATCATACCATAGAGTACTAACCTCTGGGATGGACAAAAATTTATTTACTTGGAATGGCTTGGCACAGAAGTAGAGTTAGGACTCAATTTTCTGCTATTCTAAGGTAAACGTAAGTGAAGGAACTTCTTGGAAACAATTGCAAAGGTGTCATTCCTCCTCTGGCTATCCTTTCTCACTACTGCTAGGGTTTTCAGGATGGCTCTTTGGCCTTGCAGAGCATGCTGAGTGGCAAGCTGAGCTCATATACTGTGAAAACAGGTAAATGACTCAAGGCACATTATCACAGATGAAAAAGAGATTCAGGTGACAAAGACAGCCAACAGGATTAAATTCCATGGTAAAGATATGCTATATTCACTGTGGCCATGGGACCAAGAAAAAAAAAATGATCCTAAATAAGATGCGAAAGGTAGCACAACAGGCTACTGCACAAGGGCCAAGCATACAGAACTGTACCTATGTATTTTAGGCTGCAGTTGCCAATCCCCTACAGTTGGGAAACCTCTGGCCTCTGATGTTACTTTAGCCCCAAGTGACAGGTACAGAGAAGCCTCCAGATATCAGGCCTCAGTGACACATTTCTCCACAGTGATTGGTACCATTTTGGAAATCCGGTCTCAAAGGTTCTAAAGAATACTAATGCAGTAAAAAGAAATCACCTGTCTGTATAAAGTGATTTATAGATGTGTTTATTGGGGAAAATGGCTTCATACAAACTGTTGATTTAGGAAGTACAGCTGTGGTAATAGAAACTTTTAGGTAAGTTTGGTGCTAAAATTATTCTATAAAACTGTTTATACCTGTTATAAATAAGGGACAGTTCTTATTGTTCCTGGAGTTTGCAGACCAATTCTGTTCCAGCTCCACTGAAAAATGATTTTTCTCACAACTGGTAGCAAAGATTCCCAAATTTACAAAAAGTCATCACCACTGCATCATTTTGATTAATTTCTGATTGCCATAGGATAGGAGCTACAATATGCATGTCCTTGATACCAAGTACAGAAAAGAGATTAGAAAGCTCACCTTATCAAAATTCAGTTCAATGAGAAAAAAAAAACATAAAAAAGTGCAAAATATGTGTAATTCCTGGCAGTTCATACATAGGATTTTTCTTTTCTTTTCTTTTCTTTTCTTTTCTTTTTTTTTTTTTTTTTTTTTTTTTTTTGAGACAGGGTCTCACTATGTAGTTGAGACTGACTTGAATCTCACTATGTAGCCCCGGATGGTCTCGAACTCAGTGATTCTCCTGCCTCAACCTCTCGAGTGCTGGAATTACAGAAGTGTGCCACCGTGCCTGGCCAGTTTTTCTAACTATTGATCATAGAAGTTTCCATTCATGTAATGAAAGTACAGTGGATTTTACTTCATTGTTAATATACAAATTTTTGCTTCAAAGTGCTTACTTTTTTTTTTTCTTTTTTTGATACTGGGGATTGAACTCGGGTCCTGGCGCTTGCAAGGCAGGCCACCGAACCACTGAGCTAAATCCCTGGCCCCATAAAGTGCTTACTTTTTTACATAAAAATGGAGATCAAGAGGGTTGCAATAATTTTTTTAAACAAATCCACCTCATATGTTTCAGCCTCCTCCTTTCCCTTTCTTTAGTGCAACATGGTACAGCAGCCTCATCAAAAAGGTCCATTTCAAAGATGTTCCTGAAACTTCCCCTACAGCGGCACTCGAGGGGTCCCATTAGGGGTAGCTCTTTTTTTTTTTCTGTAGCTGATTCTGAAGCTTTCGAGATTTCACCACTTTCATCCTCACTTCAAAAACCTCATGGATGGCCTTCCAGAAGCAATGGAAACTGTAGTCAATAAGCCCTTTTCTTTCAAAGCTTTCCTCTCTGATAAAGCCAACAAGAGCCAGGAACTTTGTCACCTCTTTTAAGTAAAGAAGTATTGTTTTTTCAGCTTTATGATGGTTGTTAATTCATTGTCACACAGGGTTCCTGCCCCATCTTTTATGAGACCCTAAATACAAGAGATGTCGATAAGTTCATAGGTTTGTATATCCACTGGAATGCTATCAGTTGCAATGTAAATTTTGCTGATCACATCAAATAGAAATGTCCTTTCAATTCCAGAATTTGAGATGAAGATGTTTAGCACATTCTCCAGAGTTGGGAGTCGTGGAATCAGTTTCTGAACCACCTGGCTAAATCTTCAAATATTGAATGATCATATATGCTTGTCAGATAAAAGCTGAGGTGAATTTTTTCTAATCCAGCATCTGTGAGATCATCATTTGCCCTCTGGTGAATGTCTCTGGGTTTCAATTTTGTGGTCATATGACAGACCATCCACTTTATGAACAAACACTTCAAAGCTGATGTCAGGGTTCACCTTGTAGGCCCTGGTCACTGTGAGATGGAGCCAGGTAGGGCTGACAGAGGAGCTGGTGGAAACCTCTTGCCGGCATATCTTGTTAGTAGTCTTCAAGAACAGTGCTTTGTTGAGAGACATTTTGTGGCCGGGCATAGTTGCGCTTGCCTGTAATCCCAGCACTCGAGAGGCTGAGGCAGGAGGATCGCTATGAGTTCGAGACCAGCTTGGACTACATAGTGAGTTCCAGGTCAGTCTCAACTACATAGTGAGACCCTCTTCTCAAAACAACAACAACAACAACAACAACAACAACAACAAAAGAAACATTTTGTGAAAGACAACTTTCTGAATAGACGACTTGCCAGTTCTCCTCAGATCCGTGAGCAGGATTCTCGGCTTCACCTCAGATCTGAAAGGATCCCTGAAATCCAGAACTTGGGAGACAGTCTCCCACTTTCAGATCTGGGCTAGGTGGCATTCCAGTGCCCCCAACACTGCAGTGCCCAAGCCCTCAATGCGTAGCAGCATGCTGGGTATCTGGCTACGATTATTCCTACTGTGAGCTTTCCCTTACGGCCGTGCGCCTAGACCCAAATGAGTGGCAATGAATAAACATACAGGTATATATTGCACAGTAGCAACACATTCATCTCTCTTGTTGGTTCCGAGTTTGTTGTACAGATTAAGTGCAGTCATTTCTCACCATTTTTAGTTCTCTTTTGAAAGTAAAATAGCAAGTAAGAAGGCAGGGAAGGCACAAAAATCAGGGTCCGCCTGGTTCCAAAATACAGAGAGCCACCAAGTCCTGACTGCTCTTTCCCTTCAACCCTGATGGCTAAACAGAAGCCACCTTCCTTGGCAGAGGAAGTGAAGTCAAGCTGGAGAAACTATGACAGCTCTCACCTGTCTCTCTCATTTCTGGGAACCGAAAGGCAAAAGCATTTCCTTCTGTGGAAATACGATGAGTATAAAGGAGTTTCTCCCACAAAGGAAAGAATACTCAATTCACAAGCAAAGTGAACATAAACATAAATCTGCTACTTACTAGCAGTTTTTCTTTGCAAAATTATTCACATTTTAGGCTTTGGTATTATCACAAGGAAAATTAAAAATTAATTCCTCACTCGAAGAATTTGTCCTAGCAAGTAATAGAAAAGCATTTATGCAATGAAAGTGTGAAATAAGTAGCATACAATATTGCATTTGCAAACCATAAAAATAATTTCTTTGAGCCTCAGTTTCTTCTCCATAAAAGAGGCTTAATGTATGTATTTCATAGAACTGCAGGAAAATTATCTAAGATAGCATGTGTGATATGAAAATACCTGACACTCAATAAGAGTTGGTTATAGTAAAATCGACGACCCCAGCCTCTCCTCTTGGTGTTCTGTACTTCTTTTCCTCAGCCTGTAGGGTGGGATGTGCTGTTCTCCCCGCATTTCCCCTGGCTCAGAGATGTTCTTAACCATTTCCACCACCATGACACTCTTCAGGGAAAGCCTATATATTCTCCAGTAGCCTCTATATAGCTTCTTCATTTATATGTGCTGTTGGGTGACATCCAGTGGAAAGGCAGGCTCACAAAAACGTTACACTATGTCCTCGGCCACCTAAATCACCAGATCTGACATCATGTAACTTCTGGTTCTTCCCTAAAGTCAATATGACCATGTAATGTAAATGTTTAATCAATTTAGGACACTGAAGTAGCCACAGCAGCACAATTAAAGATGCTTTGTATATAATACAGGACATATGATGTATATAAGACATTTATAAAATTTTGTATATAATGAACTATTACTTAAATTTTTAATGTTTCCCAAAGATCCATATGTTAAATGCTCAATTGTCATTTTGTGGGACTGTTGGTAGGTGGTACATCCTTCAACAAGTGGGCCTCATAGAAGGAATTAGGTTATTGTGGCCCTGAAGGGCACTGTGGGAACCCAGGTCCTTCCTGGCTCTCTTTTTGCTTTTCAGATACTATGAGAAGAGCAGGTCTCCTCGAACATGTTCTCTTGCCATAATGTAATATTCTGCCACAGTTCCAAAACTATAGGGCCAATTACCATGGACTGAAACCTCTTAAACCGTGAGCTTCAACAAACCTTTTCACCTATTAAGATCATTATGTCAGGTGTTTTGTTACAATAATGAAAAGCTGACTACTGCATGACTATCATATGAAAGTAAGTGCATGGCTGTTTCCCATCATAATTCTTTAGTTATAGATATTAAATTTCTGTTACTTTATGAAAAAATTCTGTGGTTAGTAAATATGTACAAGAAGCTAAGAAAGGTAGTACACAGATATGATCCTAGCATTCTAGGCAGCTGAGGCAGGAGGATTAAAATTCTAGCTGAGCCTGGGGCAAATTAGCAACTTAATGCAACCTTTTCTCAAAATAAAAATTGTGGAAAGGACTGGGAATATAGCTCAGTGTGAAGGCTACAGGCCAGTCTCCAGTATAGTAGGGAAGCAAAAAGAAAAAAAGAAAAGAAAATTCATAGATTTAGAGGCCATTTAAATAATAAATATTATATTGTAGCAGGCATATAGAATTATAAAAAACTAGAAGATATAAAAATATGTAAAAGAGATTTTAGAAGTTTTAAAGAGATAATTTGTGCTTTCTCTGAAATCCTATGCTCTGGGCCAACATCTACGTCACTTGCACCTAAAGCAAGTCCTACTGGCACTGGGCTACTGAAGATGTTATCTCCAGGGTAATTCCTTATGCTTGGTTACAGGTTACTGTTATAGGGCCCTGAGGTCATTTTCTGTATTGGGCAGAGCAGAGAAATTCCTGGGGTGAGGCCCAAGGACCTATGAATTAGGGTAGCAGAACTCCATTCCTTCTTATGAAAGGAAGAGTGAAGTTGACAGACTAGAAATAGGCAGAAGTAGACAGCTGGATATAGTACCAGCGCCATTTTATTTGAAATCTTTCGTGAGTGGCTATTTGTATTGTGTCTTCCTAAATCCCATTCGCTGTGTTTCAGCAAATGTAAAGACTCACATCCTTTCAGGTTAACTGGCATTTCTGTTTGTCATCAAAATTCTGGGCTATATCTTCAATTGGAAAAAGTATTTTGCAAAATGCTTGAAATGTTGTTACAGTGCATTCAGGATAAAGCTCGAAACACATTGTTTCAGCGCTTGTTATGTCCACTTTTAGTGAGATGGGGAAAAGCTGAAATCAAACATGTGTGAACTGTCTTCCATTGTGCAAATAAATTCTTGCCTTGGAGTGGTTCTTAAATGTGAGAGTTTGCTAGACCAGCTCTAAAGTAGAAGGGAGAGGTTACATTCTAACAGGCCAGGGCACCAGATTTTACATTGTAAATACCTAATTCACTGTCAAGAAATAAAGTTAATAGAAAAGCTAACAGAATTCAAGCATGTCAGCAGTTCTGAAATAGAAGTAATATTAACAAACAGCTGTTGCATATTCATTATGTGCTTGGGCCTGTTCCAAACATCTGACAATGTGTTAACTCATTTTAATCTTATAACAAACTGATAAAACTGTGTACCATGTATAGGTGTGTCTTACTTCTTAGAGGTTACTTGGCTAAGATGACTCTTTTAGCTCAAGGTGACAGGTGTGCACTTGTTAGAGGATCGCAGAGACTGCTGGACGTGAACTTGGATGCTCATTGTGCAATGGTCCTCCCCTCTTATGAAGTAAGAGAAACCCAGGAGAAGCATGGATTTTCCCAGTGATTTCTAAATCCACGATGAGCAGGAGGAAAGCACACAAGAGCTATAAAGTACCTTTCTCATCTTTCCTGAGTGGGTCTTAGTAAAACCAAGTTTCTTTTGCTAAGTCTGAATTCGCTGGAGAGGATGAATGTGTCTTCAGGCTTTCCTCACTACCTTCCCTCCCATGCTTGAAAAAACATGAAGTAATTGGAAGCAGCCTCTGCTCTCAGGGAATTCTGCATTTTGTCCTTCAAACTTGAAGTCCGCAAGGTTAGTCTGCTTGTCACCAAAGTGGAGGAAAGGTTAAAAAAGAAAAAAAAAAAGAAGTTTTTCTTTGTACTAATAATTACTCTAACCCAGTCTCTGGAGCAGAATATAATTAAAATATGTCCAATAACTCAAATCTTTTCTGTTTATTTATTTATTTTTCTTTTCACAATTATACTCTCAAAAAACTAATGGCAGCATTGTTGCCTTTCTATCAGGGACCACCAGAAATGCTCAAGTCCAGGAGTGAGCTCTCCCTGGCTGACTTTACCTATCTATTCCAGCCACTCTTTCCTATTCTAATCAGCAGAGGATATCTCAAGACTAACCGTATAATTTGGGATGATGTTAAAGCTGCTGTGATTTGATTTTACTTGCTATTAGTGACTTTGATATGTAACAGTAACTCAAACTTGGCATGGTCCCAGTTGAATTCTTCATCATAACCTTCCTCCCCCGTCTTCAAAAACACATCAAACCAGCTGACATTTGCCCTCTTCATCTCAGCAAATGGTGCTCTTTGGCTCACAACAAAAACTAACAAGACACCTGGACTGCTCACTTTTCCTCAGTTCCCATAGTGAGGTAAGCATTATGAGTCATATCCTAAATAATACATTTTATTGAAGATTTTTCAAGGTAAAGGTTTAAAAAATCCCCTGATTTATCACCATCTCACTGAGAAGCCACAAGGCTCCTGGTGTTACTCCACTTTGGGATAATGGTCCCCTGCATCTTTCTGCTATACATTGAGCCAAGCACGAGAACAGCATCATGTGTAAAAAACAAAAGTCAGAGTCTGGGTACCAAACAATATCAGTTTAGATGCAAGTTGAGAAAGAAGTGCTGTAAGGGCCCATGTGCTCCCCATTTCAGCTTTGCTGAATTTGGATTGCTGGAGAAGGGAAATCCCTTCCAAGGAGAAGCCTCATGTCAGCATTGCTGTCCAGCTTCTAAGTGATTGCCCAATGCCAGGGTAGGTCAGAGCCAAGCAAACCTGACTGTCAGTAGTAATGGGCCATACAATCTTAATTATTTCCTCATGTAGGGGACTTGCCCCACATTAAATCCTTCTGGGTCTGTTTTAAAAAGACTTATCATTCAACTTATTTGGATCTCATCTGCTGATATTCTCCCTGAAGTCACATTTTTCCTTGGCTACAGCAGCAGCAACTTTTCGACTGGTTACTCTGTTTTCACTTAGACACTATCTTCATAGCCTGGATTAATTGCCCTCATCACGTGGCCTACTCAAATCCCATAATCCCGTCTCTGTAGCAGCCAGTGTAAATTTTAAAAACAAGATCATAGAACACCATTCCCTTATAATACTGCAATGACTTCCTGTTAGGCTTAGAATAAAATTCTACAATAGCTGTAGAATCTTCATGGTTCATGTAACAATAATCACAGGTCAACTTGGGCAGATCAAGAAATTCCTAGCCAATGAGTAAAGCACACTTTGGGGTGAATCTGTATTGTAGGGGGTTGAAAAAGATGACCTGCATGTAGGCCAGCCACGTGAGAAAGACAGACCCAACCAAACTGGCCGGCATCATCCAATAAACATACAGCTTAGACACAGTAAAAGGAAAAGGAGGAGGAGATTGGTGCCCTTTTTAGAGCTTCTACTTTGCTTGAGCAACTGCATCTTTTGCTTCTGCGGTTGACCTCAGATGCCAGTTCCTTCAGCCTCCAGTGGGAGCTCATACCAGCAAATCTCCAGGGAGCTTCTGGACCTTCAGCCACAGACTGGTGCCACATCCTTGATCTGTCTTGTTCTGCAGCTTCCAGGTTCTGGGATTGAGCAGCTCCAGGATGCTCTGACTTTCCAGCGTATAGATGGCCCTTATGAACACTTTCAGTTCTGGTCCTATAAGCCTACCTAATAAAGCTCTTAATCAATTCCATCTTATCCATCTTTCTGACTGGGTATCTTTCTGGTTCCTTACCAGTTAGGTTGTAATCATTCTCACCTTCCTCTGTCCTCTGAATATTCAAAGCTTAATTTAAAAAAAAAAAAGAGTGGTTGCATTTGTTATCTTTCTCCCTGGTGTACATAGCTATTTCTTGTAAAAAAAAAATTGTCATCAATGGAGCAAAACCTCCTCTGACCAAAAGTACTCCCACTCCCAGCCCTTTCTCGTTGCGATACTTATTAGTCTCTAAAATTATGGTTTTATTTGTTTACATGGTTACTGTTTACCCTTCACTGTTTACCTTTTGTATATATACAAATATATGCTCCTTATACATGGACTAAATCTATTTTATTTATAGATGTAGTCTACATTATAAGAACTTAGTAAATATTACAAGAATATTTAAACAATTTCTTTGGTATAACTATTTGGAACATGAGTTTATAGTGAT
>NW_022900942.1:53758575-53774800 GCF_012274545.1 Fukomys damarensis | reverse complement strand
ATATATATATATATCACAATTTAAAGTCAAAGACACAGCTCTTTCAAGAAATGTAGTTTGTTTGCCCCTTCTTATATCTAGACTATGTTTTAATTTAAGTCTTTGAAAACTAGCTATTTCCAGATCTTATTTCTTGGGATGTTCACTTTGGAAACTAACCACCATATCAAGAGAAAAGCAACTATTCCATTTGGAGAATCATGTAGGATTTTTTATCCCAGCCAAAGTTGAGGTTCTAGTCACCAGCCAACTTCTACCTCCAAACAACTGAGTGGAACCTTCATATTAGAATTCAGTGATTTGTTCTTTACTCCCTGTGAAAGGAGATAGAGACTAAATACTTTCCTTATGGACTATATACTCTCTGTCACCATTACTCAGTTCTCCCATTGTGCAAAAGTAACTGTACTTAAACAAGTGTTTATGGTAATATATAATCAAATGAACAAGACTGCGTTCCAGTAAAACTTTATTCAATAAACAGACCATGAGCTAGATTTGGCCATACACTTGCTAATTTGTCAATATGTATATTAGACCATTCTAAGCCCAGTCAATGATTTTGTTCACAGCCTTCCAGCTAATCTAGTTGATCAAACGCGGAATGGAGGTGAATTGTCCCAGTAAGCCTTACCCAAATTATGGACTTGTGAACAAAATAAGTGCTCTCATTGTATTGAGATATTACATCAGAGATAATTTATTATGCATAGACAACTGGAACAGGGTGAAACTCAGTCTTTTTCAAATAGGGCAAAATCTGCTGTATTAAATGTTAGATGGGAGTAAATTTCTCTATATTTAAAAATATTTCCACAATACATATTATAACATCAGGTCAAGATCTGTTATCTGGGCATGCTATGAATCACATTATTTCAACTTGATGCTTTATGGTCCTAAAGTGCACACACGTAGGATATGACTAAAATAAAGTATGGATGATAATACACATCCTGAACTACTTAGCTTCAAATAAAACATTCAATGGCATTCAAAGCAAAGTAATAACAAGTTGGTTTTGGCTATTGTAAAGTTGTGATCATTTTTTTTCTGAAAATATACTGCATACAAACATTTGCCTATGAGAAAAAAGAAAATAATATGCTCATTTGAAGTCCAATGTAGAAAAATTGTAATAGTTATGTAGGAAGTTTCAGATCTCAGGCACAAAATGCCCACTCAGAAAAGTTCAAAAAGCTTTTGGTAAGTTTATGAATTGGCTAATATATTTTCACTCATGTGCATGTGTAAAGAAAAGTACGGTTTTAGAAAGTTATAGTATGAAAGATTTCAATTTTTTAGTTTTATTTTCTCCACATTAAGAGACATTTAACTTTATCAATGAACTAGTAGTATCATGTTAAGGAAGTTTATGCTTTTAAATCTCATTTTTACTAGTGACAGAATATCTGAGAATTTAGGGAGCACATCATGTGACCATTGGACATAACGTGGTTTTTTAAAGGTTATTGATTAGTTTTCAATCTTTTAAGATACTTGAAAGAATTTGCCTTATAACTGTTCTCTATAATACATGAAATATTTCCTTCTACTATTATGTCAACAATGGAGCAAATATAATGATATAAATGTTCTAGATATATTTTCAGCTTTGCAAATAGTGACCAATATTAATTGAAGCTATGCCTGACCTTTGGCTCTTCTGTCTGAAGAGATTAATGGCAATTACTTTGTCTAGGAAACTATGAGAAAACAAAGAACCAGAAAACGTGCTTAGACAGAAATGCCAGTACAAATTTATTGAATCTTTAGCTTTCTCAAATAAGGAAAAATTGAAGAGTTATAATAAAGGTGGCACTATTTCAAAGCACATGTTTAAAAAAATTTCTGCTGGGTGATTAGTAAGAAACAATTCTTTTAATCCCAAATGTTGAATATTTAACATTACAGTTGCATTTTAAATGCCTGAGCACTGTACAAAACTTTTACTGGACCACCATAAGGTGATGGGGGTTTCTCAAATTTCTTTCAATGTAAATTCATGCAACTTGGGAAACTGTGTCAGGGTAACTTGAAATTTTCCTTTTAGTTTGTGTCAAATGTGCATTAAACAGACAGTTTAAATGAAACGATTTGAGATCTCAGGTCTTTTAGTTTTCTTCAAGTATCACCTTCATGGTTGTCTATGGTGATGCTTGAGGTTACTATGGTTAAGAGGAAAGGTGCTCAAACAAAACAAAACAAACAAAAAAACAAAAAAAAAAACAAGGGCTGGGGATTTAGCTCAGTGGTTCGGTGGCCTGCCTTGCAGAGCAAGGACCTGAGTTCAATCCCCGGTACCAAAAAAATTAATTAATTGATTAATTAAAAAAAAAAAAGAGGAAAGGTGCTAACAGAACATGGGATTTTCTGAAGTGATTTTTCTCTCCCTCGTTCTGCTGTTGTTGCTTTGTTTCAGGGGAGTTGGTAGCTGCCTTTTAGTTCTATGATAGCTCAGGAAAACCTGCATGTTAATTTTCTTCCCTTAAGTAAAAGCTTGCTAATCTCATGAGGTATTGCACAGTTTAAAGTGATAAAGAGAAAAACGGTTAAGCTAAGAAAAGTGTTCCACAGAGCTTCTGATGAGTGGGAACACATCTGCCACACAGTAGAATGTGACATCCTTTGGCTCATCGCTTCCAGAGGATGCAGAAAAGAATGGATGCTGTGTGGTAGGCATCTGGTTTGAACACCAGCAGAGAAAAGTGTAATCGCTGATCTCAGAGTCATTTGACCTGTGGATTAAGTAGGAGTGGTCTAGTCCCCTTTGTGCTTTTCCCTATGGAGATTACTCTTCCACAAGCCATCTTCAGCCTAACAAGGCCTCACCCCTTCTTGTTTGCTTTATATTTGGATACTCACTTTCCTTAAGAGCTACAATGACAATAGTCAGTGAACTATTCAGGACCTCATCAGTGTTTCACATGTTATCCTGAATGACGAGATGCTGAGAACAGCACTGTTGCGGGTACGTGTGCATGCCAGCTATGGGAGTCAATAGTCAGCATGCATCCTTTGAGACCAACTGGAGGAATCTGAGCAGCATAAATCCTTCCTGACAAGAAGATGGATTTCTTTCCTCATTGAGTTTATTGGCACATTTTAGGTATACAGTACAGTTCCATTCATTGTTGGGATCTTGTACCTCTACGTGACAGATCTTGGTTCTCCATTTAGCCCCTTGTCCCTGCCCTCCCTTTACCCCTCCTCCTTCCCCTTTAGAATATGGATTTGGAAAGGTGTGCCACAATAATATACTGGAAGATACTGTTTCAAACCAGTAAGTTTTGGAGCAATTCGTTATATATTAACAGACAACTAATATGTAGTTTATCTCTCTGGCCCAGTAAATGACATCATAGCAAAGCTACACTATGAAATAAGGATAACTGTGTTCCATTACATACTCTGTTTCCAAGTCTTTGTTTTCACTCCTCAAACATTGAAAAGGCCGGGTATGTAGCTTCAGTGGTGCCGTGCCTGCCTGGCAAGCCCGGAGTCCTGAGTTTGATCTCTGGTACTGAAAATAGAAAAAGAGAGAAAGAAAACTTGGAGTAGCACTCACCACGTTGGACCTCCATCTCCCACATACCCCACTGAGAGTTTTCTTTACTATTCCTCATTCCTAAGATCCTAAAACTGGTCTGATTATCCTTCAACATAAATTTGATGTATTATTCCAGGTTATATTCAGATCCAGATATGAGCGCCTTCACTGATACATAATGAAAACGATACTCAAATCTTCTAAATATTTGTAAATCAAGATTACTACCCCAGATGGTGAGACAGAAAGGTGTACTTGTGCTTAAATTTGGACATGATACACAAGTTCCTCTGACCAAAGGAAGCCACATAATTAAGTTCATTACCAATGAAGTGAGGTGAACAGTTTACAGATAATAACAGAGGTCACCATAGTAACAGTTCACATCTTAAAATTCTGATTGAAAGGAGATGAAAATTCTAAGCATTATCATGTCTTTCTTTTCTCATCCCCTTTATTGACATGTTTCCTTTCTTCATTATTCTTTATAGTTTTAAGAAGTGCCTCAAGCCCTACTCATCATTTCTTCTCTATAATCTATTTAATACTGAATTATATTTCTTCTTGATTTAAGCAGCTTCTTACAACTAGCTGCTATGAATTATAAAATGCATTATATATTTTGTGTTCCTATATAGTATTAGCTTTAACCGATGTATATTCGGTTCTTCTCTAATTGTCTTATTCATTCCCTTTTGCCTAACTGAAAATAAAAAGAAAAAGTCATCATTTTTAATTTGACTCTCCCAATTTCAAATACTATCACAACTAATTTTTGATATAGCAATCTAAATCACATACTAATGCAGGCATGAGTTTCCTCTTTTGCTATTAATTGAAATAATCTATAATAAACTCTATTTGGAAATTAAATTTACCTTCTAAATAAAATGTGTTCCTGGCTGAGATTTTTCCAAATGAATATGACAAAAAGCTTTTCAACTAGAATTGGAATAAGCATTTAAATTTATATGTACACAGACATGAACTGAGGTCGCAAAGATTAAGTAACTTTCCCACAGGCAGAAAACAAAGCACAATTACAACTAGCATTTTAGTTCTAAATAACCAGCCCCATATAATATACTATCTTATCTTCTTCCTTCCTCTATCCAGTCCTTTCTTATTTTCTGCTTGGCCTATTCGCCTTTCTTCTTTCCTTTAAAAAGAAAAATTGTTATTGACTACTCTAGATATTCTTCAATAATGACAAATGACATTTTACCATTATAAATAGTTACATAATACCTCTTACTATGTGATGGTATTGTCATTGATATTTGAACTTCAGTTGGTTCCTCACACTACCTCTTCTGTGATCAGAGACACAGAAGCAGTAGCATATGATTCTAGAATAGGGATCAGATGGAGGTTAGAAAAGTGAGAGTAAGAATTTGCCAGATAGAAATTTCGCCTACTTTACATTTAGCCTCAGATTCCCATAGTGCTCATTCTGTCACAGCATAAAGATTATTTTACAAAGATATTATGTTTTGAAAAACGACTTTGAAAGGGTTAAATGTTGCCTTTGCAGTGAGTGTTTCTTGGGAATTTTAATAAGCCTGAGCTCCTGCAATTCAGCAGATAACAGTCCCTGGGATTGCTGTGTGTCCAGACCTGTGCAAAGACATGTTCTCATGGCTGCACAACTCTTGTAGAAATTGCTCTTGGAATGACCCAGCTTCAGAGAAGATGAATCCACAAAGTGTTGGAGGAGCTATCACAATGCTGAAACTCTTGTTGGAGCCGTAACCTTTGGATTCCAAAGCCAACTGGACAGGGAGGATAATGGTGTCAGAGAGAAGACTGCTGTCAACCTCCATCAGATAGAGAAGGGTCCCTGGGCAATGGCAGAAGAACTATCCTCCTCATACCAGAACTATTGCTCCCCTTAGACCCCTTGAAGTCATAGGTAGGAAAAAGATTTGCTTCAGCATAGCACATAGAGCAGAGTCTCAAAAAGGATTGTCTGGTGCTCTGTGGAACAATGCCCAGAGTAATTAACTCTGCATACTTTGGCTGACTATGATGGTGCTTAAGTGAAGTGATGAGTTGTACAGTCCTGAAGGATATAGTTGTTGGAATTCTTTATTATAAACAGGATGGAGAAGTAGTAGTTTCTTCCTACATGGTATTATAGTGTTTCTAATCAGGAAATGAGTTTGTATGTGTAGGATCTCTTACGAATTCTGTGTGCTTTTTGTCCCAGGAGTGTAAGAAAACTGCTCTTTTTATACCACTAAGCGATGCAATGTGTACACTAAACAGATGGAAGCAGCTTGACTTTAGCATAAGTGTTAGAATATGCAGCTTAAGTGTAGAAATCCACAAGGTTCGACTAGCAGACATTTTTACCATGTAAAAGATCTTTCAAGTTTACCTCTACCAGGTAATTGAGGAATTAAGGCACAAAGTATTAATTTTCAAAATAAAATAATTTTGCATGAAATTAAGGAATGTTAAATGTTTATATATCATTTAATAATTTTAGGGAGGGGAAGGAAAAAGCATCAAGATGCTATCTCTACATGTATCAATACAATACTGAATATATTAATAATATAGCACAAAGGTATACTAATAAAAAGAATTTTTAAAATAAAATAATTTTAAACACAAAAATAACTTAAAATGTATATGATACAAAATGCTTATTAGGCATTAGCCATTATTTTATTAATATTTTTCCCTGAAGATTAAAATTTATTTTTTTCTCATTGAGTTTATTGGTACATTCTAGGTATACAGTACAGTTGCATTCATTACTGGGATCTTGTACCTTTACATGACAGGTTGTCTCGGTTCTCATTTTTTTCCCCTTGTCCCTGCCCTCCCTTTATCCCCTCCTCCCCTCCCCATTTACAAACACTTTATTTCCATTTTTTCATTTTCTTATATTTTTCCCTTATTACCTTTCCCCTACCCATCCCACCTTCCCTACACCTTTAGCCCTTTTCTTCCCATTTCACAATGTCAGTTATCTCATTAGGATCTTATGTACTATTACAGTTTATTCACACCAGAGAAACTATTCAGTATTTACACATTTGTGACTTATTTATTTCACTTAGGAGTATATCCTCAATATGTATCCATTTTCCTATGAATGAATCTAATTTCTCATTCTTTATGGCTGAGTAGTATTCCATTTTATAGAAAAACCGCATCTTCTTTATCCAGTCTCCAGCTGATAGGCAAATGGGCTGTTTCCCAGTTTTAGCTATTATAAACTGTGCTGTATAAACATAGGTGCTCATATATCACTGTGATGTGATTATTTTAATTCTTTTGTAAAGATACTCAGCAGAGGGATGGCTGGTCAAAGAGCTCTAGTTCCAGCTCTTTGAGGTATCTCCATATTGGTTTCCATAGTGGTTGCACCAGTCTGCACTCCAACCAAGAGTGGAAAAGGGTTCCTTCCTTCCCACAAAACAGCCAATATTTGTTATTGGTTGATTTCTTGATAGCAGCCATTCTTTGTGGGGTGAGGGGGAATCTCAGTTTTTTTTTTTCATTTGTATCTGTCAAATAACCAGAAATGTGGAACATTTTTTCATGTATTTACTTGCTGCTTTTACTTCTTTTTATCCAAGCAAAAATGATTGCCCATTAAGTATTTTGTGACCAGGCACCAGAAATGTTTCTGGTGGCCTATCCTAATGAGCTTTCCACAAATAAAAATCCTAAACTAATTGCTGAATAATCCTTTCTAATGTTTGAAATTATGTCCTATAGAATGTTATTATTTCATATTTATCTCTCATTTTTTCTTATAAGGAAATTCTATTAAGTACAAAACACCTAGCAGTTCTCAAATGTAGTTTTAGGATGTGTTTTTTTGCAATATGTACATGTGTGAAAATCAGTATCAGCACTATCTAACAGCATGGCTAAGGTAAGAGTCTGCAGTTGCCTTTGAACTTTGCTTGGCTATTCAATGCCTCTTCCAACCTTTATGCATCATTATTTATTTATTTATTTATTTATAGACAGGATCTCATTATGTAGTGAGACTGACCTGGAGCTCACTATGAAGCCCAGGCTGGTCTCCAACTCAGAGTGATCCTCCTGCCTCAGCCTCCAGAGTGCTGGGATTACAGGTTTGTGCCACCACAACTGGCTATATCCATCCTTTTTGTTGACTTATTTTGTTTCTAATTGCCACATCAAACATTAGGGCTATCTCTGTCATTTATATCGACCAATAAGACATCTGATAAAATGAAAATGTTCTGAACAATTAGTAATTTAATACACTGCCCTCCACATGGTTATTTATGTATTTTAAAAATGTATGTAGAGAGGAAATGTTTGGTCTTCATTAATCCCCACCATCAGGAGCAGGTCAGTGGATGTCTTCCCTACACTTTTCAACTCATATTATTCAAATTGGTGACCATTTTACCTGTAGGTAAGGAAAGATGGCTCTTTTACCAACCCTGTACCTGAATGCAAAGTCAGTACATTTCAATGACTAGTGTATTCTTTAAGTCTGCTCATTCTCTTAAAATATTACTTTGAGAATATCTTTTCAGAAGTTTACCTTACAACTGTAAATCTTTGTTTAAACCAATAAAACTCCATCTTATTTCAGAATCCTATTGAACTTGGTTACATTGTTAGTTGTACTTTGGACATTGTGTATTCTGATTCATTATTTAATTTGCAGTGCCACAAAAGTGACTGGGTGTTTGTAAACAAATTGTAATTATTCTTTTCACTCTTTGGACACTTTGTTTCATGAGAACGATTGCTCATTCAAATTAAAGAGTAGTAAAATTTCAATATAGTAAATTTAGCAAAAATTGTCACCTACAGAAAGTTTTTCTCTAATAAGTATTATCAATTCATAGATGAAAAATAAATGATACGGTGAGATAGTAGTGAGTAGGCCGGCTGTAGGGATACTAATTGTATAAAATAAGATTTAAATCACAAATTATTTCATTTGTACTGCTTTGCACCTTGAGACGGTAATGTAGCATAATATTATTAAAAAGTCAGGGCAGGGAATTTAGCTCAGTGGTTCGGTGGCCTGCCTTGCAAGAGCAAGGACCAGAGTTCGATCCCCGGTACCACACACACACACACACACACACACACACAAAAGTCATAGTCCTAAATCTCCTATGTTAACTTACCAGTAAAAGCTTTCCGCATTGGAGTCAGTAGAATCCATACTGGGTCTACTGTAACCCTAATTTCCCCACCATAGTCAATGGACTATTAATATCAGCTATCGTCTAGGCACACGTGGACATAAATTCCTTGTTACCTTTCAGAAGAAGACTCCAGGTCATTTGATAATGATTCCTTTGGTTTGGATAGCATATCAAGAATGGAAATGGCAGAAAGGGCCGAGCTTTCCGATGGACGACACTAGCTCAAAATCCCCTAGGCAGTCCATAACTCCCTCCGAAAATAAACATGTCCCTTCTTATCAACCAACCCGCAAGCAGCTCCTCCCTCCCTTTCTTGCTATAAGGTTTCTCCACCTCACTAACAATCAATCAGGGGTTCAAGTTTGAACTTGCACCTCCTGGCCTCCTCACAAGTTGGTTGTGTAATAAACATTCTCTTTTTGCAAAAATCTTGGCTTCTATCCGCATCAAACAGAGAGATTTTGCTCAATAATATTATTTTGACCCAGATTCTGTGCAATTTTCTTAAGCCAATAGTCCTTCTTGAGAACAAAGTATTAACTAATCAAAAAATAGTGTATGTGTAAAGACCATGAGTTCTGATATTCAGAATAAAAGATAACAAGGTGTTAGAAAAGTAAAACAAAGACATCATCAAAAGGGGAAGATAAGGCTGGGATTCTGTCCAAGTCAAGTCCTATATTGCAGAAGTACAGCTCAGCTAGGACAAAAACAGGTGATAGGTTGTTTTAATATACTTTTTGGCTTTTCGCTTTTAAAATGCATTGGAATTTTGTGTTTTTTAGAGAAGTATGTTAAATTATTTTTTCACTAAAATGAAAGGTAGAGTGTAAAAGAGCTCCTAACTGTTGTATATTGTATGAAGTTAAAATAGTTTTATTCACTCTGTGTTCTGAGTTAGAAAATTTTTGGATGATTTGGGAACTTCACTGAATTTCTTGTGCTCTAAAATTGAGAGGTATCTTTATCTAAAATGTCAATGAAATATTTAATATCAAATACATTGAGATAGGTTTATAAAATATGTTTTAAATGAGAGTTTCGTGTTTTGTTCAGGCATCAGTGAGTTCATATACAAAACAGCCTTTGCCAAAAATAAAATTGCAAACAAAAATGAAACTTTCATTTTCTCTCACATTTTTAACCACCCTCAAACCATGATGGTTAAGATAAATATCTTGAATTTCTAGACAGAAAATTCTGGTGGTATAAAATATAACAACTCAATGGTCTGGGTGCATGTGTATAGATAATATTATCTTTAACTTCCAGTAAGCTATTTCATACAGTTGAAAAAATAATGTTCTATGCACCTATATATTTTTGTTTACAAATTATATCAGTTTCTTTAATGACTGCTACCAGTGAATGATCCAGAATGAACTACTACATCAACACATTTCAATGCAATTTCTTCTCCCAGGGTGTTCTGAAGAAATGTGCTACCAAGACCTATGCATTACTGCTCATTGGCCAATATATTCTCTGTTATAGATCTATATTTCATGTTACTGCTTTCCCTACAGAGCAAATCCAATCTTAGAAAGTTGCAGTATAGTGCAAAACTAATAGTACAATGTTTTTTGCCAGATTCAGGGAAAGAAAATTGGGTAACACTACTATACTATCCTATATATGTAACATATTCTTTCTGAATATATTTTATTTGAAAAGTCTTCTTGATAAATCAGTTATAAAGTTTCTAATAGGTGTTTTCAATACATATGTACTTTCATTTGATAAAGCATAAGTAATATACTTTTTATTTGAGAGGTTGTAGCATTCCATAGCATGTTAATTTCTTACTTCTTTTACTAAATGATGAATTTACTAATATAGATTCTAGGTTTCTGAATTTTATCTAGCCAATTTTCTCTCATGTATACAGAGATTTCAAAAGTGCCTAATATCACAAAGGAGAATTGGTATAAGTGTTCAAAAGTCATATTACGATAAGTATTCGATTTATGAGAAAATAATCTTCAGAGTTGGCTTAAATGAACAAGAACTCAAAATTTTAAATAAATCAGATTAGATTTACATAAGATTTGATCATTTGATCATCATCATCTACCTTAAACAACCATTATGTGCATTCATTAATTTACATCCAGCATAAGCTATAACAGCAATAGTTGGCCACAGATTCATGTTCTTTTGTATTGAACATCAAAATCTTAGTGTAAACTTCTCTCTCCATACTTTTGGCTTGTTTTGGCATTTACACAGCAGCAGGAGACCATTATCCAGTGACACATCCTATCCCACTGACATTATCACTCAAAGATGGTCGATTTCATTTCCAGGAAGGTCCCATAGAGCCACAGACAAGTTACAATCAATCACACAACCACGATGATTAGCTGAGACCCTGCTCTCAAAAAGTAAAGCAAACCCTGTGAAATAATGCTTATATATATACATACACACACATTTGTATGTACTTCAATGTTTTGCTTTGTCAATGTAGGTACAGAATCAGGCCAGGTGTTCAGGGAAAGAATGCAGTTATTTTAAATATCAGGTAATATATGAATGGAAATGAACAGGGGACTTTGAATTCAGGCAAGGGAAACCAGATATGCATTAGAGTAGGCTGAGGTAATAAAATTGAATATATACATACACACACATTTGTATGTACTTCAATGTTTTGCTTTGTCAATGTAGGTACAGAATCAGGCCAGGTGTTCAGGGAAAGAATGCAGTTATTTTAAATATCAGGTAATATATGAATGGAAATGAACAGGGGACTTTGAATTCAGGCAAGGGAAACCAGATATGCATTAGAGTAGGCTGAGGTAATAAAATTGAAAAGAATACAGGCTTGAGGTGAGGCAAGTGGCAGATAACAAGGGGATAAATGAAATCACTGCCAAAATCACATAATTCTGATGTACAATAGAAGATGAAGGAAAGACTGAGGAGACCAGATTCTTGGGTCTGAAATAATTTCCAGCAGTGGTGGTCTGGCTCCCTTGAGAACTACTCCAGAAGGAATTTCCCTGGCCAATGTGAAGATTTTTTACAGAATAGGCCTTAGACCCATTCAGTGGATCTGTCTGTCTCTCTCTCTGTCTCTAACTCTATCTATCTTTATGCTACGGTTCTGTCAAGTCTTTGGGGAACCTTGAAGTTACCTTTCTTTTACTCCCAGTTGCTGAGTTTCTGTGATGGATGTTGGAATGATATCTTGCAGTTTAAGGTGGAATTCCACTAGGTGGTGTAAGCCTTGTGATGATAGAATTAGCTGACAGTGGCCCTCTTCATTGCTTATCATAATGAGGAGGAGGCTCAGAATTTATTAAATCTTCTAATATAACTCCAAGGGCCTCACACATTTTGCCGGCAAGAAAACCAGGACTCAGCTAACTAAAAGAGCTTAAGCCATGTCTGAGTTTATTTATAAGTGAGTTGATCCTATAGGCCTGGGTTCTTCATCTACTGCCCAGTGACCTTTCTACCTTATCAAATGACCTCTCCTTGTAGACTTTTTTTAACCCAGGATAGAAGCCTGGATAAAACTAAGACACTTGACATAGATTTTATGGAATTCAATTAGGAAAGCATTTTCTAGAAAATGGTTATCTTTCCTTTTGTAATATACATAGAAAGCTATCAAGCTTGGTTAGCTGCACAAAGAAATTGAATTATCCCAAAGTCCTCCCATTGCTGTCCCATAATTGTGGAAAGGGTTTAAAATACCAGACCATATTGTTATGTTCCATATTATGTTTAGGTTTGAGTGAACTCTTTAAGTCTATGAAGGTACACTTTATCGTGATCCTCCTTTAAAGGACCCCTAAAGAAACTGGAAACATATCCTGGATTAATAATATAACCCAATAAAATACGCACAGGGCATACATATATAAAATAAATAACACTGAGGTATTAATATTCTTGAAGAATTTGCTTATATTTTCTAAAATTTGGTTTCTTATTGTATAAAATATGGGAAAGGAGGGAGAAAATAGAATACTGGTTAAAGCAGAGATGCAAGTAATAAGTCTGCTATGAATCCTAAGCCTCTTATTAAGTGTGTATCTGTGCATAATGTTCCCGTGACTGATCTTTCTCGGTGTAAAATGGGGCTAAATGTAGAATTTAAATCTTAGAGATGGTCTGAAATTGAAATAAATAAATATATGGAAAGCTTGTAGAATTATGATTGGCCCACACTAAGTGCTTTATTAGATTTAGATGTTATTATTATAGCTAACTATTACCTACATTCCCGACCCACAATTTGTCATATTTATAATATGTTCCATATCATAATTTTTCTCTGAAATTTTGAACTTTATAGCCAGAGGGTATTGTTTTTACATTTTAGAGGCAGAAAAGTCAATTTATTTGGGATTTCTATAACTAGTAATCATCACATGCTATGGACCATAAACATATGTAATTAAATCAGTGATTCTCAGCCACCCAGGACAGTTGGACATTTGTGTTAGTTATTTAACAGGCTTTCCTCCCGTTGCCTTTCTGTACAGAAATGCTCAATAGTAAAGGATGAGCTCTTCCCTCCTTAGGAAGGTGGTGTTTGGAGATGATTCTGCTACCTCTCTCACTCAGTCAAATCGGTATCTTAACAACTTTAATTGAGAATCACCGCTCCAAATCTATTTGCAAAACCAAATGTAAACAGAGTATATTCAAGCTATCGTACCAATGAAGTAGTAAGAGAAAAATCAAACCCATTATAAACAAATGTGGTCCTTCTTTCCTTTTCTTCAAAACTACTGGGAAAACTTGGAGAGAGTACCATTAACATTATCCATTTGATGTGGAAGAGTGATGATATTGAGTTACAGCACTGTTAAAAACTTCCAGTGTGTTAACTAGATGACCCCGGCATAACCTCTCTCCAAACATGCACAATATATCTCTCATACATCACTTCTTAATTTGTTATTAATTTTCTTTGGTCAACATCAACTGTTCATAGGGTACCTACACATGGAACCAGACATTTCAGTAAACTCTAGGAACATAGAGCTGTGAAAAGATACCATATTTCCCTTAAAAAGCATACACTTGTCCCTAGATGACAGGAAAATCAACAGGCAATTGTATTAAGTGCTATGATATGGGCATCTATTTCTGCGAACAGAGAGTGAAAAATGACTCAGAAATGCCTTATGGGGCCACTGATGTATAATCTGAAGCCTAGAATCTTAAGTGAGGGAAGCACATTCCAAACAGGGGAACCGAGTCATGTGGACTCAAAAACTCAATGCACGTGATTGAGAGAATACTCAGTGACTTGGGCTGACTGGAGTGTGGAACAGGGAGGGAGGAAGACATGACAGACAACATCGTGAAGGGCTCTAAAGCCCTAATAAATAGCTGCTAAAATATCGCAAACATTGAGGAGTTACTAGGGTGATGAATATACTGAGATTTGAATTTTAGAAGTAAAACTCAGATTTCAATAGTGATAGCCAAGGCCTGAGCTATTGACAGTGGCAAATGTTCAAAATGTATGACATTCAGTATAGACAGCGATCATGGATAGCCTAAAGTGTTACCGATGAATGAAGGAAGCTCAGGAATTTGGAGAAAGTGATATTAACGGAATTTGAGGAAGAAGGAAATCCGCTAGGATACCCAGCTCTCTTGCTGGCACTATTGAGGAGGAGCTAGACCATTCCTGATAGAGCAGAGTCAGGAAATGGGACTGATTCGTGGTGAAAGATGGATGCTCAGCTTTGGGAATGTTGTGAGTTAGGTATTTCCAAGCTACAGAAGAGAATTAAATATGCAGGCTAGAAAAGAAAAAAAAAAATCTGAGCCAGGCAGGTGATACACACTTGTAATCCCAGCACTCTCAGAGGCTGAGGCAGGAGGATCACAAATTTGGGCCCAATCTAGGCAATTTATCAACTTAGTGAGACCCTGTCTCAAAATGAAAACGCAAAACAGGGCTTGGGATGTGGCTCAATGCAAATATCTTGAGTTCACTCCTGAGTACTGAAAAGAAAGAAGGAAAGAAAGAAAAGGAGTCTGGGAGAGAAACATCGATTTGGGAGCTATCAGGATACAGGTGTAATTGAAGTGCTGCAATGGATGAAAGCAATCCTGAGAAATTCAGCCTTTTAAGAAATAAGCAAGAGAGGGTCTTGCGAAAAAAATTGCAAGAGAGAGCAGACAAAAAGACAGCATGTGGAGAAAATGAGCTATGGAATCATAGGCCCAGAGGGGACAGATCTATTTGTCAGGACACATGTTGTATTTGATCTTCCCTCTGCTCTCACACCAATCAACACAGAAGCCTTCTGTGACCTCCAAAGGTTTGGAAGTTTCCCCTCACCAGCAAGCCAGCAGCTCTGCAGCGGACACCACTGGGTGTCCCCTAATTCAATTCAGTCTCGACGCCATTGGTAGGTGACATCAGATTCCACAAATGCAGAGTTCAGTTCCCAAGGCTGCCCACACTTCAGAACCAGTTACCAGTAGGCACCTCCAGAATTTCTGACCCAATGGTTACCAGTTGAGGTTCTCTTAACCACTTCCTCCTCGGGATGCATTCATCTGCTTCAGAGAACTGCATAAAACACAGTTACTGGCTTTTTATAGAGGGTATTAGGCTAGAGATGAGGAGATGCACAGGATGGATTAGGAGAGCAGCAGTGGGGATCTGCTCTGGCTTCTTCAGCCGACAGGGAGTTGCATGTGTTCAGCCAAGGGAAAGTTTTCCAAACCCTGTCCTTTTGGGTTTTCATGGGAGTGAGTTATAATCTAGGGACCGTAGACACACACACACACACACATACACACACACACACACACACACACACACGTGCGCGCGCCTCACATTAGATAAATACTGAGTCTTGATCATTTGATTCAGCATCATGATTATGGGTGACCTTAGCAGCAGCAGTTTCAAGAAAATGTTAAGAAGCCAGATTTTGGCTTTGGAGCAGTTAATGGGGGATAAGGATGTCAAACATTGCTGTCAGGAAAGCTCTTTTAATAACTTTGGTAAGGATGAGGAGGAGAACAAACAAGAAAAATACACCAGAATGAGGGAGAAAAGTTACGAAGTGAACATAGAGACTAAACAAATGTAAAATGGAAACAAAATGTTTTTGATACAAAATAAAGAAGGAAATATCAATTATAACAAGGTTCTTAAAGAGGAAAGAGGGAAATAAACAGGAGAATGATTTTGACAAGAGGGTCTGATGCAGGGTGAGCAGACATGCAGGCAAGCGGGGGTGAGAGGGAGGTGCAGTCTTCTGATTTTATTTTTATCTTTGGTAAAAGACGATGCTACCGGCAGTGAGGTGACAGGAGCTGGTAGGGTAGGGGGCTTAAAGTGTGTAGAGATGGTTCGGAGTGGCCACTGTGGAGCAAGAGAGAGACGGAAAGAAGAGGGATGATTAAAGGCACCTGGCAGAAAGTTAGGGTCACAGGATGACACGCAGAAGCACAGGACAGCCATATTGAACTGGAAACTGGATTTTTTTTTTTTTTTTTTTTTTTTATATGTAAGCGGGGG
>NW_022900942.1:53723572-53758532 GCF_012274545.1 Fukomys damarensis | reverse complement strand
TTTTTTTTTTTTTTTTTTTTTTTGCCATGCCACAGTGAGCGGTCTTTATAGGATGCTCAGGGCACGAACAGGCAGACGGGTGCTACATGGTCTAGCACACTTTCTCAGGGTTCAGTGGTGCCAGGATGTCCAGTTTTCGGGTCTTGCTGTCCTTATCGATGACCCCCAGCCTCAGCTTGGCTGCACACTTCTCAGCCTGAGGTAATTCAGAGCTCTCGAGGATCTGCTTGTCCGTGACCTCCACAGTGATGCGCAGAGTACAACGTCCTGGGAGCAGGACCTGCTCCTAGGCTGCCGCCAGCTGGTTCACCACACGGCCTTCGGCCTCATGCTTGGTGGAGTGGGCACCATACTGCACCCTGCAGCTGTCAGCCAACACCTCTGCCACCTCGCGGTCCCATAGAGGTGCGATGGTGTACCTTTGCTTGGCTCTGTTGGAAACCTTTTTCCAAAATTTTTTCTAGGTTTGTTCCTTATCCTTCATATAGCAGCTGCGAAATCATACAACTTAAATTTTCCAGGATTGTGATTTTTTTGCCAGTAGAGTATAGCAGAGTGATCAAGAATTAACAGTAACATTATCAAAAGAATGACTGAAATACTAGATACAAAAGGCTCAGGCTCCTTGGTAAAGGAGAATTAAACGTATGAGACTAGTGTTTAAAGACTCTGTACATTAGGGGTAAAATCAAATTATAGAAATTAAAGAGTTAAAAGCTGTGATCAAAAAATGCTTAAATTTATTAAGATTTGTGAATTTGTGAGTCCTGAACATGTTGCTTTAAATCCACTTAGGCAATTGAATGTTGCTGTTCCTTTTGCAAGTGATTATTCTGTCATAGGAAGTAAAACCTCATTTGACAATGCTCTTATTGGTTAAAAAATACAAATAATAGGTTCATAAAACAGATAATGTCTAGAACCAAAGAAATCACCACTAAACTATGATTTGGTATTTTAAGATGAGGAAGTTTGTGAGGCTAACCCAATTCTTCTAGTAATCTTATTTTTCAATTCTGAATCTATTGACCTTTTTATTTCATTATTTTTATTATGATTAATTTTTATTTTTACTGGGGATTGAACCCCAGGCTTCCGCACTGGGCTACATACCTAGCCATGCATCTATTGTTTTTACTTTTCAGACCGTCTCACTAAGCCTTTGACTTACCCAGTCTGGGTTCCAGCCTTCATCCTCCCACTGCAGGGTCCTGGAGTTCTGAGGTTACAGGCATGTGCCACTCTGCCCAGCTCGACACTTTAACTTTTAATAGTATTTTCCCAATGAAAAAGAGGTCAAGGCCTACTTTTATTCTTCAAAGGATTTTAAAGAATCTTTTAGGTAGGTTGACAAAAAGAATGAGTAAGAGAAAGCAATGAACTATTCTTCTAAGTCGAGAGGTCACTGATGTAATTCTTGTTTGTAGAGCAGTAGAGCCAGGCGGAGCTCCCCCTACCACCAGATAATTGTATTGCCAGAGAAGAAATGTATGAACTTGGAAGGGTGCACGTGGACAGGGATAAATCTTGTGGACACGGAGCAAAAAATGGCGTTTATAGACAAAAACATAAACACAGAAATAAATGAAGAAAAGAATAAAGAGAAAAAGAAAAATTCAAATGGAAATTCATTTTGGTTAGCCGTTCTATATATCACACACAAAGGTTGACACACAAAAATATTTTATAAAACTTTATTCATTATATATTCTCTTTCAAAACTTTGTTTTTCACTTAAAGCAAAGAGGTATTGAAAGCTGATAAATCTGTGTATTCATTTCAGTCATGGAAAATATTCTATAACAGCTGTGTAAGTTTTAATTTTTTATGTTTACAACTATTAATTTTAGAATAACTCATTAAAAAATGAGAAAATGAAAAAAGTTTAAATAAAATAGTTATAAATGGGGAAGGGAGGAGGGGATGAAGGGAGGGCAGGGGTATGGGGAAAAATGAGAACCAAGATCTGTCATGTAAAGGTACAAGATCCCAATGATGAATGTAACTGTACTGTATACCTAAAATGGACCAATAAACTCAAAGAGAACAAAATAATTTTCTTTTAAAAATTGAAGTTAACTTCAGTATTTATTACATATTTGCATGATAAAGATGGTATTTTTAAGCACTGAGAAAATAATAATATATATTAATGAGATTACTGTTTTTTGAAAAATAGTGAGATTTCTCCTTGCACACTAGCACAATTATATATTGCACTTGGGCCAAATATACAAAATAGGATAATAAATAGGATTTTTAAAATCATGAGATTAGTGAAGTTCTTCTAAAGCAAGACTCAAAGTCCAAGATCAAGAAATGA
This sequence comes from Fukomys damarensis, assembly GCF_012274545.1. Classification (NCBI taxonomy): domain Eukaryota; kingdom Metazoa; phylum Chordata; class Mammalia; order Rodentia; family Bathyergidae; genus Fukomys; species Fukomys damarensis. The sequence goes on along the minus strand of NW_022900942.1, from coordinate 53,756,209 downwards.
AGAGATCCACCATGAAAGCCCAAGTATACTTGTTACTGCATCTTTATAACTATTCTTTAAATATTCAAGGCAAATTCTTATATGTTAACTTTGATTTTCCAAAACTGTCTTGGATGCCCTCAGACACATGTTCTTCTAAATAAACTTTAGAATCATATGTTAATCTTTGCTTCTTGCTACACATGAAAGAGGCCTATTAAAATTTAGGGAGTCAAGACCTCAAGTTTAAAAATTAGCTGTAATAGAATAGCCCGGGATTAAAACCTCCAGTCTGTAACCTCTCTTTGCCTTTGTAAATGAATATGATTTATTTATAATATTCAAAAGGCATGAATATGCAAAGATATAAACCAGTAGTTAAATGAGTTTTCAGTTTCTTTGTCATAACTACAGGATCCTAAGTGGTACATATCCCACAGGGTGAAAATCCTATCTCAGAGATGAATTGTATTTTGTTTGGTGTTTTTTTTGTTTAGTGATGTGAAGATGGTGAAGTACAGTGGTTTTGTATACTTTTCTTGAGAGGCCTGGTGTACTGGTCAATTTTCCTTTACTTTAAGAAAATACCTAAGGCTGAGTAACACATAAAGAAGAAAGGTTTATTTAGCCTACTGTTTCTTTGGCTGAACTTCCCAATAGTGTGGCATGGGTTTGGAGCAAAGGCTTTCTGGTCTGGTCTTACCACTGTGAATGGCATGTGCAAAAGGTATCAAATAGTGACAGAAAAAAGAGAGAGGAAGGGAAAGTTAGACTCTATCACTCTCTTTTTTTGTGTGGGAAGTGGTATTAGACTTGAACTCAGGGTCTTCTGATTGAGCTATACAACCCCAGCCAGCCCTTTATTCCTTTATTTCGTGATATGATTTTATTTTGAGACAGTGGTGCCTCAGTTCACAAACTTGATTCTTTTCATGATTCTGCTAACAGGCCAGAATAATATGTATATATTTAGTTATAATTTTGAGACAGGGCTTGCTAAGTCTGAGTCACTAGATTGCTTTAGCTGACCTCAAACTTGCAATCTCTTGCCCCAGGCTACCAGAGTGCTGGAATTACAGGCACTTGACATCATGCCCTGTTGCAAGAACTAAGATCCCAGAAGAGCTAAACTCTGTTCCTTCTGAAGGCAGCACCCTCGATAATGCAATTTTCCCACCTAGGTCCTTGCTCTAAACTCCACATCATCACCCACTAATTCCACACTGGGGACCAAGCTTCCGCCATATGACCACCTGCAGGAGGCAGTACAACTACTTTGCAAGTAGCACAGCCCCCAACTTTGAGTGATTTACCACGTTCAGGAGATAGTGTAACCTATCTCAAGTCTTGTTTGAACTTTTACATGAAATTCTAAATCTGGGTGTTAGTTATTTTATATGTATTTATGTTTCATATATCTAATGTCTGCATCTATGTTGCAGAATTTAGAAACAAGAAAATAAAACTTCCATTTTTACAATGACATTCAGTTTATTACTTTGGATATATTTTCTGTAATAAGAATTCACATCGTTGCTATTATTTTGCATCTGGAACAGGGAAGAAGGAACACAGCACTGTGATACTTCCTTTGCAATCTGCCTTTCTATGCAGAATGGAAAGCTATCATTATTAACTAGTTTCTAATTGTGGTTTCAGGTGGCAATATTCTAACTAATTTGTTTTCAGAAAAAAATAATTTTCTAATCATTGTTATAGAGTTTTATGTTTGCCGTAATTGTATTGTTTCCATAATCAGGAAGAAAGATTAATTCTAAACTTGTTTTAACTGCTTTTTATTAAACCATAACGGAGTTTCATTGGGTTAAATTTGGTAATTTTCTAATCTAAGTGTGTTTTAGGCTGGTGCCAAGACTAATTCAATTGCTTCTCTTCTAGAGTCATATGTTTCATAAAAAGTTCATTTTATGTTAGCTTAGGGCTTTTCAGCCTAGTGAGGATTATAACATTTGTCACAAGGGTGCCAAGATTTACTATAAGAAAAAAGAAAATAATTTGTATATTTTACAATTGAAATGACTATATTTAGAATGCTTAATAATGGCATTTAAGAGACAATAGTGTTTGTACATTCTTATGCTAATTAGCCAATTTGCTGTTGCTTTTCCTAATTGCAAAAGGTGATTTTAGTGGAGAGTTCTGTGCTACGATTTATAGAGCATTAAGAACTTAACTTTTATCAGTGTTTTCAGTGGAAGTGGGATTTTTTTTCTGCACAAATGCTGTCACACCACTGAAGTCAAGGAAATGATTGTGCTTTGTGTTTATTGGAGAGTAGCTTTCCTGGAATTGATAGAGGAAATAGTGGGAAGTATGCCTTTTCCAATGTGTTTCCCTGTTTGCGAGGAAGCATAAAGGATTGCCATTGTCATTCCAGTCACATCATGGAGAGAGTCCGGAATTTTAATAACTGCCCTATTCGGTGAATTATAGCTGCTTGATGTAGCAATTTGACAGTACTGTGATTAGGCAGAGAGGGCTACTCCATCTCTTTGGTGCTCTAATAAGGCTACTCTATCCAGGCCTATAGGCATCTTGGATGCTATCTATACAAAGAGGTAACTGAAATGGTGAACTGTTGTGTATTATTTATAGCCTCAATTTGCTGAACTGGCTTGTTTTTCTGTTGGTTTTGAGTGAAGGAAAAGATCAGGCAACTCTAAATGATTTCCATTTGTGTCCTCTGGGTATGGTGCTCAGTTCACTGCATCCTCTAATTTAAAAGATGGTTTTACTTTCTCAGATGAAAGTGATTGTGCCAGTCCTGGCACGAGCCAGCTGCAGAACTAAATGAGGATTTGAAAAAGCCATTGCTGTCCCTAAAGTACTTCCAGGGAGTAACTCTGGCAGAGGTGAGGTCCACAGTTTCATTAATCATTTCAAGTTTGAAAAAAAAAGAACAGTTGCTATTTTTATTACTCTAATATAATTTGTAAGCTAGTAACAAGTGAGCTTTATATCAGGCTCAGCTCTAATGGTGACATGATTGTGCTTTTTGTAAATGTTCCGATGAAAAAGAAATGGAAATGCCTGTTTCTCCCTCTTTATCTTTCCATCTATGCGTACATTCGTCTATCTATCCTCTTATTCCATATATGTGTATCCTTCTATTCATCTAACCAACCAATGTCAATTGAATGACTCCTAGATATCATTTACTGCTTGTGTAACATTCAGTGTTTATTAGGTGACAGGAAGTATGCTCAGTTCTGTCGATGTAGAATGAATAAAGCCCGATCTCACAACGGAAGTTAGCAGTGGAACCACATGCTGACAAGCCCTTACAGGACAATGTGGTAAGTAGTCGTAACAGTGCTATGGGTATTTTACTGTAGATGAGGAAACTTACATTAGCCAGGATGATGTGAAATAATCAGGAAAATCTTCCCCTAAGAGTTCATCCCTGAGTTGAAATTAAGGAGCAAGTTGATCCTGGCAAGTAAAACCAGGGAAGAAGGCGTCTGGCCAAGGAAAAGCTGTGTTTTCTTCCGGGTGGCATGTTTAACTGATACGAATTGCTACCAAAGTTGGCCAGGTGCTGGGCTAAGCAGAAGAGTTATAAGTAAATTCTGGGCGAAAGCCAAGGATTTGTAAGCAATCTTTGCATTATAAAAAGCATTTACGATTTAGTGAACAGACTCTCCATATTTGAGAATGGTATAATACTCTGCAGTTGAACCGGGCACATGGTAGCCACATTTACCTTTATGAGTTAAGCTTACTATTTCTTTACTGTCCTCTGGGTACTTTTTACTCTTGGTCAGAATGTTTCTCTCGAGCTTTCTGGAGCTGAGACTCCCAGGAAAGGAAAATTTGAGCTTGATAATAGCATTAGTGGCCAAATCATTAGTCTTCTGTACACTACTTACAGTTAGTGATTTGATGCTGATGTCTACAGCAGTGAATGCATTTTTGTGAGGCGACTTATTCCATTGGAATAAATCCTATGAAATCACACCAAATATTGTTTTATTTTGGGGTGCATGGTAGAGTAATATGGCTTACAGGTTAGACTTCATTAAGGCAGAGCCAGTGCCATCACATTCTTCCTAAATTAATAATTTTAGCAAGTAGGTGCTATTTAGTGTAAAATAAAGTGCCTTTCTGCAGAATATAATACTGAAAGATTTCATGCTTTTCAATGTGCCATAGCTATTTCAGCTTTAGGAAGAGCATCAACATAACTGCAGATGTGCTGCTTTTATTAAAGAAAGTCTACCAAGGCTTAAATGGTGTCATAAATTTTGTAGCTGCTTGCCTAAGGAAATCATTGCATGATCCTAGATATTACAAAGAGAAGTCTTCTTGGACCAGATTTGACCTTTTCCATTATACTTCTTGTCTTATGTGCAATTTAAAATAGATATATGCCAGACCTTTCCAATCCGTTTTCTAAATCTCTTAGCTTCTTTCATATTTTCCACTGCTTTGTTTCTCTGTACTGTGTTTGGATCATTCTCCCTGTGCATTATATTTATTTGTGTGTTCTTTACTTCCCAACCTGCTGCTGCATTCTTAATTTGATTATTATGTATTTTTTCTGTGAAATCATATCTTTGGCTTTTATTTAGCTCTATGTTATAATCTCTTGTCCCTCATATATATTTTTAATTCTTTCTGTTTTTCATTTAAACATAATGAATGTGTTTGTTTTGCATTTTACCTGTTATCCCACTATCTGAAAACTCAGGTCTTCTTTTGTTATTTCTAGCTTATTGTATTTGTTCTTCTGTGTACTTGTGTCTTTAACTTCGGCTGTGGGAGTGTGCTCCTTTGACCTCTGTCTCTTGCTGGTCAGAAGATGTGTTGCATGTGGCCCCATGGGGACAGAGAGGATGAAAGATTTTACCTCTTAAAATAAGTTATGGGAATTTATGCATTCAACTTATTTGTGTGTATGATATATTACTTTGAGAAGTTTTAGAAAATTAAAGAAGGAACACGTTTCCATCCCTCTGATTATCTATAGACTCCTCAATCGCTGGAAATGTGCATTTTGATCCAATAGTTGTTTTGTTATTCAGAGAGTCATTCAATGGCTCCGCTCTGAAAATCCTTGCTCGTACCACTCACTTTACGGAGCTGTTCTTGAAAGAGAATGTTGTGTTGCTCCATTTGATAAACAGATTGAGTGATTATCCATCAGCTTTTTGATAATCAGAGTTCACTCAGGCAGCAATGGAAAATTGAGGAAAGACTTATTGAGGGCAGGTCTCTGAGGTGAGCCAAAAAAAAAAAAAATAGGCCTGCAGGAAGGGCTCAATTCTGAAATGAAATATATTTTCTGAGGTGATGGAGCAGGAGCATGTCTGTGATGATGGAGGGCTGCAGAAATAGGGTAGTTTGAATACATTTCATAGACATAAATTCTTGATGTCTCTGTTGTTTCTGCTGTAAGAGAAACACATCTTTCTTGCAAGCATATTTTAAAGCATAATCTTAGAGTTTTCTCTAAAAAGCTTTTCCATTATTGCTTAGAGGGCCATGAAAGGGCGGGACTATGCAAAGTGAGTTGTGTGAGATATAATGTTACAAGGGACCCCAAATCTAGTGATATAGAAAGTTAAACTAGGAAGCAGTAATTAAGGCAAAACAAGGCACTATATATTAAATGTGACATACAGACATAAGTACACACAGTTGTGTGGAAAAATGCACTTAATTCTCTTTTCAGTGGGACTCAGTTTTTAAAGTTTTCTGATTAAAATCCATTGCTGTAAAAATGGTAAAAGAAATTAAATTATTTTCTTCTGCTTAGAAGTAGAGTCATCACCCACATTTTCAGAATCCTAGCCTCATAGCTACCATTTGAAACATTTAGTAGGACAAAGCCTATGTTGATAAAAGTGAGAAAAGCAATAAACATTGACTTAATACTAGTTAATATAGAAGGTACTTCTGTGAATATGTCATCCATGAAATATAACACAATTCTAATTCCCAGCCCTTTTCCCCAATACACTTGGCAGACAATAAAATTCATTTTATAACATCTACAATGTTCTTCTCAAAGCCATACTTACGGCTGTCATATTACAATTCCAGATTTAACTACTTACCCTTAGACACCAAAGTTTAAAATGAACAGTTTTCAAAGAGATCACAAATGAGCAGAGATTAAAAAAAGAAATAGACTGATAGGCAGAATGGTCTCCTGGCTGCCACTAATGGGCACATCTGTCAGGATGGCATGGTGGCTGCTAGTGAGGTCGGCCTGTGTACAAGAGAGAGTCCACACATGGTTAAGCAGCTAAACGCTCAGTTTTGTGTCCACTGTGCAAGAAATGCTCACTTAATATTAGTCGTGTCTTCACAAACAAAAACCAGTACAATTTATAACCTGTGACTATGTAGTCATATTTCATTGTTGTATTTTCCTTTTCTAAACAATGTGTTCCACCAACAGTATGGTGAATTGTAGAAAACACAAAAGTAAATAAGAATGATTCTATTGAATAATTTAGAATTAAAGGGGCAAGAAAATATATCAGAAGTCATAATCCTATGAGAAGTGTTCTTCAAAGATGTGTGCCAGTGCAGATTGGTGATCACCCTTACCTCTGAAAGTTGGAGGTGGGGTGCTTCAGGGAGGAAGCAGACATTGACATGATCTTGAAAGGTGAATAGCAGTTTGCAGGATTTCAGAGCTGTAAAAAGTTCCTCGGTTAAAAGTAGACCTGTAGAAATAAGCTACAGAGGATGGGCTATTCTGAATTGTAGGGTTTTAGTATGGCTGTAACATCTATGGTTCAGATGCTGGACAGCAGTGGGGGCGTGGTGGATAGTAAGCTGGAAGGCAAGCTGCAGACATATTGGGAGGGACATCAACCATGTAAGGAGGTTGGACACTATTTTCAAGAAAATAAAAAATATTTGCCAACTGTTTTTACAGAAAAACAACCTAGTGTCATTAGAGAAATCAGATTCAGAAAGGGAGAAAGTGAGACTGCTTTGCTGAATAGAGTCTTGTCCAACATTGTTCAGTAACCTCCACCCCAGGCAAGCAAAGGATGCAAGCGCCCTGGGGGCTTGTGGTATTGTGCTTCCTGTATGAATACAGCTTCAGGGCATCTCTGACTCTAGCTCTTCCAAAGGGATTTCCATTCTAACCCTTCTCTATGTAGACTTTCTGGAACTACCAAAAACAAATCAAAACCAGAGAAGCGCTTAGAATACCAGAGAAGTCTCCAAAGTAGAGATGAGCACAGACATCAGCCAGTGGCTGTTTATATGTTGGAGGGACGTGAGTAAATGAAGGGAAAGTGACAACTTGACTGAGATCCAGATGGAGGAGATAAGTTTGCTTCTGAGCACTGTATTTCTGTTGGTCAGTACAGGAAACTTTAAGTGAAAATTTGTAGAACGCACTATCTTCATAACTCAATGTGTCCTATTATTTTGTAAGGCTCATGACTGCTTTTCAAAGGATAGGTTGATTTTATTTTTAATCAGCCTTATTATTAGTGGATATGATGATATAATTCATAGTAAATTGTTGTTATGAAGTATAATAGAACTATTGACCTACTCAGTTGTGCATCTCTTCAATGAATATCCTGAATTAAGTCCATAGTTCTATGGATTGCTGGGAAAATTCAGATACCCCTGGCTTTATAGCCCTTGCCAACAGAGATTACACATGCAACTAGTCAAACAAGAAGAAGATCTTAGTTCAGAAAGACAACAATATACTGCCTTTTTATTATTTGAAGATATTTCATTGCAGTCAAGACATACTGAATAATAATCATCATAAATTTAAAGAAAAATTAATTTTATTGACATGAATTAAATAATTGCAGTGCATGATTTTTATGGGGCTAGGAATTAGATGAAAGATCTACAAATAACTCCATATTTTGAATCATCTCAATGCACATTTAATCTAAATCCACTTAAGCATAATCATCTAGAAAAAAATTGGTAAAATTTATTTAAAGAATTTTTTTGCATCTATGAACAGAAAACCAAAATGGCACAGAAAGCTTTTGGCTCATCGTTTTCATAGCTGGATCCTCATCATCCTGGAAGTCTCAAGTGAGCGTCACCTCCCAAGAGAGGTCTTCCCTAATTCCCAGGCAAATGTGGCCATTCCTCTTCTCTCCCATGTTCTCCTTCCACATATTTCTTTCTCGCACATGTTATTATTTGACATCATCTTGTGTATTTGTTTACAATCTGTTTGCCCTTGGATGCCAACTTTGAGGGTGCTTGGTTACCAGTGCTCTCAGCATGCTTGGGAATGTGGGAGATATGTTAATATATGTGGAGGAGACAAAGCAATAAATGAACAACTGAGACATATATGTGAAGAAAGGAGGCATCTAAAGATGGGACTATTTTTCAGGACGGCAATTTAAGTCAGGGAAGAGAACATTTTATCTGTCATCTGCTATCTTTTAAATGCCTTCAGAAAGGAGAAAGAAACCAAGCAGTAGTTACCTAGAGAGAAAGAAAAATATAGATTTTCTTGTTAGCATTAAATTAAAACTTTGTGACAGAGAGCTGCAGGAAATGCTATATCAGAAAAGAGATATTAGACCTATTAAGTAAGTGAAATTACTCTGTCACGTGGAGTACTGACAGATGGGGGTGTAAATCAACCTTATAGCATTCTTAACTGGAAAATTTAATATAAACCTTTGTTTGAAATCAGTAAAATTCCACACACAAAACCCAAATCTCCAGGGAACGATTAACAGTTGCAGTGAAATCACAGAACCTGTAGCATACTAAACCAATGATACTCACTCTTAAAGCCTGCACAAGGAGAGAAATATGACCCACAGTATATTCCATCACAGGGTTTTATCTTAGACTGTCTGGGAGCAGGAAGTGCTACATTTTTTGAGGGTCAAACATTTTGGTTTCTGGCCAGCCTCCAAGCACGTACTACCCAGTGCCTTCTGAGCAATTTTACACATTGACAGTGAGAGTAGCCAGCTGGCTCCTCACATCCACGTCCAGCAACCATGGCTGTCACTACTAATTTTCCCTCCTTACTTCCTATCTTCATAGCTTTTTTATTCTTTAAACATTACATCAGCATCATATACCTTCATTTAACTGTTATGTTGATGTTTGTTTGTTTTATTTCACATCTCTTGAGCCTGAATATGGCTCAGGTTCTTATTTTCTGAAACACTGCTTTGCTCCTCTGCTCCTAACTCCTTCCACCACACAAATTATTATTATCTTTGAAAATTAACCTTCCAGGTCCCTTTTCCTTGGTATTAATGCTGTCATCAACTTCAATTTCCTTTCAATAGTAGCTGCTGAAATCTTGCATGTATCTGAACTGATGGGTGCTCGTATATTTTCAAGGCATTAACCCTCTTTATTGAATGTGTGAGTCGATAGATTTTGCTTTTCATAGATAAATACAGGGATCCTAAATAACCAGTTGGAGAGCAAATTAACCCTGATCGTGGATATTGGACAGGTGTAGTTTTGAGCACTTAATTGTCAGCTGAAGCTACTAAATCGTATGATTTCCACAACCATTTCAGCTATCTACACCTTGAGATGAATGATTACACAGGTAGGAAAAGTAATGTTTCGACCAGTTATGGGAACATTTGTGATCTGCCTAAAATAAAAATCATAACAATACATAGCCATGGCAGTTATCTCAATTCCTTGTTTTAAAAATATGTATTAGTTACAAGGGTCGGGGATTTAGATCAGTGGTTCCAGCACCTGTCTTGCAAGCACAAGGGCCTCAGTTCAATCCCTGGTACAAAAAAAAAATTTTAATATAATTCACATATCACATACATACATTTTTATGAAATTTTATATAACACTTTAGAAATTTAGAGGTCTAGCACTCCCAATTTTATAGGTAAAAAAATGGAACACAGAGAGATTAAATCTCTTAATAAAATATTTTCTTTGTAAATCCTAAATTCATTTCAATTTGCATTTTGAGACTGCACATCCTATACTAATGACTGATGTCTTAAAAACATGAGGATATAACCCAAGTGACACTAAACTCTGCTTGTGTGCCTTTTATAATCCCTCTAAATTTGTGCTGTAATTCTCCTCACACATCTGCCTACTTGTGGGTGTTAGTGGGCTCTGTGAGCTGCATTATGTCCTGTCTGTTGATTCCCCCACAGTCTTGCACACCCTCAAGCCAGGATGCAAGAGGTGGAAACAGGAAGATGATGGATCAGCCTTCCTTTCCTGCAAGAGGAGACATGGGCTGTATTGTTACAAGGATATGGCTGGGTAAAGGGAATTACTCTCTTTAGATCTGCTGGAAAAGTGCCTCTGTGTTTGGATATTGGTTTAAGTATGTTTTCTCTCTTCTTTTCTTCCACAAAGGTTTATTGAGGCAAGCATTGTGATAAGAATTTGGGGTAAAAAGGGAATAAAAATACACAGTATCTGTCTTCAAGGAGCTCACAGTTTGGGAGAGGTGGATGAATAGAAAATAAGAATCATACAAAGTACCCCAAGTGCCTAATTATACTAATGGGAAGCGCACTGAACATTTTCCTGTGGGGACAGGTAAGAATTCACAAAATGAAGTGGAGAAAGTATCTCTGGATCCACATTCCTGCTCCAAGTCTCAGGATTCTTCAGCATTATCTTTATAAAGAAAGGCAAAGAAGCACCTTAGATATAGAATCAGAGCATCAGAAGCCATGTGTGCCATGGCAAGATTTTAGATTTCATAAGCTGTGTGTCAGGGGTTAATCGCATGGTTTACTCCAGAGAGGCAGTACCTTACTTTTCCATTCATCTGACTGTATTAGGCTATTGTTCAATATGAATTCCAAACTCCTCAAAATTTCAACACAATATAAATTAACTTCTTTAGCACACCAAGTCCAACTCAATGCCTACACCACCTGGGCCCATGTCCTCCAACATCACAGCAGCAGGGAGAGCAGGAATATGGTGGAAATTTTCCTATGATAACTTTAAACAAAATATTTACATCACTTTCTTGTATAGATCAGATCTAGTCACACATCCCCACTTGACTACAAAGGAGACTGATAAATGTAGCCTGTGTGCTCATAAAAAAGGAAATAGTGTGGTGAATTTAGATTAACTTGTTTGCTGTAGGCAGGAATGGTAGAGCCATAAATTAGGTGGTATCTTGAAACAAGTTTGTTTAAAAATCAGATTACATCTATATCCTCTCAAAAGGTCATTCAAATTAAATATTTCTTAATTTGCATTCTATTTTAAATATATGAAATGCAATTGGAAATGGAAAAAAAATAACTAAGTATTCATTTTTTCATTATTGGTAAATCATGGTTAGAGCAATTTGACAGAAAGCACTTTCCTAGGTTCAATTAACAGAGACAGACCTTAACTAGGGTTTTTTTTTTTTTCTAGAAAACTACCTGAAATAGCAGTTGATTTGAAATCATTGAGGTGATTGAATATTTTGTCCTTGATTAGCATGAACAGTAAAATTTCTGTACATTAAAATATGAAAATTAGACAACATATATTCTGCTTCTAGACAACCTTTTCTGCTTTCTTAATGAATCAAATGCTTCCGAGGTGCAAATTAGAAGTTTTGTAATAGGTGGGAAAGAGTAAAGCATTGTCCTTATTTCCAAAATGCTTATAACCACTATGAGGACACTGCGAAGCCTATTAACAAATAACAATGTTGTCCAAGAAAATGAAATAATAGCGTGTGAGGATAACTGAGGCAAAAGGAGTACATTTGCACTGCAGGGATCTGAGACACGTTTGGAAGAAAACATGATGTTGGTAATAGGGAAGTTGAATTTTCTAAGGTGAGCTTTAAATAGATACGGGAGTTTAAAAAATGTTCTGGGTTAGATGGACAATATGAAAAGCCATGGCCTTGTGAACCAGAATACTTGTGAAAGGCTCGGTAGGTAGCTTTCCATGGCTGGAACAAGCAGTACTTCTCGAGGGATCCAGGCTCATAGACTGGAGATGAATTTAGAATCTTCATTTTACACAGGAAAAGCCGAGACCAGAGCCCTCGCGGTGGACCCGCGTACACTGAATCACCGAGGCTTCTCAGGAGGGTAGGGCTGGATTTCGCAAGGCCTGTTGTTATCTTTCTACTTGTATCATGGTTAGAAACATAACGAAGCTAGCAGCAAAAGTATTAACTGGGATGAGAAATAACATTTTTATTAGTTTCCATCAGATTTCCCTGAGGAAGAGCCCACTTTTTGAGGTGCAAAGCCACCGAATGCCAGCGCACTTGGCCAAGTTAACTTTGTGAGTCTACTTCTGTTGTGGTTTAAATGACTCATTGTCAGCTTGAAGGGGAACTCGCAGTTGAACTGAGTCAGCACGGTTCTGAGTGCGGAAGACTCATTTTAAGGAGGATCGGTGTCCGAAAGGTATAAAAGCTTCTTTCTTCAAAGGAGCTTCAATCCTCGTCTGCACCCTGAACATTGTTTCATGGCTTCCAGTGCAGATGCCTCAGCTTTCTGGCACAGATCCTTTGGCCTTTCAGTGCACACACACTTCTGCTTTCGGCCCTGGCTCTTGGGCCTTTTCGGGCAGATCCTTCGTCTCCCATCACCGATCCTTCAGCCTCTCCATACTGGCTTGCGCTGGACATTGTTGCAGGCTGCAAGCCTTCGACTGGATCCTTCGGGTCTCCTGACGTCTTGCAGTCTAATTTTAGTAATCTTTGACTAATACAACTTTCCCCTGTATAAAATAGAGTTGATAAAATACCTACCTCGGAGACTACTTAGCCTAGGAAAGTATTCATTCCTATAGAGCACAGAGTATAGCACCTGACACGTGGTAAATGTGAAATGAGGGTAAGGAAGGTGTTATTATCTATCGTTCTGGGATTATTGGTACATCTAGAGGTTGGAAGAGGAGTAGAGATGAAGAAAGAACGCCACAAGGTAATGCTGTAAACTCTAAATTTGATATAAATAGGAATGTACATGCAGAGTAAAACACAAGAATATGAATGGTACAAGACCTGCTGTTAAAAGGGTAGAGAAAAAAGCTAGAAATGGCTAGGAGACTTTAACACCCTTTCATCAATTTTAACTTAATGCTTTTCCACTTTTAGTCTCCAGGTGGAAACTAGAAACCAAACTGAGGGTCCCTGGGGCAAACGCAGCACAAGGACTTTGTAGGGCTCTTATGGGAGGCAAGAGTCAGAGACTCCACTCAGGGTGGGCTGGGGACAGAATCTCAATCAGACGGCCAGGTTTCATGTTCCCTGGGTTAATAATACATAAAGAGTTTATTCCTCGTGTTTTTATGCTGGGCTTTTCTATTGTTATTTTGTAATTTCATAAAACAGAACTAAATATATTATTATCTGTTTCTGTTTAAATTTTATGGTGTGGTTTAGGCTTGCAATACTGCTAGGTTCACAATGGATTATGGATTCATAAGAAGTGGGGAACGTGCACCTTTGAAAATTTCTTAGGGAGTTGAGACAAAGGCCGTATGTTAAATTTTCTTACTGGATGGGGGGGAATAATGGAAAGGACACCATTTGGGAAGACAAAATATGTTGGAAAAATAACAAGATCATTTTGAATGTAATTTCCATACCTTCAAAATAAAGCTAATGCCTATTTGACAAACTCATTAGGATAATAAACTATCTTACTATGCCTAGTACAGTGCCAGGATCATAATTGCATTCATAAAAGTTTGTATGTGTTCTCTCGGTAAATATTTCTAGAATAGCTCTCAAGTGTCAAGTGCTATTTTTAATGCTGAGGGGAAAGCAAAAAGGAAATTTTTCTTCAGAAAACAAGCACAAGCTCAGTTGCAGTGGGAAGGCTGGGACAATGAAGGAGAATATAAATGATTATGAGCTGTAATGATTGCATGAAGACAACCAGCAGAGCTGCTGTGATGGAGATAGCAGGAGGCACGTTTTAGGTTGGCTTGTTGGTTCCATCACTTGCTATCAAAAGGTCACTATTTCTGAATTACATAGATTTAAGAGTATTTTTCTAAGTGGAATGTACAAAATAATATATATTTGTTTTTGCCTTTTCTTTCAATTCTGACAAGCTGCTGTTTGGCCTTGGATGATAGCTGTTGTGTTACACACTTAATAGCTCAGTTACAATGACATAGTTCCATTGCTACTTATGTATACGCATGCTAGACTCGGCTTGCCTTTGACTTTGTTCAGAACTAACTAGTTAATTCAGCTTGGGGAGGTAAAATACTTAAAAGTTGGGGCAAAAAGGGATGTGGTCATAGATTACTGTGATTCATAGCAACATTATGTGTCAAAGAAAACGTCAGCTTTATAAGTTGCAACCTTTCAGAATCTGAATCCTGGTAAATGTCTGAATCTCTGCACTAATTTGTTCCTTAGTAAAAGAATAAACTCTTGGTGACAAGTTATCTAAACAGCCATTTTGCTACTCAAACTCTTCTCTCTGCTTGCTGTATGGAAGAGCTGCTGAAATTTTAGAACTATTTTTAGCCAGATGATAATTTATATAGAGCTCATTAAGTGGAACACATAGTTCTATCTGTTAAAGGTTTTTGGGAAGAGAAAAATAAGCCTGCCTGAGAGACTTCTGTAGTTAACTCCTCACTGATCTAACAATATGTTGTAATTCATAGTTGTAAAGAAGGAAGGTAGTTTAAATTTCCAATTCTGATGTTAACCAGCTGGGGCAGCTTTATAGAACTGAAGTTCTATAAAGTTGGTTAGTTTTTAATACCTGCGCACACATTTTGAGGCAAGATTCAGTTTAACCTAGATTCATATGAAGTTGCATTTGGGAGACACTGCATGAGAATGGTTCCTGAACATAAAAGGTGATCAGAATCTTATGGGCAGCTCAGGGGTCATATTCATTCTTGGATTCTGAGTAAGATACAGGTTTGGCTGGAGAATCTATATGTTTTTCAAGCTTTCAAGGAGACAAGCAGCTAAGTTTGGAAATTAAAATTCAGTTGTGGGCAATCAGATCCAATACTCTCATGGGAATTTAAAGGATGCCTATTACATGGGAAGTCATTTAGTTATGTATTTATCTTCTTATTCAACTCATAGGTATTTTCCCATCTATGTAGTATAGTATTTAGTTTGTTACTGGGAATGTAAAGTTGAAAAGATCTGGTTCCTGATCACAACTAGTATTATTCTTGTTAGCACCAGAGGGCTATAGCAATGTAAATTGGGCTGTATGGATGTGCATTTTTTCCCCTCAAGTACCAAGCAGTGCATATTTATTTTTTTTGAAAAACTATGAACTGCATATGTTAATATTCTCAAACTACTCTTCCTATTTTCTACCTTATCTTAAATATAATACAATACATATGATTTACAGGTTCCTCATATGGAAAAATTAAATTAAATATAAAAAATGAGTTAATATTTTATTAAGAGCCGGTACTATTCAAAGCAACTATACTACGTACTTTATTTGTTACCACATACAGATTCACAACAAACTTATAATATAGAAGCTATCATTATTCTCATTTATAGTAGATGAATGTGATAGTTAATTGATTGTGTTAATTTAAGTAAGAAACACCCAACTAAATTGGATCAGCACAGTGTAGCTGAAGAGTGTAGCTGAAGGGATTTGCTAAAGAAAGAAGACTTACCCTGGGTATGAGTGGCACCAACCAATAGGCTTCTTGCTTGAATGGATTAAAAGGGAAAAGAAGAAGGGAGGCTTGCTTCTGTTTTCTTCAAACAAGCTCCGCCTTCCCCTTGGGCATGTCTCCTGGCATTTATTTATTTATTTATTTATTTATTTTCTCATTGAGTTTATTGGCACATTTTAGGTATACAGTACAGTTACATTCATCATTGGGATCTTGTACCTTTATGTGACAGGGCTTGGTTCTCATTTTCTCCTGGCTATTAGATCACACTCTTCAACCTTCCAGTGCAACCCTTCAGCTACCTCGTAAGACTCACAGGAGACTGCACTGAGCTCCAGACTTTCCACTGAATCCTTTGGGTCTCTGGGGCACAGAGAGATCTTTTGCACTCTTCCACACCTAACTCTGGGGCAGCCACTGTGAGCCAAGCTTATAAATACTTGTATACTTGGATACTTGAGTATCTTGCATTAAATCTGTTTCTCCAGTAAGCACTGACTGATACAATGAATGAGCACCGAAAGGCTGAGGAAATGTGTCCAAAGTCACACAGCTTGTAGGTAGTTGTGCCACAACACTGAGCCTTGGAGTTGGTGTGTTTACTTATTACTTATTACTTGTCTTTGGAATAAAGGAAAAACAACAGTATATTTTGATAAACTCCTGCTAGTAACACGTTAAGAGTGATATTAAAAATCACTGGAGATAAACATTTTAAATTCTTTATTTCCACTTCCACAAAGATACACTACCATCCCCAGCACCAAACCCAGTGAGAATGAAGAAATAGTGCACTCTGTAGACCCTGGAGAAAATGAATCACTTTGAGGTTTGACAGCAATCAATATTTCACTGGACATTAATCAAGCAGATAGAAAGGGCCATAGCATGTGATTTAGTTAATGAAATCTTTGGAAGAGGGTTAGTTTATGGAGTTGTATGTGTAACAACAAAAACCAGCAACGTGAACAGTATAAAATGTGTATCACTCTAACAATGATGAAAGAAAGAGTATATGGCATTCTCTTTGACTCTCTTAAAAGTGCTAGAAAGTGCTTTGTGCCAGAAAAATCAAGATATTTCTGTTTGGTAACCTGTGCTTGAGCCCTGCTGGTCCCATTAACTTATGCTCAGATATGGGGCAATTCGTTTCTCAAGGAATTCTCCTAAGACTGCTCTGGCAGCTCACTTGAGATGAAGGCTCGAATGTGGCCAGAGGATTCTTATTAAGAAAATAGACAAATTTGCTTCTTTATTCCTTGGAGTCCCTTGGTCACCAGGGATTCATTTTTGGATAGTTTAGAACCTGCTGTTGGTTTTCTCCAGTTGTACAGTTTTCCTTACATCTTTGAATTTGTTAATGAAGTTGTATATCAGTCAGCATATAGTTGTGTTTTGTTGCAGTAACAAATGATCTTCTTAGAGGCTAAACCCAATATATATATATTTTTTTGGGGGGGGTACTGGGGAATGAACTCAGGTCCTAGCACTTGCAAAATTGGTGGTGGAACCACTGAGCTAAATTCCTGGCTGAAGTTTGTAATTTTTAAATTTTACATGTGCGGCAGAGAGGGGTTTAGACTGCTTGTAATCCTCTAGGAACTCAGTCTGAAAGAAGATCATCTTGGGATAAGTGTTTACACAGCCCATGGATGCAAGAGAGAATGTGGTAATTATACACTGGCTCATAAGACTTCCGTGTAGAATACACAAATGTTACTTGCAATTACCTTTAATGTGCCAAAAGAAGTTATGTGACTGATAAATTTTAAGCGGAATGGTGAAAACGTGTGAAATAGAATATGTAATGATATATAATGATAGTAGTGTAAGGAAAGGACAAACTTAGGAGTCTTTGATGAGCTGGTAGATGCTAAGAAGTGAGGATTAGCCAGTATCTGATATCTTGGATTTCTAACAGTTGGACTTACCAAATACCTTTTTTTGTTGTTTTTAATTGTCTTCCTGTACCTCATCTGAGGGTCAGTTTTGACCATCTAGGGTATTCTTCTGTACATAATAAGGAGAAGACAGGCAAACAGCAAAGAATACGGATCATGAAGTTCCTGAAAACCATATGTGATTTTTAAAAATTTGACAAATGTATAGGCTTAAAGAAGGAGCAGGTGGCAGGCAATTGTCTATATTTCTTGCTCAAAACTACTTAAGCCACTCTGGAAAGATCTAAAATGCTTCTTAGGCCGTACTTATCTCAACTACCTTTCAACATCACTCATTCTGATCCAGCTAGATGGGATTTCCTTGTTGCTAACTGTTTAAAAGAAGGAGTTGTGAGCAGCTATGAGTTGAGCAGTGGCCATTGTCCTTTTCTTTAGTGGTCACTGCACAGCTGCCTGCAATGAAAGAGCTCATGCTCCCTGGGCACAGCCCACTTCCATACCACCATATAGTGTCTGCCCTTGTCCAAATGCTTTCCTATGGCTGGGGCCACCATTCCTGGCACTGAAGAAGGCACAAGAAAAAATCTACAACTTTTCATATAGGATAAACATCCAGAGGTTCATTTTATGTTATTATCAATCTTTCTCTTGACTTTTAATTTCACATTTCATAACAGTATGAGTTAGAGTGATATTTATCTCACCAAAAGATATAATACCATATTCTTGGAAGGAACAGAACAGGAAAGTGAAATGAGAATTTCTTCGAAATTATCTTTATGGCCCAAAGTTCCTCTTGAGAAGCCCAAGGAAAAGGAGGTGCCAACACATCCTACATATGATTCCCACTTTCTGGACCCTCCAAAATACTTTCTCCTGTCAGAGATTATGGACCTTGAAAGCACTCATTCAGCAGAGATCTGTGCAGTGTACCTTCATCTAAGCCCTGTGGTAGCCCAGATATCTCCACCTTCACATTGTCTGTCTTCTCTTTTCCTACCATTTCCAACACAACCATCTTCATCCACACTACCATCCTGTCTCAGCTGTATTCTAGCTTTCTTTCTGAAAGAATCTACTCTTTCTGTTCTTCACTCAACAGTCATGGCAATTTTTTCACAGAAAATCAGCCATTCCTTGCTTATAACCATTTAACAGATTTATATTAGAGATACCGAGAGATTGAAATTTTTCTGTAGAAGCATGTAACACTTCATATAAAGTCTTAGCTTCTCATTTTAGCCCCTACCATTCCATTCTTCTCCTGTCTCTGCCCCAGTTAAAATATTCCTTGAATATAATAAACAGCTAACTTTTCTTCTTTTACAATTCTTTTCTCACTTTAGGGATCGCTTTTCCCTGAAACACTCCCATTGTCTGTTCCTTAAGTGTCTGGTCAAACATCACCTCACCAAATAATTTTCTTGAGTACCGCATTTGTTTTCTACTGCTGTGTAAAATGTACCCTTACACTTAATACATTAGAACAAGAAACACTTATTATATGACACTATTTATGAGGGTCAAGAATCTGGAAGCAGCTTAGTTTGATGGTTCTGGCCAGTCAGAGGTTGTAGTCAAACTGTACACTGGGGAGGTAAGCATCTGAAGGTCAGTCGGGTTGGAGAAGCCACTTCCAAGGTGGCCCAAATGCAGGCTTCAGAGGCTAATGCTGCTGGTCTGGAGGAGACCTCTTCTTATCAGGATACCCTCTAGGAATGGTTGGATGCCTATAAACTGACAGCTAGAATGAGTGTTTGGAGAGAAAGCAAAGAGGAAGGGCTAGTGATATGGATAAATTCATCATGCAAGTCAACATAACTTTATTTGATAGAATACAAAACCCAACCTCCACTCAAAAGGAGGTAGATCAAGCTCCGCTTCTTGAAATAAAAAGCATCAAAGCATTTTTTAAAAAAGGAACATAATTAGGGGCCGGGGATTTAGCTCTGCGGTTCGGTGGCCTGCCTTGCAAGCGCAAGGACCCGAGTTCAATCCCCGGAACAAAAAAAAACAAAACAAAACAAAAAAAAAAACAAGGAACATAATTAAAACTATACTCCCCACATAACTCCTCCCCAAACTGCTTCATTTATCATTATGCCACTTTATCATTTGTGGTATTTCTTCAAAGATACAGTAACATCAGATTAAGACTATGAACTCTGAAACTAGCTGTTGATTAAAAAATGTTTTAGTGCTAGCTTCGGCAGCACATATACTAAAATTGAAAGGATACAGAGAAGATTAGCATGGCCCCTGTGCAAGGATGACATGCAAATTAGTGAAGTGTTCCATATTTTCGGAGTTCAATCCCCAGTGCCCCCCCAAATGTTTTTGTTTTCTTTTTAACTGGAGATCGAACTCGGGTCCTTGCGCTTGCAGGACATGTGGCAGGGCAGAAGCAGTGAGCTAAATCCCCAGCTAATTTAAAATTTAAAGTCTACAACCAATGGAGAATAAAACCTTGGGCAATTTACATAAATTGTTTTTGCCTGCATTTTCACATATGTAAAATTGGTCACTTGGAGCACCTACTTTAAAGAGTTGTGATGAAACATAAAATAGACAATTTTTTCCCCATTAGGTTTATTGGTACATTTAAAGCAAACAACATTTATCAATGGAATCTTGTACATTTACATGATGTATCTTGATTCTTGTTTTTTCCCCCATAACTTGCCCTCCCTTCACCCTCTTCACCCTTTCCTATTTACAAAGACTTTGTTTCCATTTTTTCCCTTTTTCACAATTTTTTGTTTCCCTTATTTCCTTTTCCCCCATTTCCCTTTTAGCCATTTTTTTTACCTTTTTCACACTCTCAATTATACCATTTGAACCTTCTTTACATTTTTAGTTTTTCACACCAGAGAAACTATTCAGAATTTACTCGTGTGTCCTATTTGTTTCACTTAAGAATCTAGAATCAGTGTGCATCCATTTAGCTATAAATGTTTCTAATTTCTCATTCATTATGACTCAGTAGTACTCCACTTTATAGAAAAACTACCTCTTCTTTATCCAGTCTCCAACTCATGGGTATTTGGGTTGTTTTTAAATTTTAGCTATTCTGAATTGTGCTGCTATAAACATGGGTGCACAAATATCATTGTGGTATAATTCTTTTAATTCTTTTGGAAAGATACCCATCAGAGGGATACTGGGTCAAATGGAACCTCTAATCTTAGTTGTTTGAGGTATCTCCATATTGATTTCCATAGTTGTTGCACCAGGCTGCACTCCCACCAACAATGGAGAAGGGTTCCTTTCTCCCCACAACCTCGCCAACATTTGTCCTTGGTAAATTTCTTGATAGCAGCCATTCTTTTTGGGGTTAGGTGGAATCTCAGTGTTATTTTCATTTGCATCTCTTGAAAGACCAATGATGTTGAACATTTTTTTTCATATAATAATTTGCTGCTTTTACTTCTTTGCCTGAGAAACGTGTGTTTATTTTAGATGCCATTTTTGAATTGAGTCTTTGTATTTGTGGGGTCTGATTTTTTTAAGTTCTTTACATATTCTAGATAGTAGGCCTTTGTCTGAGGAGTAGCTGGTAAAAATGATTTTACACATTGTAGGTCGTCTCTTAGCTCTATTGGTGATTTTGTCTTGCACTGCAAAATCTTTTTAATACAGTGAGATCCCAGTTGATTCTTTGTACAAATTCTTGTGCTGCTGAGGATTTGCTCATAAAGTCTTGTCCTATGCCAATGTCTTTGAGATTTCTACCTAATTTACTTTCCAGTAAGTTTAGTGTTTCTGTTTTGATAGATCTTTAATCCAGTTGGATTTTAATATAGTGCATGGTGAAAGGTAGGGGTCTAGTTTTAATCTTTGGTAAGTTGAAAGCCAGTTTTTCCAACACCATTTATTAAAGAGGCTATCTTTCCTCCAGTGAGATTAGATGGCTCCTTAGTCAAAGATGAGGTAGCTGGTGTTGTTTCTGCATCTTCTAATCTAGTTCATTGATCCTCATGTCTGCTTCTTTGCCAGTACCATGCTGTTTGTATCACAGTGGCTTTGTAGTATAGTTTCAAGTTGGGAATTGTGATACCCCCTACCATGTCTTTGTTGCCTAGAATTAATTTTGCTATTCTAGATCTCTTCTGGTTCCAAATGAATTTTTGGATTGTTTTCTCTAGTTCTGTGAAATATACTGTTGGGATTTCAATTGGGATTGCACTGAATCTATATGGAAGTTTTGGAAGTATGGCCATTTTCACTATGTTGATTCTTCCTACCCAGGAGCAAGGGATGTCTTTCCATCTGCTTATATCCTCTCCTATCTCTTTTTTCAGAGTGCTTTAATTTTCAGTGTAGAGGTCTTTTTTTTTTTTCCTTTGTTAGAGTGATTCCTAAGTAATTTATTTTTTGGATGTTATTGTGAAAGGAATTGTTTCCCCAATTTCTCTCACAGTGAGTCTCTTATTTGTGTACAGCAAGGCTATTAATTTTTGAGTGTTGACTTGGTATCCAGCTACTCTACTGAATCTGTCAATTAAGTCTAGAAGTCTTTTGGCAGAGTTTTGGGGTCTTCTATGTAGAGTATCATATCATTAGCAAATAGTGACAGTGTAACTTCTTCCTTTCCTATCTTTATACCTTTTATTTCTTTCTCTTGTCTAATTGCTGTGGCTAATGTTTCCAGAACCACATTGAACAGGAGTGGTTATAGTGGACATCCTTGTTTTTTTCCTGATCTTAGTGTGAAAGTTTTCAGTTTTGACCATTTAGAATGATATTGACTGTTGGTTTTTCATAAATAGCCTTTATCAGGTTGAGAAAAAGACTATCTATTCCAATTACCAGTAGGGTTTTTATCAGGAGTGGGTGTTGAATTTTGCCAAGTGCTTTTTCTGTATCTATTGAGATAACCATATGGTTTTTGTTCAGGACTCTGTTAATATAGTATATTACATTTATTGACTTATGTATGTTGAATCATCCTTGTATCCCTGGGATAAATCCAACTTGGTCAGAGTGTTTCATCTTCTTTATGATCTTCAGAATTCTGTTTTCCAGTATCATATTGAGGATTTTAACATCTATGTTTATAAGGGAAATTGGACTGTATTTCTCTTTCTTGGTTGGGTCTTTCCCTGGTTTTGCAATCAGATTAGTACTTGCTTCCAGGAATGAATTTGGAAGTATCACTTCCCTTTCAATTTCATTGAAGAGTTTAAAGAGTAGTGGCAGTAGTTCTTCTCTAAATGTCTTGTAGAATTTAGCAGTGAAGCCATCAGGATGTGGGCTTTTCTTTGTGGGTAATATTTTAATTTTGAATTTCACTGAATGTAATTGGGGTGTTTAAACTTTTTATATCTTCTTCATTCAACTTTGGAATTTTATATGTACTAGGAATCTGTCCATTTCTTCTGTATTTCCCATTTTATTATAGTACAGGCTTTTGAAGTAGATATGGATGATCCTCTGGATTTCTGGTGGATATGTTGTGACTTCACCATTTAGCATTCCTAATTGCATGAATTTGAGCCTTTTCCTTCCTTTTTTGATAAGTTTGGCTATGGGTTTGTAAATTTTACTTACTCTTTTGAAAAACCAACTTTTAAATTCATTGATTTTTTAAATATAGTTCTCTTCATCTGCACTGCCTTAATTTCTGCTCTGATCTTTATGATTTCTTCTCTTGTAAGAACTTTTGGGTTGTCTTTGTCTTCTTTTTCTAGAAGCTTAAGGTTAAGCATTAGGTTATTTGATTATGTATTTGAGCTCACTGTTGTTCTAGTATGGGCATTTACTACTATGAATTTCCTCATAAAATTGCTTTCATTGTGTCCCATAGATTCCTGTATGTTGTACTGACATTATCACTTATTTGTAGAAACTGTCTAATTTCTTCTGTGACCCAGTGGTTGTTCAGCAGGGTGTTATTTAATTTCCATGTGTTTGTGAAGTTCTTGAGCTTTCTTAGGCTACTGATCTCTAATGAAGTTGCATTATGGCCTGATGACATATAGGGGATAGCTTCAATTCCTTTGAATTTATTTAAGCATGTTCTATGAAGTAGCATGTGGTCTATTTTGGAGAATGACCTGTGTGCAGCTGAAAATAATGTATATTTTGATTTAGTGGGGTCCAACACTCTGCAGTCATCTACTAAGTCCATTTGCTCTAAGATTTGGTTCACTTCTGTTGTTTTGCTGTTGATTTTTGTTTAGATGATCTGCCTATTTGTGTCAGTGGAGTATTGAGGTCTCCAATATAATTGTATTAGTGCTTATTTCACTTTTCATATCCATTAATATTTGTTTTGTATAGTTGGGGCATTAGTATTTGGTGCATATATATGAATGACTGTCATTTCTTCCTCTTGTAGTGTTCCCTTCACATACAGTGGCCTTCTTTGTCTCTATTAGTTTTGGTTTGAAACCTATTCTGTCTGCAAATAAGATAGCTACCGCTGCTTTTTTCTGGGCTCCTGTCAGATGGAGAACTATTTTCCACACTTTTACTCCCAGTCTATGAATTTCTTTGTGGATTAAGTGGGTTTCTTGTATATAGCATATTGTTGGATTTTGCTTCTGAATCCATTCTGCCAACCTGTTTCTTTTCATTGGTGAATTAAAGCCATTAATATTGATGGTTATCACTGTTATACATTGACTTTTCATTGTCAGTTTATTTTCCTGTTGTTTTTAAAAAATTTTTTATTTTCCCTCTCTCCTTTTAATTTCTTGCCTTGCCTGGTGTATTTGCTCTGTTGGCCCTTATGAAGTTGTGGTCTTGATTTTCTTTTTCCAGGATACTGTTTAGAAGTGTTTGCAGTGCCAGTTTGGTGTTCATGAAATATCTCAGGTGTTCTTTGTCATGGAAGTATCTTATTTCCCCATCAATTTTGAAAGATAGTTTTTCAGGATACATCAGTATAGGTTGGAGGTTGTTTTCTTTTAGGATTTGAAATACCTCACTCCAGGCTCTTCTTGACTTGCTGGTTTTGGTTGAAGAGTCTGCTGTGACTATGAAGGGCTTTCCTTTGCATGTGATTTGTTTCTTTTCTCTGTTTGTAGTATTTTGTTCTTCTGATGGATTTATGGGATCTTAGTTATTATATATGTAGGTGTATTTTTTTTTAATCATGGCTAGTTGGAGTCCAAATGCCTCACTTATCTGTATGTCAAATTCTTTTGCTCTGGTTTGGAAGTTTTCTGTCATTAATTCTGTGAACAGTTTTTTTGTCATTTGTACTTCCTCCTGCTACTTCATGGGTTCCTATCAGTCTTACATTATTCTTCTTTACATCATCAAGACTTGTTAGATTGATTTCTCATGATCCCTTACTATTTTTAAAAGATCTCTCTCTTCATGATCAGTGATCTCAATCCTGTCTTGTACATCTGAAACTCTATCTTCACATTCATTCATTCTGCTGTAAATGCTTTCTATAGAGTTTTTAATCTCCTGGTTATTTTTTTTGAATATGATTAATGGATTCCATTTCTTTCCTATGTTGGACATTAAAGTTTTCCATTTCTTTCCTATGCTGGACATTCATGGTTTCCATCATGGTACTGAGCTCATCAATTTTTGTTTAATCTGTTTCTGTTCTAGAGTCTCTAATCATATCTTTCATTCTCCTCACCATCTCTGTGCTTACCTGGGAAATTATTTTGATTTTTTATTTTTCTAGAGCCTTATTTATCTGTTTTTTTTTTCCTTCCTGTGCTATCAGTTCAGGGTGTCCAGATGGTTGACTGTCAGACTTTTCCACCTCATGTCCCCTAGAGTTTACCTTTGGTGAGGTGGAAGTCTGTGTTTGTGTCTTGTTTAAATGCCTTCTCATTTCTATTTTTGTCATTGGTACTGTCCTTGGTTTAGTTCCTTGGTTAATACTTTGATCTTCTAGATATAGCCGATCTTTAGATTTTGAGTTTCTAATAACTCTGAAGCAATCTCAGTTTCATTATGCCAGAAAGGACAACTGATTAGATCACAACCCCTTAGCCTAAGTGATACAATCAGCAACACAATAGCATCAAGCACAGCTTAGAAAATGATAATTTGTGGTAGTTATTAATTTGTCACGTTTAACTGTATGAATTAAATCAAAATCAAGAATGAGCCCAAAATATGTTTATAGTGAATAAACTCTTCAATACAGCAACTTTACCCTTCAGGATGGGGATTTAGAAAGAGTTGTAGAGGGAGGGACAGATAGATAGGATGGAGAAAGTTTAGAAGTGAGGTCAGAGGACACAGGGGGATGACAAAAACTCTGGGGAGCTGTTGAAGAGAAGACAGAACAGAATATTCCCAAGAACAGAACAAACTAACAGCAATAGGGAGGTTAGAAACTGTAATCACTTTCTTTTACAACTAATGGCAATTGAGAGAAGGAAAAAGCAAAGTAAGGGAAAAGAAAGAAAATAAATTTGAACTAGGATAGGAACAGGAACAAAAAGGGAGAGTAATGGAGATCAAGGTAAGAGGGAGAGAGTGAGAGAGTGAGAAAGAAGAAAAAGAAGATAAAAAAGGAAAACAAATTTGAGGAAAGAAAATAATAGAAAAAGCATTTTAAAATGATTAAAGATAAGAGAAAAATTTACTTTGAAAATAAAAAATACAAATAGAAATAGAAGGCCTCCTTCAGGGTATGCCTCTGTTGACACAATAGACAGTATGGGCAATAGTATTCATATCTAAGTTAATTAGTCAGAAAGCCAACACCTGTCCTCTGAGGTTCAGGCTGATTTCTGTCTTCAAGGCCTGAGTTGAGATCTTTGACCACCTTCTCGGTTGAACTCTACAAGGTTCTACTGCAGGTTCCATATGTCTTTCCCCTGAAGTTAGACCAGGTTCTGATGTGAGGTGCTTGTCCCTCTGACTTACCAACTATGGTGGTGCGCTGTGCCTTTATGACAGATTTTCTTTATATTTCCAGCGGGCTTCAATTTTCATCTAGGATCCTCAGAGAGGCCCTGTTTCTCTTGTTTGCAGGCATGGTGGGCACGAACACCATTGTGTTATCACCTGAGTAGCTGGGCTCCTTTGGTGTGCTGAGTCAAAGGGATGGGCCTACCAGAGGGTCATGAGCTGCTGCTGGTCTCTGGTGTGCTGGGCTGAAGGGATAAAATAGATTATTCATAGAAAGAGCACTTAACTATTAAAACAATGTTTAACACAGTGTAAATATGACAAACTACATTTTATTATCATTCCTATTGTTTTGTAGTGAACAAGAATATGTGTGCATTTCTTTCTCATTATTAATATGATTTACATTGGTGCATAGAATTTGCTTGTTTTCTACTGTATCCTTGTTGCTTCAAATAAGTTTTCAAGGGCCAGGGATTTAGCTCAGTGGTTCTACTGCCTGCTTCATAAAAGCAAGGTCCTGAGTTCAATCACCAATATAAAAAAAAAAAGTTTTCAAAAGTATGTGTTGACTTAATGTATGCTTGGATGGTAAAGATATTTAGTTCCATGTTTAAGGCTTAAAGGCTAAAAAATGCCTAAATCCATTGAATAATTTATTTAACCATTCTTTCATTCAAGATGTTTTAGCTGAGTGCTGAAAGTCTAACAACAGAATTTATTTAAAGCCAACATGTTTCATAATACAAGCATTATTTCAGAAGACTTTAGTGTTAGCATAGAGACAATGAAGGATTCAAGAAGAAAAGAAGGTGAGCACATCCTGGGGAGCAGTGTTGTGTGCAGACCCCAGGGAGAAGATCCCAGAGTAGCATGGATGTAGGCAGATCACAGTCAGGAATATGCCCTGACCCCAGAGACTTGGGCACACCCACCCAACCAAGGGCCTACCTGGAAAAGAGCTACAGGGGCAAACAAGCAACTTCCAGAGAGGCTCATTCAGATACCATTGATAAGTGCACTGAGACCCTAGCCAGAATCTTGCTTAGACAATGGAACTGGCCAGCATAGCCCCCAGTTAAAAGCCCTCCCAGACAACAGGTACATAGAGGCACACCTAGATACCATCCCATGTGTTCACAAGCCCCAGCCAGAAGCCTGCTCAGACAACAGTTGAGCTCTGGGATTCAGAAAGCCACCGTTCTGAACCCAGTAATTGGTGTACTGGGGAGATGCAGAGAAAGGCTGTGGGTGGCTTGCTGAGGATTGAAGAGCCCTGGGTGAACAACAAGTTCCCTCAACAGAAGCACAGCAGGCTGCCTCTGTTGAAATGAGAAGACATAGAGATAAGTTCCAAAACCAAACTCCCAGATCACCTAAGTCAACCCCCTAGGGAAGCAAGATGGAACAATCTGATACTCAACCACCTGTACTCCCTGAACTAGCAACAAAAGAGGATCTGGATAAAATGAAATTTGAAATAATTTATCAGATAGCAGCAGAGATTATGCCCATAGTGCCAGACACAATTAATAAATCTAGAGTGCATGCAGATAAAAAAAATAGAGGAGCTGAGGCACATGATAGAATCCCAGCAGGTAATGAGTAGAATCCATAAAACATATACAAACCAATTTCCAGGAGATGGAAAATTCCATTGGAAGCTTACTCAGCAGAGTGAGCCAATATGAAGATGGAATTTCAGATATAAGAGATAGGAATCCTATTAGTGAACAGGAAGAGAAAAAAATTCTTAAAAAAAGTAAGGGACCATGAGAAATCATTCCAGCAACTGCTAAATGATGCAAAGAATAATAACATAGAAGACTGATTGGAGTCAATGAAAAAACAGGAGAGAGTATAGATGACTTTAAATGTTCATACAAGTAATGGCATAAAACTTCCCAAATAGGGGAAAACAGCTTGATATACATATCAGTGAGGCATATAGGACTCCAACTAGCCATGACCAAAAAAAAAAAAGAAAAAGAAAAAAAATCTACACATAGACATATGAGAGTTAAGATTTCAGAAACCCAACAGAAGAACAACATTCTACAAGCAGTTAGAGAAAATAAACAAATCATGTATAAAGGAAAGCCTATCAGAATCACAGCAGACTTTTCAATACAAACCCTCAAGGCAAGAAGAGTTTGGAGTGACATATTTCAAGGCCTAAAGGAAAACTACCTCCAATATATGTACTTTTATGAATATATACTTTCATAACAATAAGCACCCCCCAAAATTTAAACAACACCTAAGAAAAGGAAAAAGGATCACAAAATCAGGAATCCCAGCAGAATAAATCCATCAGGCAGGACAAGAAATTAAATGCAAAAAGAAAGTCATGACAAGAATAAGTCAGTACATACCAGTTATAATCATCAATTTTAATGGTCTCAATCCACCAACACAAAGGAATAGACTTGCCGAATATATCAAGAAGCAAGATCCAACAATATTCTGCATACAAGAAATGCACCTAGTTCAAAAAGAAACTCATAGGCTGAAAGTTAAAGGGTGGAAAACAATACTCCATATGATAGGAACTCAAAAAAAGTAGGAGTAGCTATCCTCTCCGCAGATCAAGTGGATTTCAAACCAACACTGATTAAGTGAGAAAAAGAAGGACACTACATCCTTGTAAAAGGAACCAAGAGAAAGAGATGACAGTCATATGTATATATGGATCAAACACTAGTGCACCCAACTATATAAAACAAATACTAATGGACATGAAAAATAAAATAAGCATTAACAACAATAGTGGTTGATATCAATACCCAATTGTCACTGACACATAGATCTAGACAGAAAATAAACAAAATACTAGAACTCAAACTCTTAAACAAATGAATTTATCAGATGTTTATAGAGTGTCCCACCACACAAAATCAGAATACACATTCTTTTCAGCTGCACATGTGTTGTTCTCCAAAATAGACTATGTCCTCAGACTCACTCATATAGCATGTCTAAGTAAATGAAAATGAAGTGATCCTCTGTATTTTATCAGGCCATAGTGTGATAATATTGGAGATAAATAGCAAAAGAAACCACAAAATTTTACAAACACATGGAAAGTGATCAATACACTTCTGAGTAACCAATGGGTCACAGAAGACATTAAAGAAGAAACCAGACAGTTCCTACAATTAAATAACAATGACAAGACAATATATCAGAATCTATGGAACACAATGAAAGCATTCTTATGAGCAAATTTGTAGCAGAGAATATGCATATTAGGAAAACAGAGTGAATGCAATTAAACAACCTAATGCTGAACCTCAAGCTTACAGAAAACAAGAGCAGGAGAAACCCAAAGTTCATACAAGGGAGGAAATTATAAAAATCAGAGCAGAAATCAATGCAATGGAGACTAAGAGAATAATACAAAACTCAACGAAGCCAAGAGTTGTTTCTTTGAAAGAATAAACAAAATTGACAAACCTTATCAAAATAAGGAAAGAAAATTCCCAAATCCAGGCAATTAGGAATGAAAAGGGTGAAATTAAAACAGACCCAGAAGAAATAAAGAGGATCATCAGTACCTACTTCAAGAACCTATATGCCAATAAAATGGAAAATACAAAAGAAATGGACAGATTCTTACATTTGCATGAATTACCAAAGTTGAACACAGATGACCTAAAAATTCTAAATGACCCAATTTAAATCAATGAAATTGAAAATGTAATTTAAAACTTACAAACTAAGAAAAGCTGATGGCTTAACTGCTGAATTCTACAAGACATTTGGAGAGGAACTACTGCCACTCCTATTTAAACTCTCCAATGAAGTAGAAAGGGAAGCAATACTCCCAAATTCACTCCTGGAATCACCTGGAATTCACCTTGATCGACCCAACCAAAAAAGAGAACTATAGGCCAATCTCACTAACAAACATAGATGCAAAATTCCTTAATAACATACTGACAAATAGAATGCAGAAGATCATAAAGAAGCTCATACACCCTGACCAAGTGGGATTCATCCCAGGGATGCAGGAATAATTCAAATATGAAGATCAATAAATGTAATATTAATAGATCCAAGAAAAAAACATATGATCATCTCAATAGATGCAGAAAGAGCATTTGACAAAATCCAACATGCATTTATGATGAAGACCCTACAGGAAATTGGAATAGATGGTCTCTACCTCAATCTAATAAAAGCCATTTATGAAAAACCAACAGCCAATATCATACTAAATGGTCAAACACTGAAATCCTTCACACTAACATCAGGAACAACTCGAAGATGTCCACTGTTACCACTCCTGTTCACTATAGGAACATTAGCTACAGCAATTAGACCAGATAAATAAATATAAGGAATAAAGATAGGAAATGAAGATGTCAAATTGTCATTATTTGTGTATGACATGATACTCTACTTAAAAGACCCCAAGAGCTCCAGCAAATGTCTTCCAGACTTAATAACCAAAATCAGTAAAGCAGCTGGACACAGGTCAACACACAAAAACCATTAGCTTTTCTGTATGTGAGAAACAGACTCACTGAGAGAAATGAGACAAAATTTCCTTTCACAATTGCATCCAAAAAATTGAAATACCTGGGAAGCAACCTAACAAAAGGAATCAAAGACCTCTACTCTGAAAACAAGAACACTCTGGAAAAATGTATTGAAGAGGGTATCAGAAAATTGAAAGATATTCCATGCTCCTGGGTAGGAAGAAACAACATAGTGAAAATGGCCATACTTCCAAAACTGCCATATAGATTAATGCAATCTCAATTGAAATCCCAGCAGGATAGTTCACAGACCTTAAGAAAACAATCCAAAAATTCATTTGAAACAAGAAGAGACCTAGAATAGCAAAAGAAATTCTAGGCAATAAAGACAAGGTAGTGGGTATCACAATCCCCAATTTGAAACTATGCTACAAATCTACTGTGATAAAAACAGCATGGTACTGGCAAACAAGCAGTTTGAGGACCAGTGGAACAGATTAGAATACACAGAAAAATCTCAAGACACAGCCAGACACCTCATCTTTGACAAAGGAGCCAAACATCTTCACTGGAGGAAAGATAGCCTCTTTAATAAATGGTGCTAGAAAAATTGGGTGTCAACATGGCAAAGATTAAAAGTAGATCTATACCTCTCACCATAAACTACAATAAAATTGAAATGGATTAAAGATCCAAATATTAAAACAGAACACTAAGCTGGCTGGACGAGAGGTTAGGTAGAAGTCTTGAAGACATTGGTGTAGGAAAAGATTTTATGAACAAAATGTCAGTTGCCAGTGAACTAGCAAAAACAATCAACAACTGCTAGGGATTTAGCTCAGCCGTTCCACAGCTCACCTCACAAAAACAATTAACAAGTGCATGCTCTTCTCATTAAAAATTTCTGCACAGCAAGAGAAAGAACCTGGGAAAAATATTTTCACCAGCTGTTCCTCAGACAAAGGTCTACCATCTAGATAAAGAATTAAAAAAAAAAATCAGACCTCCCAAATGTAAAGACCCAATCAAAAAATACACATCTGAAATGAGCAGACATTTCTCAAAGAAGTAGAAATAGCAAATAAACATATGAAAACATGTTCTACCTCACTGGTCATTGGAAAGATCAAATAAAAATAACACAGATTTCATCTCCCCCCAGAAAGAATGGCTGCTATCATGACAACCAATGCGAAATGCTGGTGGGGCTATGGGGAAAGAGGAATTCTGCTGGTGGGTGTGTAGACTGGTGCAACCACTATGGAAATCAATATGTAAAAATCCTAAAGAACTAAGACTGGAAGTCTGTCTGACCCAGCTATTGCCCTGCTAGGTATATTTCCCAAATAATTAAAGAATCATACAACAGGGATACATGTGCACCCATGTTCATAGCAGCACAATTTTTAATAGCTAAAACTTGGAAGCAGCCCAAGTGCCCATCAACAGGAGATGGGATAAAGAAGATTTTTTTTATATACATAAAATGGAGTACTGTTCAGTCATACAGAATGAGAAACTTGAGCTATTTATAGCTAAATGGATGCACATTTAGGTGATACTCTTAAGTAAAATAAATGGGACACGTATGAATACCACATAGTTTCTCTATTGTGAGAAACTGAAAGTGTAAATAAGGACTAATAGGTATAATAGATAATGTGACATAGGACCAAAAGGGGTAGGGGGACTGAGTCAGGTAAGGAAAGGAAAGAAGAGAATTGACTAACATAAGAAAATGAAAAAATTAGGGGCCGGGGATTTAGCTCAGCGGTTTGGTGGCCTGCCTTGCAAGCAAAAGGACCCTAGTTCAATCCTCGGTACCAAAA
>NW_022900942.1:53711027-53723414 GCF_012274545.1 Fukomys damarensis | reverse complement strand
ATACCTTAAATGCACCAATAAAATAAACAATAAAAAAGAAGCAAAGAAACAATTAGTGACTAAAATATCCTATCATCATGCCCCTAAATTTTGAAATGATAATTTACATGTTTTCACAATTATTTCACTGAGACATATATAGGTTAAATGGCTGTATCTTTCATATTAAAACATCAAATTGTAAGAGGAGCATCAAAATGACAAATAAGGACCTTGGTTCCTGTAAGATAAAATTCAGTAAGAATGTTGGGGTCTCCAAACTGTTTCCTCAGTGTACATATAGTATTAATTTTGGTGACAGTCCTAAAATTTCTATACAAATTGATGATTCACAGAAATAGGTTGATCTACTGAATGTACTTTCTTAAAATGTTCAGAAATTAAAAGTGCAAACAAATCTGAAACATAAAATCTATTTTAATTATACAGTATATTTAAGACAATACAGAACTTCCCATTTTGCCTGATCCAATGCAAGCCGAGAGGAAGATGCCTAAACCAGCTGTCTGCCTTGGTCGTAATCACACACAGACATATAGACCAGGGCTCCTGTAAAAGAGATCTGAAAATATGTCATGTTTCTATGTCATCCCTATGCTTACTCTTGCACCTGCATGCTGCTTTCTGGAGTTTTCTAAGGGACACCTCAGGTCACCTTAAGCCCATTGTCATTGATGAAAGGATGGTAGTGCTATACCAGAAGACCAGACATGTTAATAAGTCCTCATCTCACCAACCACATACCTGATCAGAGACTCTTGAGTAAATCTGCCCAGGCTTAGGAAAGAAAACACACACACTCCCTTTTAATTTATTGTTTCTAGTAAGAAACCTGCTGCTAAGGGAAAAGACCTAGGCAAGGCCAGACTGTATTGACTTCCCCAATTTCTAGATGGTCCCTGCTTCTTTTCCTGATTCTACTATGCTTATTTCATTTTTGCTGGTCATCTGCATGTACAAAAGAAGATGTTGCATTCATAAATCCTGTATGGTATAGTAGATTAATATAATTGCAAAGTTATGAGAAATTATACTTTGCTCTTATCTAAGGAATAAATGAATTGATTTTTGTCTATTGTAAAGAAAAACATTACTTATCTTTTATATAAGATACATATGGAAGAGAGAGAAATTAAAATTTGGATTATTTCCTGGAGGTATTATAAAGAGATCAGACTACAAGTACATTCCTGATTATAGAAACATAATAATTTAAAACAATATCACATTAGAAAATTTGAAAAAGCGGATAGCCTACTATTTTCTGTTCATTTATTCATTATATATGTTTGGATTTGACTTGCCCTGGGCACTGAGGATGCAAGCTAGACATAACAATAAATGTACGCTGAACTCTGCAGCTCATGATGTCAGCAGTACAGCTAAGAATACTAACATTAAACAAATAATCTCATGGATTACAAAGGCAGCAGGATGCCTGTGCAAGTGCCTCAAGAAACAAGGATGGTGATTTATTTACTCAAATAGTATTTACTGAATGCTTTCTGTGTGTGCCTCTTCCCATTTGAGGCATAAAGCAGCCAACAAATAGAGGCAAATTTGTTTCTATTGAATGACGTAGGCAAATTTTTCTGCTTTAAGGAGAAGTAATAAGGAAATACATACATTCTAGAGAACAGTGTATTAAGCTGAGATGTGGTGAGTGGCCGGAGAATTTAAGATCAATCAGAGCAGTCCTGAGTTGAGGTGACAGAAAGGAAAAGTAAGATCTTGTGTCCCGTTTCAAAGGCACTGGCTTTTAGTCTATTGAGATGAGCAGTGGTGGCGGACTTGAGAAGTGACACAGTCTGGTGTGCCTTGGCAAGATCACTCTGCCTTTATGGAGCCATATAATGCAGAGGGTCACCTAGTCCACATCTGTGCACTAATGGGGACACTCAGATATTGGTGGTAATGAGTAGTCGTGTTTGGGGTACAATTTCAAGACACAATAACCGAGATGGTTGTTAGATTGGATAAGGAATAGAGAGGCATCCAGGAGCATTAGAAATAAGGCTTTTAAGAGTCTTCTTTTGAGAGATTGAGAGTAGATACTTGAAGAAGTAATAAGAATCAATACCAAAAAAAGTATGGAATAAGCAGAACATGTAAATAGAAGAGTTCATTTTGTTCCATGAACATCTTCTAGCATGAGGGAAGAGGGTGTTGTTTATTTATTGAATAACAAAACCTGTTAAAATGAAATTGATCATACACCTATAAAATATTTAGGGAAGGTATTATTTGAAATGTTTTGTACCATAAAAGCAGTGACTGTGGCTTTGTATCTTTACAAAAAAAAAAAAAAGAAAACACATCTTCTTTATCTAGGCTCCAACTGATGGGCAAATGGGCTGTTTCCCAGTTTTAGCTATTACAAACTGTGCCGCTATAAACATAGGTGCTCATATATCACTGTGATAGGATTATTTTAATTCTTTTGGAGAGATACCAAGCAGAGCGATGGTTGAGTCAAATGGAACCTCTAATCCCAGCTCTTTGAGGTATCTCCATATTGATTTCCAAAGTGGTTGCAACAGTCTGCACTTCCACCAACAGTGGAGAAGGGTTCCTTTCTCCCCACAACCCCACCAACATTTGTTATTGTGTGATTTCTTGATAGCAGCCATTCTTTGTGGGGTGAGGTGGAATCTCAGTGTTGTTTTCATCTGCATCTCTAGTATGACCAGTGATGTGGAACATTTTTTCATATATTTAATTGTTGCTTTTACTTGTTTGTCATAGAAATATCTGTTCATTTCAGATGCCCATTTTTGAATTGGGTCTTTATATTTGGGGGGGCCATTGTTTTGAGTTCTTTATATATTCTAGATAATATTCCTTTGTCTGAGAAACAGCTGGTAAAATTTTTTTCCCACATTGTAGGTTGTCTCTTAGTTCTATTGATGGTTTCTTTTGCAGTGCAGAAGCTTTTTAATAAGATGAGATCCCAGTTGTTGATTCTTTCTACTAGTTCCCGTGCTACTGAGGATTTGTTCATAAAGTCTTTTACTATGC
This sequence comes from Fukomys damarensis, assembly GCF_012274545.1. Classification (NCBI taxonomy): domain Eukaryota; kingdom Metazoa; phylum Chordata; class Mammalia; order Rodentia; family Bathyergidae; genus Fukomys; species Fukomys damarensis. The sequence continues at coordinate 53,720,396 of NW_022900942.1, read as the reverse complement.
CAGTGTCTTCCAGAGTTCTGCCTAACTTATCTTCCAGCAAGTTTAGTGTTTCTGTCTAAATATTTACATCTTTAATCCACTTGGATTTTAATTTAGTGCATGGTGAGAGATAAGGATCTAGTTTTAATCTTTGGCAGGTTGAGATCCAGTTTTTCCAACACCATTTATTAAAGAGACTCTCTTTCCTCCAGTAGGGATGGTCAGCTCCTTTGTCAAAGATGAGATAGCTGAGTACATCTGGTGTTGTTTTTGTGTCTTCCAGTCTGTTCCACTAATCCTCAGGTCTGATTCTTTGCCAGTATTATGCTGTTTTTATAACTGTGGCTTTGTAGTATAGTTACAAATTGGGAATTGTTATACCTACTGCCATGTGTCTGTTGCCTAGGATGGCTTTTTCTATTCTAGGTCTCTTATGGCTCCAAATGAATTTTTGGATTCTTCTCTCTAGTTCTGTGAAGTATAGTGTTGGAATTTCAATTGGCACTGCATTGAATCTCTAGAGCACTTTTGGTAGTATGGCCATTTTCGCTATGTCGATTCTTCGTACCTAGGAGCAGGGAATGTCTTTCCATTTGCTTATATCCTCTTTGATCTCTTTTTTCAGAGTGCTGTAGTTTTCAGTGTAGAGGTCTTTTTCTTTTTTTGCTAGGTTGATTCCTAGATACTTCATTTTTTTTTTGGATGCTATTGTGAAAGGAATTGTTTCCATAATTTCTCTCTCAGTGAGTCTGTTATTTGTGTACAAGAAGGCTATTGATTTTTGGGTGTTGACTTTGTATCCTGCTACTCTGCTAAAAGTGTCAATTAAGTCTAGAAGTCTTTTGGTGGAGATTTTTGGTTTCCAATGTAGAGTATCATATAGTCAGCAAATAAGGACAGTTTAACTTCTTCCTTTCCTATCGTTATTGCTTTAATTTCTTTCCTTGTCTAACTGCTATGGATAATGTTTTCAGAACTATATTGAAGAGCAGTGGTGATAGTGGGCATCCTTTTCTTGTTCCTGATTTTAACGTGAAGGTTTTCAGTTTCAGCCATTTAATATGATGTTGGCTGTTGGTTTTTCATAGATAACCTTTATTAAGTTGAGATACAGACAATCTATTCCAATTTTTTGCAGGGCTTTTATCATGAATGGTTGAATTCTGTCAAATACTTTTTCTGCATCTATTGAGAGGATCATGTGGTATTTGTCCTTGACTTTGTTAATATAGTGTATTACATTTATTGATTTACATATGTTGAACCTTCCATGCATCCCTGGAATAAATCTGACTTGGTCAGGATGTATGATCTTCTTGATGATCCTCTGTATTCTGTTTGCTAGTATTTTATTAAGGATTTTTGCATCTATATTCATTAAGGAGATTGGCCTATAGTTCTCTTTTTTAGTTACATCATTCTCTGGTTTGGGAATCAAAGTGATATTTGCTTCCAGGAATGAGTTTGGAAGTATTGCTTCCCTTTCAATTTCTTTGTTTTTCGTTTTATTGAGTTTATTGGTCCAATCTAGTTCTACAACACAGTTACATTCATTACTGGGATCCTGTACCTTCACATGACAGGTCTTGGTTATCATTTTTTCCCCTTGTCCCTGCCCTCCCTTCATCCCCCATTGCCCCTGCCCACCCTTCATCCCCACCTCCATTTTCAAACACTTTTTTCATTTTCATTTTCTCATATTTTTTCTTTTCCCTTCTTCCCTTTCCCCTACCCTTCCCACTCTCCCTACACCTTTAGCAATTTTTTTCCTATTTAACACTATTAATTATCCCATTAGGATCTTGTGTACTATTACAGTTTTTCACACTAGAGAGATTATTCAGTATTTACACATGTGTGACTTATTTATTGCATTGAAAAGTTTTAAGAGTAATGGCAGTAGTTCTTCTCTAAATGCCTTGTAAAATTCAGCAGTGAATCCATAGGACCCGGGCTTTTCTTTGTTGGTAAGTTTTTAATTACATTTTCAATTTCACTATAATTGGGGTGCTTAAAATATTTCTATCTTCTTTGTTCAACTAGAAATCTGTCCATTTCTTCTGTGTTTTCCATTTTATTAGAGTACAGATTCTCAAAGTAGGTATTAATGATCCTCTGGATTTCTCTTGGATCTCTTGTGACTTTGCCTTTTTCATTCCTGATTGTATGGATCTGAGCCTTTTCTTTTCTTTTTTTGATAATATTTACTAAGGGTTTATCAATTTTATTTATTATTTAAAAAAACCAACTCTTCAATTCATTTATTTTTGGTATCATTTTCTTAGTTTCCATTGCATTGATTTCTGCTCTAATCTTTATAATTTCCTCTCTTGTTCGAGCTTTGGGTTTTTCTTGCTCTTGTTTTTCTAGGAGTCTAAGAGTCATCATTAGGTTGTTTATTTGAGCTTGCTCTGTTTTCCTAGTGTGGGTATGGTAACTGCTTTCATTGTGTCCCATAGATTCCTGTATGTGGTACTGGCATTTTCATTTATCTGTAAAAACTGTCTGATTTCTTCTTTAATTTTCTCTGTGATCCATTGATTGTTCCAGAGAGTGTTGTTCAATTTCCATGTGTTTGTGAAGTTCCTAGGGTTTCTTATGCTATTGATTTCCAGCTTTATTACACTGTGATCTGATAATATACAGGGAATAACTTTGATTCTTTTGCATTTATTCAAACCTATTCTGTGAGAGCTAGTATGTGATCTATCTTGGAGAATGACCCATGTGCAGCCAAAAAGAATGTATATTCTGATTTTGTGGGGTGAAACACTCTATAGACTTCTACTAAGTCCATGCGTTCAAAAGCTTGATTTAGTTCTGGTATTTCATTGTTGATTTTTTGCCTAGATGATCTGTCTATTTGTGATAGTTGGGTATTTAGATCCCCCACTACAATTGTATTAGTGCTTATTTGGTTTTTCATATTACTTAATATTTGTTTTATATAGTTGGGGGCATTTATATTTGGTGCATATATGTTTATGATTGTCAACTCTTCCTCTTGAATTGTTCCCTTTACAAGGATGTAGTGGCCTTCTTTGTCTCTCTCAATTTGTTTTGGTTTGAAATTTGTCTGCAAATAAGATTGCTACCCCTGCTTTTTTCTGGGCTCCTGTCATGTGGAGAATTGTTTTCCATCCTTTCACTTTCATTCTATGGGCTTCTTTTTACACTAAGTGTGTGTCTTGTATACAACATATTGTTGGATTTTGCTTCTTAATCCATTATGCCAGTCTATTTCTCATGATTGGTGAATTGAGGCCATTGACGTTGATGGTTATAACTGATATGTACTGACTTATTATTGTCATGTTGTCCTTTTGTTGATTCTTTTTAATTTTTTGCCCTCTCTTAGTTTCTTGCCTTGACTATTTGATTTGCTCTTTTGGGCCTCTTGATGTGATCTTCATTGTCTTTTTCTAGTATATTGTTTAGAATTCCTTGTAGTGCTGATTTGGTATTAATGTAGTTTCTCAGGTGTTCTTTGTTGTGGAAGTATCTTATTTACCCATCTATTTTGAAAGAGAGTTTTGCAGGATACATCAGTCTAGGTTGGAGGTTGTTTTCTTTTAGGACCTGAAATACCTCACTCCAGGATCCCCTTGACCTGAGGGTTTGTGTTGAAAAGTCTGCTGTGATTCTGATGGGCTTTCCTTTGCATGTGATTTGTTTCTTTTCTCTTACTGCTTGCAGTATTTTGTTCTTCTGTTGGGTTTCTGGGATCTTGATTATTTTATGTCTAGTTGTAGATTTTTTTTTTTTGATTGTGGCTAGTTGGAGTCCTATATGCCTCACTTATCTGTATGTCAAATTCTTTCCCTCTGTTTGGGAAGTTTTCTGTCATTAATCTGTGCACAGCTTTTTTTAAGTTGTTTGCATTTTCTCCTCCTACTTCTTGGATCCCTATCAATCTTATGTTATTCTTCTTTGCATCATCTAGCAGTTGTTGGATCGATTTCTCATGATACCTTACTTTTTTTAAGCGACCTCTCTTTTCGTGGTCACTGACTGCCATCCTGTTTTCTATCTCTGAGATTCTATCTTCCCATTCTTTTATTCTGTTGTGTACACTTTCAATAGAGTTTTTAATCTCCTGGGTATCTGTTTGAATGTGTTTAATGGATTCCATTTCTTTCCTATGTTGGGCATTCATTGTTTCCATCTTTTTCTTATGCTGGGCCTTCATGGCTTCTTTTATGGTACTGAGCTCATGTATTTTTTTTTTTTGTCAGTTTCAGTTCTAGAGTTTCGAATCATGACTTTCAGTTTGCTCACCATCTATATTGTTATCTGGGAAATTTTTTCTATTTTGAATTTTTCTATTGCCTGACTGATCTGTTTTGTTACTTCCTGTGCTATGATTTCTGGGTGTCTTGGTGGTTCACTATCAGACTTTTGATCTTCCTTTGCCCTACTGTTTTCCATTGGTGAACTGAAAGTCTGTCTTTGTGTCTTGCTTAAGTGTTTTCTCATTTTTATTTCTGCTGTTGGGTTGTCCTCGATTCAATCTCTGGGTTATTAAATCTTCCTGATATTGTTGCATTTTAGCTTTTGATTCTATAAAGACTCATAGACATTCTCATTTTCACAAAATCAGAGAAAACAACTCATCAAATCAATCCCTATCCTTTATCCCAATCAATACATTCAGCAACAAAATAGGATCAATCACTATCTGCACATTGACCACTTGTGGTAGTCATTAATCTATCACCTTTAAACCATGTGAATTAAATTAAAATCAAGAAGCAACCCAAAATATGTTTGCGTGAACAAACTCCTCAACATATCATATTTACCATTTAGGATGGGGGCCTAGACAGAGTTAGGACGAGAAGAGTAGATAAGTAAAAGAACTAGGGAAGGTTTCAAGTGAAGCCAGAGGACACAGAATGACCACACAATATTTAGGAAACTGTTAAACTGAAAAGGGATAGACAGAGTGCAAGTATAAGGACAAGAATACATCCCCTTAACAGCAATAGGGGCTCACTTTCCCTTGAAACTACTGACCCTTGAGTGAGGCACAATGATAGAAAAAAAAATAACATTAAGAACAAAACATGATAAAAGAAGAAATCTGAGTCAGGGCAAGAGCAGGAACAGAAAGGGAGGTAAGGGACAATATGGTGGAGCAGGAGACTGAGTTGGTGAAAGAGGAAAGAAAAAAGAATTTACAGAGTGGAATGAGGAAAAGAAAGAAAAGGACAAAAAATGACTTTGAAGGGCCTCTTTCAGACTGTATCTCTGCTATCATAATACACATCTTGTGCAGCCATGTGCAGAACCAAATCCCCCTATCTCAGCTAGCCAATGGCAGACCCCCATGATGCAGACTGACCTCAGGCTGCAAGGCCCAAATTGAGCTCCACAACCTCCTGCAGGGTTGAACTCCAGTTCTACTATAGGTTTCCCCTGCCCTTTCTTTAAAGATGTTCAAATTGGAGAGCTCAGAAAATTACCCTTTATGACCAGCTATGCCTTTCGGGAGTGGGTCCAAGGACTGGTACAATCAGGAGATCTGAGAGTGTAGGGGTTGTGCTCAGTGGTGCCTGTGCAGCTACCCTTCTGGCACTGGAGCAGCAATGGCAGCACCTGCAGAAGAGGGTGCGGCTACCCTGACCTGTGGACTGGGCCCAGGCAGGCCAGAGGGAGATCTGATGTCAGAGCCACTTTCCTGAATCTCCCCCTCTCATTTTATTTTGAGACAGGGTTTCATTAAGTTGCTTGGGCCAGGCTTGGAGTAGATATTCTGCTACATCGGCCTCAAGAGTAGCTGAGATTATAGGTATTCACCAGTATGACTGAATTGTTTTTCTACACACTGTTCATCTTTTGTAACTAGGAACACAAGTTGTGAATTTCCAAAATCACACTATAATGAACCTATTTAACAGTTAGGAATGGAGAGTGTAATGCCTATTGTGGCAATTTAATATCCTAACAGCTCTGAAGACTTCTACTGTAAGAAATTAAGAAATTTCTAGCCTGCTTATAAAAATTCAAAGAATGCAATTAACCTGGACATGAACTATATTTAATCTGGTCAAATATTAAATAAATTTATGTTAATATGTATGGCATTAGCAAATATGTGTAGTATTATTAAATATTTTCATTTATGTCATATATTTACATCTTTTAATAGATCATGTTTATTTTTCTTATTAAATAATTGTTCTCTTTTGTGTTTCTTCAACATAGTATCTATATAAAAGAAATCTTAATAAATGACAGTGCCTCCTATGTTTTGTTTAATGTATTTTAAATCACTTCACTAGCACTTTATTTCAGTTTTGTGCTTTGTATTTTTATTCTTTACAGGAGCTTCTAGAAGTACTTAGTGTTATTAACCATGTTCAAAAATTACATTATTCAAAGTAGTCAAAGCAGTAATAAAGGACATCAAAAACTTTCTATTGTGCTATTTTTAAAGCTGGGACTAGTGCAGTTTGGTTTGATTTTTCTAAAGAAGGAAATCAGATGTATCAGGGAAGGATGTATACAATTATGACAACCAAGCTCTCCCAGCATGCAGCTGACAGTATAGAGGAAACCCTGTCAGGAGCACATCTGGCTGTAGGCTCTCCTTCTCATGTGATGTAACACTTCTTCTGGTTTGAAAATAGCGGCGAACCCAGAACACATTCTTCAAAGGTTTAAAAATTCCTGTGTCCTTCAGGGAGAAAAAGTAGATTCCAGTTTTCCTTTTATGGTTGAGTTACATTTAGGGGACTTCTATGATGATGTAACACATATTCATTTCAGGAAAAAAATGTCATTTAGTCAATGTTATTAGTCATTAATAAAATAATACAACTCTTGTGATAGTGGTTTCCCAGAAGAAAAATGTATGTCACTATGAGTACATAGCTGTTTTTATTTGATTTTTCTGGCCTGAGTTGAATATGTGTGTGTGTCCTTCAGTAAAACTCTGTTTTCTATAGACTAAAGCCAAGATACTATTCAAGTGACTTACTATTCTTCTGCTTGTGGGAATTTTCTTCAGGTAATTTTCTGAAGGGTGCCTCATGCCAGGAGAAGAGATGAAAAACTACTTCAATTGACTTCTGTAGAGATCACAAAGTTTGATTTTTCAACTGCCTAGACCAAAATTCTGTCCTAATGCTATCAAGACATCTCTAGGAATTGTGAAATGCTAGGCCCCTTTCATTTAAGGTAACATTGTATTCTGAAAAATAAAGGTGTTTTATAAATTGTAAAAGTTATAACAAATCAAGTGAACAAATTTCCTGTAAAATTCTTGGATCAAGCTTTTCCCCCCTGCCAGCCTCATGGTGTCATAGTTGTTGTTAGTTCACCTCATTCACGTATTATTTCTGCCAGTTATAGATACACAGTGACAAGCTGTTTTATGAAAGAAGGTATTATTAATATTCACCTAATATAAACACAATCCTCCACTTTTACAATTTTTAGAAATGATTGACATATGTGCGTTCTCTGGAGAAAACAAGGACTGGATCATTGCTATAGACTGAATGTTTACGTCTCAGCAAAATTCATATGCTTAAGCACAAATTTCAATGTGATATCTTCAGGGGTGAGTCCTTGGGAAGGTGACTATATCACAACAGTCAAGCCCTCATGAGTGAAAGTATAGAAGAGGCAATAGGCAGACAGACAGACAGACAGACAGACAGACAGCCTGTTGTCTAATGTGAGAACACAGAAAGAAGGCAGCCATCTATGGACGAGGAAATAAGTCCTACCCAGACTTCAAATCTTTTGGTGCCTTGATCTTTGACTTCCCAGGCTTTAGGACTGAGAAATAAATTTCTGTTGTTTAAAAGCCACCCAGTCTATGATGTTCTGTCATGGAAGCCTGAGTTAAGAGAATTATTGTCCATTCTCCTAGTGAAAAAAAATTGAAGTTTTAATGATATTGAGTCCAGGTGATGAAAGTACTTAGAAGGCATCTTTGTATGCACTATAATATTGACTATTACTGTGGCCTTATTTCCAGTGGTGTTTTTTACTGCTGCACAGTCATACTGCATATATTTTCCCAAGTGAAAGCATCCCCCTGTTGAAGTTTTCTGTGCAGTCTATTTATAGTGGGTTTTCTTTCATCTACTTGAAGCAAGCTTGAGGAGCCCTCCAAGCAGGGATTGTTAATGGTTTATATAAAGGACAGTCAGCCTTTGCATTCTTTACACATCATTGAGTTTTAAAGTGCCAGACTGTGGCAGCTTACTGCATAACATGGTCTCAATAAACCTATCAATTGGAGACTTGGCTCAGCAGCATTTCAAAAGTCTCACACTGGTCCCAGGTGCATTTGAGGAAAATGTCCCTTCTCAGCGGGTATATGTGAAAATCTAAATGCAGTGTTAGCCCTGGTTAGAAGAAAGGCCCAGAAACATCAAGGTTTCCTGAAAGTGCAATCCAAAAATCTGCCTTTGAACCTGTTTTAACAACTCCCATTCAACTCTGTGAGGAGTCGGAAGTACCGCATCAAGGGCCAGTCTTTGGTGCTTCAGTTTTATGTTCTTAAATAATGCCACTGACCTTCATTCAAGAGTAGGGTCAGCAAGGGCAACCTTTCAGGTGGAAGATAACTCACTTGTAATAGCAAATTCAGGACTGAAGAGTTAGAGCTTATTAGCAAATAGACTCAATTTAGGTGTGGGGTATTGTGCTAAAGAAAAGTGATACCTTGGTAGCTTGGGGTCAAAGTTCATCTTTGTATTCAAATTTCACATCACCCTGGAGTCTCAGTCCAGATGGATAGACTGCTACCAGCTTTTGTAAAGATATTCCAACTCTTAGAACATACTGCCTGTCAGTCAGGTACTGAAAACTAACATCACTCATCACTCAGTTCTTCTTCCACGGACTCATTCTTCTTGCATTCTACACAAGAGCAGGGTATTTTAAGTAGAGGCAGAGTAACTAGGTGAATAGCATCAGATATAGGGAAATTTACAGGCCTACTTTTCCAAATGTCTCTTCTGTTTCCTCCTCCCTTCCCCTGTAGTTACCCTTTGTAGGGCCATTGTATCTTGATGTATTCATTTTTACTCAGATGATTAGCACTCACTACCAAGCCATAAATTTATTTATCCCATTATCTGGTTGTCAATGTAACAAAGAGACACTAACACAACTGAGTTTTGATTAGGAGATGAAAGGACCGGGGAAATATGATGTCCTTTTCAGGGAGGTCAAATTCAGGCAATGCATTTGTAACTAACCCATGCTACAGGTATCTTTCTATTCTTACTGATGGTCTGTTCTGTTCAAAACACTGCAGTAACAAGAGAGAAAACAGATAATTTAATTTGTGGCAGCTTTCCTCAGAGACATAGCTAAAATATACATGTATATACATACAGACATGCATGCCCACATGTATTTATGTAT
>NW_022900942.1:53677858-53710945 GCF_012274545.1 Fukomys damarensis | reverse complement strand
TTCTGATACTATATATGTGTCATGCAAAAATATTTGCAATGACATCATAGAGATGTAAGCAAAGTTTTGTGTACAAGCAAAGAAATTGGAGGTCAGCCCTCTCTCAGATGAATTGTGCACTGGCCAGAGGGGGCCTCACATCTTGTGTTCTGCATAAGTAGTCAGGATTTTAAAAGGCAGGAAAAAGGGAAGGAGGAATTCTGGGAGAAAAGTTGACAGGAATATGGGTAAGAAAGAAAGAAAAATGTGATATGGGAAATGGCAAGTGATATGTTTGCAGGGAAAGTCAAGCTCTTATAAGGACCAAATCATGTGGGACACAAAATTCAGAGGGTTAGCAAGCCATTTAAAGGGATTTGAAATTAATGATGCAGGAAATACAAATTAATAAAAGGATTAAAAGGAGAGTGATGTGTTCAATTCTATGACTTATGAAGAACACAGTTGGCAAAGATGAGGATAGCTCTGGGAAGAGGCAGAAAAAAGATGTGAAAAGAAAAACAGAAACTATGAAGGCCTGACCAGGGCAGTGAAAAGAAAATAAACAGAAAACTAGGACAGTACACCAAAAAGATTTTATGACATATTAAATGTAGACATAGGAGGGCTACTGATTTAGTTAAGAAACATGCTTTCTTATCCTCCAAGAGGCACTCCTGACTGACTCAGCAATGGTCGTATTGATAATAGTTCTGGATATGTCTGTGCTTACACTTAATCCTCACAAAAAATTGACGCATTGGACACTATTGATAGATGAAAAGGCGAACATATGTATCAAAAAGATTTAGATACATGCAATGTTGAAAAAATGGGCAAACTGAAGTGTCTTTCCTTGAAGTTTAATTTTTGAATACTCTATCAGGGTTACCTGGGATGCTCAGCCCTGGGGCCAACTAAGTAGATAGAGGATCTACTTTAAGTGCTCACATTGTTTTATATTGCTTCTTATTAGGAAACATGAAAGTAATCTTTTTCCTTATCTGTGAAGAATAGGAAAACCAAAAGCAAAGAGGCAAAGCAAAAGCATAAAGATTTGAAATACTGAGATAAAATTTATGAGTGTAAAGTTACATTGGAACTTCCTTGGACCTGACAAGGAGGGATTTAGTCTTTGCTTCCTTTGAAATTAACAGCTCTGTTAATACAGTCTATTTCTGTAGTTATTATAGTATAAATTTTCTTTTCACATTTTATTTTCTCCTCAAAATGCCTTTGTCAAGGGTATAAAACCGCTTCTTTTTTATGTTCATTTACAGGTAAGGAAATTGAGGGTTTTTTCTCCTTTGTAGCAATTAAATGACAACTAGAACTTGAACCTTAATCTTCTGCCTCAAATTCTGAGATTCTTTCCACAAGCCCACAACAGCTAAGACAAAAGTGGTAAAATATCTGAAGCCAGGTAGTTTCTATCATGAAGACAAGAGTCCGAGAGTTAATTTTTTATAATGCCCTTCAGTCTCTGAAAGGTTTTAAAGAGGAAGCCGCAAGCTGAGAATGCTTCATTTATCTGATCTCTCTGACAAGGAATAAGAAGAATTCCCTGGAGCTCCTCATGTGTCTTATGCACTGGCAGAGCTTCCTGTAATTAAGGGCCGTATTACATTTGGATGGAAGTGGCGAGCACCCTTCTGGAAGCATATCGCCGCACGCGAGTCTTTATTTAATAAAAGAGAAATCAGAAATCAATCCAAAGTGCGATTTGTGAGGATTAAGATGTTAAATAAAGCCACGTTCAGGGTAGAGTTGACAAAAATCTTCCTCTCTGAGTGGATACTAAGAGAAGGACCTTGCTTCTGCCGTCATACAAGGGATTTCATGTCAGGAGTGGGTGCCAATGAGCTATCATTTGTTGATCGGAGCTGGAAGTCTGCAGAACTTTTCAAAAGATTTGGTGAACAGATGCTTTTAAAAGCTCTCACCAGCTCAGCCTTCACTACTAGCAATTTCAGACAAGGCAGGAGGTCAGAGCATTAATGTTATTTTCGTTCCTTTGTCTGTAGTCCTCTCAGCTAAGTAGAGCAGCCCGAGAGAGAGCAGCCTGAACAGCAATGAGAAGCCCCCATAGCGAAAACACATCAATGTCAGCCTGGAACTGGGAGCTTGTTTTCAGCTTGAACTAAGTGCTCAGTTCCTAACCTACTTTATCTTCTCCTAACCACATTATAAAGCAGACAATACCCATGACCTACCTCCAGAGAGACGCAGTTTTGTTTATGGTGTTACCGCAAATTTGTAATTTCATCTCCTGCTGAATCCTATGTAAGTGTTCAACAACAGTAAGACAAAACAGTAAATAAAGAATGAGTGGAGATTCTCATTAGCTATGTTACTTACCACTGTAAAGATGCTGTCATAGGTTGGGATTCCCAGAAAGAGATCTTAGGATGAGGATTCCAAGGGATGCATTTGTGATGTTCTCCCTAGAGATATGGCTATGGTGAGGCTCAAACAGAACAGACTGGACACTATGTCTGAATGTTTGTGTTCTCTCAAACTTTGAGTGCACACTAACCTCCAGTGTGATGGTTTTCAGAGATGAGGTCTTTGCGAAGTGATTAGGTGATGAAGATTCTTCTCTCATGAATGAGATTCATGCCCTTATAAAGGAAGCCCCAGGGTACTCCCTTGTCTGTTCCACCACTAGAGCACCTGGGAAGACAGCACTGTGAGTGAGTCAAAAGTGGACCCTCAACAGATATCAACCTACCAATGCCTTGTTCTTAGACTTCTCAGCCTCCAGAACTATTAAAAATGTCTTTTCTGTCTATAAGATACTCGATTTATGAAATTTTGTTATAGTAGCCCAAATTGACTAAGGAATCGGCAGAGGTGCAGTTGACAGTGTCGCATAATGAGTATAGCCTCAGTGCCATATTTAAGGGGAACTTACTCATGCTGAGGTCAGAGAGGTAGGGTTTGTACTTCCATACCTTACAAATGTTGAGTAAAGTTGAACTCTGAGGGGGTTGCTAAATCCCAGCAAAGCCAGTTCCAGTAGCTTGAGCACAGGCCTAGAAATAGAATCTCATAGGCAAGTTGAAATGAATGTATCTGAAAGACAGAGGAGATAATCACACGTGTGTGCATGCACACACACACACACAGCCCAGTAGGATCTAGTGGCAGACAATTAATTGACTATTGACAAAGCTGTTGGTTTAAATGAAAATATGTAGACTTGTATTACAGATTTTCTTTTCCAAAATTCCACAAAAACTCTTATAGTTGGTAATACTACAAATGATCATGAACAGTCCTGAGGTACAGATGTGCCTTTCAAGCTTTGTGATTGGAAAAGATTGAGGCCAAGACCAGAAGGGAGGAAGGGCACACTAAGGAGATGGGCACGATGGTGCTAAGGTTGGCTTTTAGAGTGCCCTGAATGCAATCTTAGTTAATTCTATTTCTAAAGAGGATATTTTGAAATACCTATTACTATCTTTACCACAAATGCCATGATGGTGGAGGTGGGAGGTGTAGGGGATCCAGGGTACCATTAGCCCACTGACTTTTTGAGGATGTATAGACTGTTTCCTTCTGCTGTCCTGTGTTTGCCTGTGTGATCTGCTTTGGCAACTCCAAATTGGAAAGTGTGTTACTGAAGCAGCAGAATTTGATGACAGTTCTGTATCTCCAGTGAGCATCTCTCCTCGCCGCAGCTCTGCTGTGCTCCACTGCACCAGATAGATTTAGGGAATGGCTGCAGGCAGGCAGGGCGGTAAACAGCTGTTAAAGAGTGGGCAGAGTCTGCAAAGAGACACATATGTATTTATGATTTGACTTAACAAAGAGACGTGACTTCTGGCAATGAACTATACATATATGTCAACTTCATTTCATTGTGAAAAGGGATGTTGAATAGCTCAGCTATCCACACGTGGGAATACATTGAGGGCCCCATGGCTTTGGTTAATTGCCTAGTAAAAGGCATTGGGAAAAACCTGCAAGTGGGAAAAGAGCGATAGTGGAGAATTTGTTCTTAAACTCCCTCAATACTGAGTGGAGGGCACCTATTGCTCTGTTGGTGACTGGGTAACTATTCCTTCTCCTTGCATTTTAAATTGAGAGTTGTTGATGTGTTCTTGTTGCTATGGTCTCCCACTATTTTCCAATGATGTTGGCCCTAGGAGTATCTATATAGCTCTTGCTGGTTTCCCTGAATCTGCTCATACCTTTGTAAATAGTTCCTTTACCGCACTTTCCATTTCCCCATTTGAGTATGATTTCTATACTTGCCTATAGCAGGAAGATACAACAGCTTCACCCTGGAAGACAAATTCGACTAAATCTGTCATTCTCACAGATTTCCTTATCCCCTAACGAGAACCAGATTGCCAACAGCAGAGGTGCTTTCATTTAGATCCAGATATAAGGGAGCCCTGTTCCAGGACCTGTGCTTTTGAAAGCCTCATTTATCAGAAACACAGAAATAACAAAAACAAAGTCATTAAAAATACTACTCCTACTAAGATGCTACTTCTGTCTTGAAATCCAACAGTAAGCACCAGTGAGGCACATCCTCCATGACTACCAATGTTAGGTCCACAGAAAATATTTTTGTTTTCTATTTTTGCTCTGGTCCTGAAACCATTAGTCCTGTGTCTGAACCTTTTGGAGGTTTGGAGTTATGCTTCTGTACATGTGAGAGGCAGGTACTACTTTAGGGTCAGGAAGGAGCTGTAGTGGTAGAAGCATAGGTAAAAGGAAAGAATAACACTAGTGTTTTCCTCAGCTATGAATGGAATAATTTGCATAATGAAGCGTCATTTCCTAGTAGAGTGGTACCTTGGTTTATGAACTTAGTTTTTTTTATGATTTGGGGGAAGATGGCTGTATTTGTGTTTGTGTGGGGAAGGTGGCAGTAGTCCCTACTGGTCATGGACATGGAGTGTGCAAACAGAAGCCAAATTTTGTTGAACTGAATTGTTTGGATACAGAAGTGTCCCTGAACCAAGTGTTACTGTATAGCAATATAGAGAACACTTTTCACTTTTTATCTTTCTGTGACCAAATTGTAGTTCTGGAGTTAAGTAGGAATAGAAGTAGTCCTAATGGTTGAACAAGGAGAGAAGATACAGTTGTGATATTACAACAACTCACACTCACATTTTTTACACTTATATGCATATGTAATTCAAAATTTAAAACAGCGTTTAAAACTAGAAATGTAAACAATTTCATTTTAATAAAAATATGCAATAAGGTTACCATTTAAAATGAATACTTCAGTTTTAATTAAACATTTCTTTAATTTTTGACATTTATTCACAAGAATTTGTTTACTTTTAATTTTGATCAGTAATTTCCAATATTTTGAATTTAAAATTTGAAAAAATTCAATATTTACATTTGCCTTATACATTAATATGCAAATATATAGCCTTTAATAAAAATACTTTTAAACTTTTGTCTAGTGACTTTTCTAACATTTTCTGTAAAGGTCCAGGTATTAAATATTTTAAGTTTTGAAAGCCGCATACTATTCATTACAATTATTAAATTCTGATATTGTAATGCAAAAACTTCCATGAACAATATGTAAAAGAATTGACAAGACTGTGTTCCTATAAAGCTTTGTTTACAAAAACAGGCAGCCAGCCCATTAATCTTAGTAGACTGTTTTTATGCTTCTGTAAAATTATATTAAAATCTTGCTATATGATATAATAAATAACATATTTGGTAATTTTATATTTTATGAAGTAAGTGTAAATGATTTTTCTGTCATTTCCTTTTTTACTGCTTTACTTCCCAAGGTAGTATGATCCATAAACAAAGTATAGATAGGCAGCAATGTGTTTCAATTTGGTCTTAGATTCTTTGTCTACTTTTAGGTAAGGAAATTATAATGTTGCACAAATATTAAAACTATTTTGGTCCAAAAGTGAATTTGTGAGTGCTTTAAAAAACATATTTAATTTAAGAGTTTATAAGCTTTATTTGTGTCTTACAAACATTTTGATGCGTGATGGCTTAGTTGTCACTTCTCTCAGGCTCAGTTCCGATTGGGAGAACCCGATTAGTTCTTTTCCTCCCTAGGAGCAGCCTTACCAAAAGATAATGTTTCCATTATTTTAGAAGTTGCCAAATTTAAGGCTCATACCACTGGGATCTGCTCTATGTTTACAAAAAAAATGGTATCAATGATGCACTAATTCCAAGTGAAAATCTATGTGTCTGGCTGCTATTTAAAAATTGGGCTAAACTTGATCATTTTCTAGAGGTCTCAGCTTCCCCTTTAGGAAGAGCACATGGCTGCAGCTTGCCGAATTGCCCAAATCCCACCAGTTGCCTCAACCCAGCCAGTCTACTTGTCTGCTCTTACTACTGGCTGCTTTTATAACATTTG
The DNA here is from genome assembly GCF_012274545.1 of Fukomys damarensis. Classification (NCBI taxonomy): domain Eukaryota; kingdom Metazoa; phylum Chordata; class Mammalia; order Rodentia; family Bathyergidae; genus Fukomys; species Fukomys damarensis. The sequence goes on along the minus strand of NW_022900942.1, from coordinate 53,704,593 downwards.
GTTTGTGAAATCCTTCCAAATCATTGGAAATTTCTTCTTATCTAGGTTATAATCTTTTTGCATCATTATCCCTGCCCCGAACAAAACACAGAAACAAATATAACCAACGAACAAAACAATAGCAAAAATGGCAATCCTTTTTTCACCTTGGGCATCCCTGTTTTTGTTTGTTTGTTTGTTTGTTTGTTTCTTCCATATGACACGGAGTTGATGCTGCTGCTCAAATTATTTTCTGCTCATTCTGTCTAATTATTGGGTGGGGGGACGAAGTTACAGAGTTTGCACCAAATTTTTCAGGTTTTCTAAAACAATGCTTCAGCTCAATCATTTATAACTATGATAACTAAGATAGTAATCTAGATTTTGACAATATACATATGATAAAATATTACTTAATATTTATATCAATAAGCATGCAAAACACTGCAAAAATAAAAAGCAGAATAAATTGCCCTTTCTACTAAAAAAAATTACTAAAGAGGCCAAAGGCACTTGATTAAGGTTTTTGAGTTAACTGAGAGGAAAGGTATAGCTTCTAAGAACTTCACTGAGAGGAGCAAGTTGGAATTGAAGCAATAGAGGATAGCTATTAACTCCTGCTCTGCAGAGCTTTGCAACATTATGCTATAGTCACAACCCAGAATACTGCTTGAAAATTGTTAGGGAAATGGCTTTTCCTACTTATTACCTCAGCTGTGTGTTTTATGTGTATATGTGTGGTGGTGGTGGTGATATGTGTTTTATATTCTTATTCCAGCAGTTTCTTACTAGAACAGTGACTTTCAACATCTGGCAGAAGCCCAAAGTAAGAAATTTACTTTATATTGTAACTTATAAATGAACAGACATATAGAATTATGTAATTTTGGAAATAAATTTTCAAAATGTATTACTGTATACATTATGATACACATTGATATTTTCTATTCTTTTTCAGACTCATGTAAAAACTATTCTAGTAAAAACTTCTAAATTGTGCATTTTCAATAAGCATGATATTGTTCAAGTGGGCAAAAATGGGTACTTAGGGGAAAAGAAAACTTAGTGTAATGGTTTGTGGCCCTCCAAAGGGTCATCGCACATGAATAGGTATATTCCGACATTAAAATTTCATGCAGGTCGAGTATAATGGGAAAAATGTTTAAATACTTCCCTAGTGGGAAACTAAATTAAAAAGTAGAAAAACACTGCAAAACTGACCTGTAGCTTCAAAAAAAATTGTGTTTAAAAGCGCAGGACAAAAAAAAATTGTGCCTAAATTTATATCATTACAAAGAAAGCAAATGAGAGGGAAAATGTAGGACCCACATACACATTAAGTGTTTTTGACTCCTTAAAATTCCCCTACCATAGTTTCACTTTTTGCTTGTGGGGCTTAAAATTCCAGTTGATTTTCTAAAACTATCCTCTTTCCCTCTTCATTGCTCAAAATTAAATGAATTCCCTCTCTTCTGCACAGAGGTCAGGATTCCAGCTCCAGCTGTACTGAGAGAATGGCAGAAAAGAGATTATTATAACAAAGTTTGAGGTTAAAAATTTAAATTGGGCTAATCTTAAGAACTCTGACAGTTAACCTTTACTGTTGACAGAAGTGAGAGATGTCTAGAAAACTGGTTAAACACCCTTCTGGGAGTGTCTTTGAGGCTTTTTCCAGAAAAGATTGGCATTTGGGCCAAGACATCGAAGGGGAAGACTGTCAAAATTGTGAGAAGGACTGTCCAAAAAGCTTGGGTTGAGTGGAATAAAAAGTAAAAAGAGGAAGCTCAGTTTTTGAGCATTGTTTCACTGTTGCCAATGTCCACAGACAGCAGACTTGAGTATTCCATCTTTGTTCCTGCTCTCACACTAGTGTCCCTGCAGAGTTCCACCAAGACTTCAGCCTTGGACAGGGGCAGTGACATATTTCCCTCTTGTTCCAAGGCTTCCATCTTCTTGGACTGGGGAAACTACAGCTCTCATTTTGCAAAGGGCCATTGTGGGACAATCCATTCTCTGATTGTGGTAGCCAATAGAATAAATCTCATTTTATAATTACATGTGAATTTTATTCATAGTCGTCCTCTGGAGAACCCTAATACAAAACCTAAAAATCATCACAGAAGCTACCTAGAAAAGAGCTGCACAAGTGGGCAAACTTCATCCATAGTTCTGCCATGCCATCGGTAAGGGTGTGCACATACTAGGAAGCAGTGTGTGAGCCACAGTGGCACGGCTGCAGGTGGGCCCACCTAGGGCCTCACCACACCCTAACCCCAGAGGTGTAGGCACACTTAGAAAAGAGCTGCCCAAGCCACAACCCACCTAGAAAAGAGCTGCACAGGTATGCAAGCTTCACCCAGAGTGCTGCCATACCATCGGCCATAGCCAAGGTACCACCCGGAAAAGAACTACACAGATGCAAAAGCAACAGCCTGAGGCTTGCCCTGATACGACTGATAAGTGCCTGAAGACCCTACCCAGAGGCCTACATAGACAACAGGAACTGGGATACATATAGCCCTCAGGCAAAAGCTCCCAACAGCCACATAAGGGCCCCAGCAAGAGGCACACCTAGAGACCAAATGTCCACAGGCTGCCAGAAGCCTGCCTAGACAACAGATCAATTCAGGGATGTAGAAGACCACTATTATACACCCTGGAATTGTTGTACTGGGGAGACACATGATGGAATCTCAACATAGGAAACAAATGGAATCTATAAAATAGATGTAAACATATTTCCAGGAGATTAAAAACTCCACTGAAAGTTTAACAGCAGAACAAGGCAATGTGAGGATGGAATCTCAGATATAGAAGATAGGATTGCAATTAGTGACCAGGAAAAGAAAAAATTCTTAAAAATAGTAAGGGACCATGAGAGATCAATCCAGCAGCTGCTAGGTGATTCAAAGTAGAATAAAATAAGACTGACCAGAGTCAATGAAGAAAGAGGAGTGCAGACAATATAAAAAACTGTTTTCTGAAGTAATGGCAGAAAACTTCCCAAATAGGAAAAAAGAATCTGATATACAGAGGAGTGAGTCTTACAGGACTCCAACTAGCTGTGATTAAAAAAAAAAAAATCTACACATCGGCATTAATAGTTAAGATTCCAGAAACCCAACAGAAGAACAAATTCTACAAGCAGTTAGAGAAAAGAAACAAATCATGTACAAAGGAAAGCCCATCAGAATCACAGCAGACTTCTTAAAACAAACCCACAAAGCAAGAAGAACATGGAATGATATATTTTGATACCTAAATGAAAACAACCTACAACCCAGATTGGTGTATCCTGCAAAACTATTTTTCAAAATTGATGGAGAAATAAGATACTTTCATGACAAAGAGCACCTTAAGAACTTCATGAATACAAAACCAACACTCCAAACAGTTTTAAACAGTATCCTAGGAAAAGACAATGAGGATCACAACCCCAGGAAGCCCAGCAGAATGAATACATCTGACACAACAAGAAATTAAATGTAAAGGGGGGGAATCCAACAAAAAGAAAAAGTAATGACAAGGATAGGTCAATAAATATCATTTATAACCATTAATGTTAATGGTCTCAATTCACCAATCAAAAGAAATATACTGGCAGAATAGGTCAAGAAGTAAGATCCAACAATATGCTTCATACAAGAAACACACTTAATTAGAAAAGAAACTCATAGACCAAAAGTTAAAGGATTGAAAAAAATAATCCATGTGACAGGAACCCCCCCCCAAAAAAAAGCAGGTGTAGCTATCCTCTTTGAAATATCAAGTGGATTTCAAACCAACATTCATTAAGATTAACAAAGAGGGACACTACATACTTGTAAAGGGAGCAGTCCAAGAGAAAGAAATGACAATCATAAATATATATGCACCAAACACAAGTGCACCCAACTATATAAAACATGACTGAAGAATTTAATGTTTACACTACAGTGACTTAAGATGACTTAAGAAATCTATTGCATTTCAATATTTTTTCCTCCTTCTCTGCTTTTGATGTGCAATTTACTTTTTCTGTCTGAATTTCCTTTGTTGAACCACCGCACTGAAAGCTTCATAGGATAGAAAAACTATTAATGTTATCATAACCTTCATATTACAACTTGAAACAAGTTTCCTTTCTACAACAAGTCTCATAGCCAGGAATATGTATAATAAGCGTTTACATTCATCAAATAAATCTAGATATACTTACTATTCAGGCGAGAAATGATTCCAAAACTTGCAGCAATATCTGCAGATAACTGCACTTTACGGTGCCAATAGGTATTACTCTCAGCTCCCAGAGTTCTGTAATTGCAATAGCAGAAAATAGCACCTGAACAGTGAAGACTAAGGTGATGTGCACACCAGTGTCTGCCTCTCCATATGTTGATCAAACTATTCAAAGCTTTAGTCACAAAATACAAAGATGTGTTAGCGCTTTCACCAATATAATCTCTGTTTAAGGTATAAAGAGAGCCACACTCAGTTCTGAACTTGGAAGCAGGGAAATGCAGTCAAGTTGAAGAATGCTATATTCTGCTGCTAAATTGTGAGGGTGGTAAAATTGCTGAAGTGTAGAAATGATCCAAGAGCCAGATTACACCATTACAGGTGAGCGGGGAGTGGGAGACCATGCCTCAAATCATGTTTGTCAGAGAAATGTATATTCTGAAGTGGTGTGTTCCATGTGAAGTACTTCACTGGGTATTTTTAGAGGATGTACAGACAAGTTGAGATGAAAATCTGCAACGAAGAGGCCGTTTTGTGTGGAATACATTTTTTTTCTGATTTTTGCTTCTGTTTTGAATATTTCACGGTCCCAGATGGACACGTTGAAGTATGGGAATTAGTTTATACTTCTCTACAACTAAACTCCATTGCCACTTTAAGGAATGACATCTGGAATCTAGATACAAGATGATAAAAGTCCTGACTTTTTTTTTTTGGTAATACTATTAGTTGTAGTTTTACTCAATAAATCAGTTTATTGGGTAATGACACAAAATGATTTATCTCCAAGTTTTATATAAGGATTTTGTCAAAAACCTGTTAATATACTATCTTTCTGAAAATGTAACACAAAATGCAGATTCAGAGACTTGTCTTTAGGCAAATAAACACACACAAAAACAATATCACTCTACAGTTAATGAATAAATATTCAGTGTCATTTTCACTATGTCATTATTATTTATCATATTACTCAAAGTTTCCTTTAACGCATCAATACCTTTTCCTTTATATTTTCTTCTGTGCCTCTTATTATTTGAAATTTGTGACTCATTTCATCATATTTAGGGCAGAGAACAAGTTTTAAGGGAGAATAATCCAGATAATTGAATTTTCTTGAAGCTGGAAACCTCTGGTAACATAAGGTTACCTCTAATGGAAAGCCTCTACCGTGTATCATGATACTGCCTGTAGGTGTCCTTTGAACAAATTACAAAAATGTGACTTTCTTATTGTTTAAATGAGTTAACTTTTCTAGCTGGCAAAGTCTAAACTTTCCATTTATAACTGACAAAAAAAAAAAAGCTTTAGACACCCTAATATGTTAGCTATGGCTGCATTGACATTTTTCAGATGCTTCTGAAAACAGAACATCCCTTTTGAAATAGTCTGGTTAGCAAGGTTAGCTAATAGTAATGGGCCTCAGTGGAATGGCTCCATTGTTACAGTAACCTTCGCTCCAGGGAGACGATGCCTGCTACTTATCAACTCATTAGTTTGGCACAGATAGTACTAACTTATTGAAGGAGATGGGAACAGACTCCAAATTATGGAATAGTTTAAAGAATCTATTGTCTTCTTTTTTCTTTAAAATTTCAGGTCACTTTGGGCTGAGAAGTCACAGAGCATAGACACATTTTTAGTTTTATCTCCTTAAAACAATCTATTTTTCTGTCTAATTGAGCCTCTTCGTTTCTGTAATATATCATATTGTGTCTTATTATTATATTCTGGCTTGTCTAGACAATACCGCGGTAAATTTTGATGACTGGCAGAGCATTAAGTGAATTTCCATAAATTATGAGAGACTTCATTTTGCCAGCTAGGCAAAAAACAAAACAAAACAAAACAAAACAACCTCTTGACACCTCAGTAAAAGGCAAGGATGGAGAGCTTTAAAAACAAATCTCTAAAATGTTAATATTAATTCCATTTTCCCCCTTCAATATGAGTTGCTATATACAGAAAAGCAAATTGAATAAACATTTTTCAAATCTCCATTGTTATTGGGCCTATCTTTTTATGAAAATCTTGTAAAACAGATTTATTTAATATTTTAAGATATACTTTTACAATTGTTTAATAAGTATCATTAAAATTTAAATTTAAAATGTTATATTCATTTTTTGCTAATAATTTGACATTGTCCATATAAACATTTGGTTTCTGGCCCATAAAAGATTATAATTTCCTTGAGATATATTGAGTGTTCATCTAATTATCATATTAACTTTTCATGACATTTAAAAATGATCTAAAAACATAGCTTTGATGATCATATATCGTCAACCCCAGAAAGGTGGAAAGTAAAAGGGCGCTAATCAAATGTGGTAACTGAGTTACAATGGAAGTCAACTCAGCCAAGAAAAAGTCGGCAGGTACAGTTTCTATGCATTGTAGATCACCATAGTGGTGTTAAAAAATTCCATGAACTATCTCTTGCTGTTTCTAGCAGTGTTTCCAGTAGAGTTTTTATTATAATTCATTAAGTTCATTGGTACATTTTACAATATGATGACATTCATCATTGGGAATTTGTACCTTTCCATGATATATCTTGGTTCTTTTCTTCGCCCATCCTCATGCCCTCCCTTGAAGCCCTCCACCCCTCCCTATTTACAAAAACTTTGTTTCCATTTTTTCTTATTTATTCCTTTCCCTTTTTCCTTTTCCCTTCCACTTCCTTTTGAACATGTTTCCCACTGAGTGTTAAGTTGCTCCCTAACCCATGTCAGATATTCTTGATTATTAATTTGATTGGCTTAATAGAAGTCTAGGGAATGAATGAAGTACACTTCTGAGTGTGTCTGGGTTGGTTAGTGGGTGAGACTTCGAGGACTTTCTTTGGTCCTTCAATGTACTTCTCTTTCAGTGCTCTTTTCCTGTCTGTGCCTCGCGGATGCTAGGAATCAAACAGCGTTCCTTCATGATATGTGTGCCTTGGAGCCTGTTAACCATGGACTGAACTTCTGAGACTGTAAGCCAAATTAATTCAACTTTTTCTTTCTTTAATTTGGCAATGTCAGGTACTTACTTCCAGCAGTAGGAAACCTGACCATCCCACCTCTCAAATTTTCACAATAAATCCTTTGGTTAATATGCATTTTGTGTACTGTTACCCTTATTTTACTCAGTTTAAACATGTTTACTTCTCTTTTTTATAAGTTACTTTACATTAAATCCCTTCCCCATCCCACCCGCCCCCATTCCTTTTTTTCTCCTCCATTTCTTTCTTTGATTATCCTCCTGAAGTGACAGTGAGTGGAATATCATGAAATGAATTTTTTTCAGTTTTAACTGAGTTTATTGGTACATTTTAGGGATACAGTACAGTTACATTCATTGTTGGGATCTTGTGCCTTTACATGACAAGTCTTGATTCTTATTTTTTCCCCTTACCCCGTCCCTCCCTTCACCCCCTCCTCCCCTCCCCATCTACAAACACTTTATTTTCATCTTTTCATTATCTCACATTTTTTTCTTCTCCCTTATTAACCATCCCCTACCCATCCCACCTTCCCTATACCTTTACCTCCTTTCTTCCCATTTCTCAATGTCAGTAATCTTATTAGGATCTTATGTATTATTGCAGATTATTCACACCAGGGAAACTATTCGGTATTTACACATGTGTGCCTTATTTATTTCACTTAGGAGTATATCTTCAATATGTATCCATTTTCCTATGAATGAATCTATTTTCTCGTTCTTTATGGCTGAGTAATATTCCATTTTAAAATTAATTAAAATTATGAGAAGAGTTGGAAATTGAGTATTCTGAAGGAGATTTTTTTTGTGTGTGTAGCACTGCCTTGCTGTGTGTGACAGAAATGGGCTTTCCTTCCCTTCCTTTTCCTTGCCTTGCCTTTTCCTTTCCTTCCGTACAGGAGGTAGAGTCCAGGGCTTTGCACATGCTAGCCAAGAGCTTTGTCACGAGTTACATCGAACCCCATTAGCATTGTTCATCTAGTGTCTAATGTAATGCCTTGCTACAGACTGACAGAGTCCTCCTACTTCAATGTAGTATGCCTCAGCGTCATACCCAGTGTGATGGTCTCCGGACTTAGGACCTTGGGGAGGTAACAGTAATGAGGTTGGAGGGCTAATGGTTGGGATTGGTGCCCTTACAAGACGAGATATGAGAGAGCTCTTTCTCTGCCATCTGCCGTGTCATGACTCAAAAAGTAAACGTCCACCTACTAACAAGGAAGAGGGCTTTCACAAGAACCTGACCACTTTGATACTCTGGTTTCTGACTTCCCAGGTTCAGAACTGGGAGAAATGAATTCTGTTTTAAATCAGCCGCTTTGTCTATGTTTATCTGATAGGGCTCCTCTGAGTGAGATGTGTTTGGCTCGAAGACATTCATGAAAAGAATTGAGTCAATATATCTACCACGAAGATAGATAGTTAAGGAACATATCTATGTTTACAGAATCCTAGAAATTTGCAAATTCATAAATATTATTTTACATTTGAAGAAAATTAACTCATGTGTTCAAATCATTCTTCCAAAAAGGAGACAAGGTAGGATTTGAACACGTACTTGTATGACATCAAAACTCCTGCTCTGTCTGAACTACCATTTTTTTATTGCAATTATGAAATTAATTCTACTTTTCAACAATTCAGTTGCAATTACAGGGAAGCATCTGTGACAAAATAATACACTCAACTGGTGACCTAATACAATACGATGAGATAAAAGCCAACCCTGCAGCCTTTTGTTGTATGACAGATCACATGAAAAAAGTGTAGATAGCTGCTATGCAATCTGCAGTATGCAGGTGTGACAATCTCTATTTCATAAGACACAAACAAGCTAGGACATGTTTGGTAATTACTGTGTTAATACAGAGTAATTGCATAGCTATTTCTTTCTCACAAATTATATGGTAGTTATACTTGGAATTACCATAAAAATGAAAAACTTCTAGTTGCCAGTAAATGATTGCCTTATAATTACAAAATAATTGTGCTGTTATTTAGGCCTAGAAATATAAAGCATGGTACAAAATCCATATGCTTTGCTACCAAGGCAGCCAAGGTCCAAAGCTGTCAGTCCCTTTAGTAATTTCCCTGAGGACATCCTAAAATGTTGAAAAATTTAACTTTTTGGAGAAGGAAAAAAATTATCACAAGGGAAATAGCCTCCCTCATTAAAGTGGAATTTTCAGTAACTCCAAAGCTATTGCACTGTTAAAAATTAAATCAGCAATGGCAATAACAGATCAGTTTTGCCTACCCCTGGTTGATCATAAGTTCTCAAGAAGAAGCCATGCAGCGTAACAAAATCTGTATGATTTCCAAGCATCACAGAGCCAATTTGCCATGTGCTAAATGTGGCAATAATTAATTTATTGAACCTTACTGTCACATAACTGTACATTTTTTATCCTTGCCTGCTCATGTTATATTTTATTACCTCATATTTCTCCTCACTATTCTATTGAGGCATTATATTATGTTAATATTAAAATGTTACTTGTAAAAGTTGATTATAAGTTATGGCCCCAATTTTATGTATTTGGGTATTTGAGAAGAAATGGTTTCAATAGAAGTTAATGATAAAACATGATGTATAATTTGAAGCTATGGATTAAAAACTATAGTAGAAAGTAATTTCAGTTTCAGAGCTGAGAAAATTGAGCTGACATTTTTATTTCTATACTAACATGACGCAAAGCTTCAAAAGGACAAAGTATGAAAAACAATTTTAATTTAGCTTTTTGAATTTAAATTTCTTCACCAATAAAGCAGATAGTGGTGAACATTTTCAATATTCATAATAGAAAATTTCACTCTGAAATTGCATTATTGGCCATAAATGTGTAACTGCTATATGATTTATTATCACACTGTAAATAAGTTCTAAATTGAAAACACATGTAGTGTATATTATATGCTGCATATTCATTATAATATACAATCATTATACATACATTTTTATTTGTATATGAGGTATAATTTTTAATTTTTGTTATGAAATTGAGATGTACCTATCTGTGATTCTTGAAGGGAGGAAAATCATGAAACAATGTCCATGCATTTAAATTTTCTGTTGAAAGCCCTTCATGTACATCAACACAGGAAATAGAACCAAAACAACAAATAATCTTCCTGTGCAGAAAACAACAGAGATACAAATTTAGGATGAGGAAGAGAAGGAAAATGGAAAAAAAAAAGGTTCAGTGAACTCTGGGGCAAGATCAGAAAGCCTAAGGCACAAATAGGATGTCACACACAGGAATGAACAGGGTGACGGGGGCAAGGAAATGCACACACATAGTACTATGAGTCAAATGTTTTCCAAATTGGACTTAAAAAACTATCTAAAGTTCTATGAGTCACAAGAATGAAGAAAACCACACTCAAAAATGTGACAAGCAATGGCTTAAAAAGTAATGAATGATATTTTAAAAGCAATCAAAGTTAAAAATGTATTATAAATGGAAAAAAATGATGTTGCCAACTTGTCATCATAAACAATGGAGGCCAAAAGACAACGGGACCAGTCTTTAAACATACTGAGTAATAAATAATTAGTGAAAACATGCTTCAAAAATGTCAGGAAAAGGAAAATATTTTTGATAAGCAAATATGATCATCATGAGATGTGTACTACAATAAATATTGAAGTTCTTTAGCTTAAAAAAAAAGAACTGGAAGACAAGTAAAGGAATGAGGATCATCAGAGATTGTAAATATGAAGGTAAATCTACTCTTAGAAGTTTCTTCTTTTCTCTTTATTTAAAATGTATTTAAAATGATATCCACTTTTGTAGGGTGTAAGTTTTAAGAAACATATAGGACAAAATTGGCATGAAGTATGGAGAGGAGTAATGAGACTATTCACATTGCACAATTCTTATGTCACAGCTGGAGTGGTGTAATAGTTTACCAGTGACTTCAAGCAAATTAGATGACCATTATGTACTCTGGGGAAATTATTGGAAAACAAAGGCACATGGCTAAAATTATATACCAATAAACTTAAGGGAAAAAAGTAAAACTACGAACTATAGTGTGGAGAAAAAAATATTTGTTAATTACATACTTGAAAACATCTAGTATTCAGAATAAACAAATAATGCTTAAAATCAACAACAAAAAGATAATTTTAAATGGAGAAGTGATTTTAATAGATATGTTCTGAGTGAAGAATATGTACAGAATATGTACAATAAGCACAGAAAAAGATGTTCAAAATAATGGACCATCAAGCAATTTCTTCAGTTTTGAAGACATTGCTGCTGGTGTAGAATTCTAGGCTGGGAGCTCCACTTCTGACATGAAAGCTTCGGTATCTTCTCAGACCCCCTCATCTTGAAAATGGTTACAATCATTATTTTTTAAAAAACCACTTCAATGCCTTGAAAATGACTTGCAGAAGTCAAACAAGCCTGCATTGAGAAAATGTACCGCATCATGAAGAAATACACATCTGTAGTGTATGATCCAAAGCCCACACCCTCCCACTACTGCCCTCCTAGCTTACTGAAATGAAAAGTCCACTTCTTATTGGTACAGAAAAGAAGCACATGTCTCCCTTTTCCTAAGCTTTCCCAGGGGGGCTAGACTCCTGGGACTGGAGGGTCATCAACATTTTTTTTTGGGTGCACAGAGCTCTCTGAGCATAAGTTCAGGGTGGGTGCATGAGTCAGATGAAGGAGATGCTGATCTTCACTAACCCTTTTCTGTTGAGGCGGAGGCTACGTTGCATGGAATACCAATGATAATACTGGGTCACTGTCACCCTTGTGTCTATGAATGAGAGGCAAGTAAAGAGATTTGAGGCTGTCCTTCTCACATCTACTGACAGCTCAGTTCCTACAACTGGGGTGTCACTCAGGTAGCTTCACTGTTTTTTCCAATCCCAGCACCAGAGCCATGGGTCAGAGATTTTGGTAGCTGGTGAAGTTTGTCACAGGAGAGAGACTTCCAAATCCCTCTTCTAAGGAACTATACTAATTATCTTTTTCTTCGCTGTACATAATACCTCACACTTAAAGGAGGAGTGGTTTCATTCGGCTCTTGTTTTAAGGGGACTCAGTCCATCCATCGTAAGCTGACTTCAAAGCAGAAACTTCATGGGAGTGACACTTGGCAGAACAAAGCTGAATTGTTCATGGTGACTGAGAAGCAGAGGAACAGCACCAGAGAGGAAGAGATAAAGGACTATAGTACCCAAGGTCACACCTCCACAACCTACCCCGAGATAGCCAGCGTGCTCTACCTATCCCTGGTTGGTTGCTGCGCCAACAAGTTGACAGTCAAGCTTCACTGTCACAGGAATTTATGACTTATTTTGCAACAGAATTTGGGAGGTTTGAAGCCCTAGGGAATTATTCAAAACTGAAAGTAGAATTTAAAATGGAAAGACATTGGGAAAGCATGGTCAGATTCATAAGAGATGTAGGCTAGCTTGCCAGAGCGAATGAGGGAGGAATCTCTGAGGAGTATGAACAAATCTCAAACATGAACCATCACCTTAAAGGAGCCCAGGTTTGACTGGATTTGTCACCCAACTAATTTAAGTGCCAATGCATTGTTGAAAATTATAGAGCTAATAGTTACTGGAGGTTACTAGTTGAGTGTAGTATAATAGAAAAACAGAAAGAGTCCTGTCAAAGAATATCATCTTGCTTGGATGACTCTGGCATAACCCTAAAGGATGATAATGCTGGCATCAAAGTGAAAGGCAGAAATGACAATGGAGTAGAATGACCTGAAATAATTCACCCTGTGACTAATGACGTAACAAGCAGGTAACAGTAACAAGTTGGTGGGTGATGGGATGAGGAAGAGTCCTACCACTTGAAATTGCCATAATATATTACATCAATATCTAGTTTCTAAGAAAATATTCAGAAGCATTCAAAGAAACAGGAAAGTATGTTCTATCAAACAGGGAAAGAAAAAAAAGGCAATAAAAAATGTATCTTCAAGAACAAGCAGATGATAGAGTCAATGGACAAAACTTCAAAGAAATAAAGAAAGTCACAAGGAACGAAATTGGAAACCACAACAGAAAGAAATTCAGGAAAACCTGATATATGCAGAAATTAACCATACCTCTAGAAAACCATAAATTAAGAAAGAAACCAAAAGGGAAATCAGAAAATATTTTAGTTGAATAAAAAATGAAGAGACACAGAGCAAAATTACACTCAAGCAGTACATCAAAAAATATTTGTAGCTGTGAATATCTTTATGAAATGACAAACCTTAAATTAGTGATTTTATCTACCCCCCCCTCAGGACAATGAAAACAAGCAGAAAAAGTCAGAGAGAGAGAGAGAGAGAGATTTGTAGCTGTGAATATCTTTATGAAATGACAAACCTTAAATTAGTGATTTTATCTACCCCCCCCCAGGACAATGAAAACAAGCAGAAAAAGTCAGAGAGAGAGAGAGAGAGAGAGAGAGAGATCCCAGACTGGACCCAGGTCTCCCTTCTCCTTCTGGGCTCACAGGAGGGCCACCAGGGGCATGTCATTTACTCTTCATCTTTCGTGATCACCGTACTTTCCTACTTGATGTCTACATTTTTCTATCTTTGGCCTAATATTTTATACACATATATTTTGTCTGATTTTTCAGTCATTTTATGTACTTTGATTTTTTAGTTGTTTCAGGCAGGAGGGTAAATCTGTTCTTTTTTTTACTCCATTTTTATGTTGAAGCATTACCCACTATAAAATTAGATTTAAAGAAACTTAGCAAATTGTGTTTCTCCACTTTTTGCTTTATTTTTCACAGTTGTAAGTGCTACTGGGCTTGTATAATTTCCCCCATTCTCTTAAGTTTGCTTCAACATTGTAGGAGTTGAGTTATATTGTCTACAAATTTCTTATTGGTTAAATTTTTAAATAAAATCATACACTCTCAAGATTTAAAAGAATTTTTAGAAGGCACTTCAACCATCTCCTTTAGGCTTGAATTTTTATTTTAGTTTTGAAACTTATAATTTGTCTGTCTTTTTAAAAATTCAGATATTAAAATGTCACCATTAACTCCATATTATTAGTAATCTTCAAGTCAACTATGGCTTTATAGCAATTGTGCTCTTCTCTGAACTCATTTTTGCCCTGCTTTGATTGTTGTTTTCTACTTTTTCTGGCAAATTGTTAAGTCTTAAAAGTTGACATTTATATTATAGGAATACAATATAATAGTGAAAGATCACAATTGCTCTATTAGATTTAATTCTAAAAGAAAAATTATATATTCTGCTCTTTGTTATATGTTGAGAACAAAGCGATCATTGTTGAGAATCTCTGAGATTCACAGGTGTTTAAAACTACCAAAAATTGTATGATAAAATGTATATATTTCTTCATGATATATTACTTTGTATCCTCATTTATGTATATATATATATATATGTATATATTCATGTTACCATCAATTACTTTGATAATTTTTACTGTCCCATCAGAAGCCTATTTTATTAGCTTATTTTCTTAGCTTTCATATTCAGAATAGAAGTGATATAGTTTTATATTTTTGTTTTGATTTTTTCTTATATTTTCTCTTTCCTTTATTAATAAACTAAAATTATTTCTCTGAATTTTAGTGTCCACCAGTAGCAGAATAATGAAATAAGCCATAGTACTCCTTTCAGTGAAAAACTGTGCATTCGATAATGTTTTCTAAAAACATTTATTGGTCCAGAAGAATGATTACAATATATTGCTCAGTAAAAAACTAACAATAGAAAAGTATGGCTTTCTCAAAACATCATATATTAACTTGCATAAGTTTATGAAATGATCTTCAGCATTGGTAGAACAGAATGCTGCTGTCTTCAGTAATACTAGTTTGTCACTTATTATTATGGGCTTTTTAGGTGTCACATGGGAAAATATTAACTTTAAAATATACTTGAATTAATATCCATTCCAAAGATTTTTCCATTGACAGTTAAGTGAATTTTGAGAAAAGATAATTGTCCTCTCAATCTTAAACTTCATTTAGTAATAAGAGGGCACTTTCAGAGGAATAAAATATTTGGAGCTCATGGAGAAAACATTGAAGTAAATGTCTAAATTTGAAGTCCATTAGCTTAAAAATTTTGTACCATGGTGTTTATTTAGTTTAATATCATGTGTGATGTCCCTTTGAAAGGAAATTTTAAACATTAATTTTAATCCTCTGTACAAGATACCTTTATTTGTTCTCCCAGATGCTTCATTTCTTGAATACTTAGCTAGAATATAAAGGAACAATTTGAAGACATTTCCAAGTTTTTCAAATCTCTTATTTCTTTGTTGCTGTTTCTATAAAAGTGAGCATCCTTGGTACTACAGAAAATAACTTCATCCAAGCGATTTTAGATCCACATATTATATCTGTTCTATATGGTAGGTATCAATTGTGGTCCAACCACAATTTTTATGGTTAATATAAATCATCTGAAGTTTTTTTAAAAAACCACAAATAATTTTTTCTCTTCTCTGTTCCATAAACCAAAAACATTATAACATTTTACATCAGAGATCCTATTCATTCCATAGAACTAGAAGAAATGATTGGGATTGGAAAAATAAAATAAAATCCATGTTCACAAGTTTTGTTACCTAGTTGAGATCATAGACAATTACTTAGAAATTTTCACTACTTTTGTAAATCCTATACATTGGACATTCAAGCTACGATGGGCCTCATGTACAAACATCTTGGGTTATGATTGAAATTTTAGCTTTAATGTACAACCAAAGTCATGAGTTATGACCTGAATGCCAATCTTTCCTGTGTGGGGTTGATGGAGAGAAAACCTGGGCAAATATCTCTCAAAGGGCAACAAAATCCTCCTGGAAGAAACTGTGGCCTAAGATTATATAGGAGAGAGACTCAGAAGGCTGTGCAGAAGAGCCTGGGCCCTCAGTCGGGCCTGTGGCTGATGACACTGTCACTACAGCAGAGACCACAGGCTGAAGGCAGATGTGGCGATACTGAGGGACAGGTCGAGGACACCCAGAGGAACCGTCTGCAGAGGAACTTCAGCAGCTTCTGGCTGAGCAACCCAGAAGGCGGCCAAGGAGCTTTCTGAAGAGGAGGGGCAGCACCAACAGTCAGTGCAGCAAAGTTCTTCTGAAATAAAGGAAATCCTGAAAAAATGGACAGAGCTACAAACATTTGTAGAGAAGACCCACCCAGACAAAAAAAAAAAAAAAAAGCCAATCGTTGCATTCACTTACTTAATGACATTGTCAGGTCATACTACAGAACAGTGTTAAAGAAAAAAAAGCAGACAGCCTTAAACCCGGTTTTAATTCTGAGAAGTCAGAAGCAGGGCCTAGTGGGCTATAGACTCTCCCAAGGAGAGAAAGGACACCAGAGAGCCAGAGTTCTGATGTTCTTATGGAAGAAAGACTCTCTTTCCAAAGAATAACCACCTTCCATTTCACCCTCCTGCTCTGCAAGCCAAAGATGTCAACTTGAATGGTGAGTACAGTATGAAATTGTTGTTTCTGGTAAACTAGGCAAATTTTATAACTTTTTGGTGAACACACTAGGAAAACTATTGGTGTTTCTGGAATATTATGCACATTATACAACTCTTTATTATGAAAAGGTTAGTTAAGTGATTCTTTGGGAAGTTCAGAATGCATTATGGGTATTTCTATTATTTCTTCTGTAATTATTTGTTGGTGCTATTTAGATATACAGGGTTGCGTTTATCATGGAGAATTTGTACCTGTTCATGATAATCTTGATTTCTATTTATTTCCCTGTCCCTTCAACCCTTCTTCCGCTACTATTTACAAAGCTTTGTTACCATTTGATCCTTCTTTTCTCATTTTTTTCCTTTCCCTTACTTCCTTTCATCTTTTCCCTCCCTAGTTCCATTTTCCTTTTGAACAATTTGTTCCTCTTTCACAGTATGTATTATAAAATTCGATCCTTTTTTATTCATTACATTTATTGGTACATTTTAGGTATACATTAAGTTCACATTCATCATTGGAAATTTGTAACATGATATATCTTGATTCTTATATTTTCCTTTTTTCCCTTCCCTCCCTTTAAGCTCTCTATACCTCCCTATTTATAAAAGCTTTGTTTCTGTTTCCTTTTATACTTATATTTTCTTTCCCTTCCTGTCTTTCTGTTGCCCACCCCCTCCTTAGTTCCACTTCTCCTTTGAACATTTTCTTCCTACCTCACAATATCTATTTTATATTTTGGTCCTCATTTACATTTTCATTTTCTCACACTGGAGAAAAAATTTGGTATTTACACATGCATATCCTGTTTATGGTGAATCTATTTAGCTATAAATGTCCAGTTTATCTTTCTTTATGGCTGAGTAATTCTCCATTTTATATAAACAACACATTTAATTCAATGGCTGTTTCAAAGTTTTAGCTATTACAAACTTTTCCACTGTAAACATAGGTGTGAATATCTCCCTATGATATTATGCTTTTAATTATTTTGCGAACATACCCAGAAGGAGAATGCTAGATCAAAGGAGACTTCTAATCCTAATTTTATTAGGAATCACCACACTGATTTCCACAGTGGTTGCACCAGTCTACCATACAACAGTAGAGAAGGGTTCCTTTTTCCCTGCAGCCCTATCAACATTTCTATTGGTTGATTTCTGATAGCAGCCATTCTTTCTGTGGTGAGGTGGAATCTTAGTGTTATTTTCATTTGCATCTCTCAAATGACCAGTGATGTTGAACATTTTTCCATGTTTTATTTGCTACTTTTACTTCTTCATCTGAGAAATGTTTTTATTGCAGATGCCCATTTTTGGACTGGGTCTTTGAATTTGGGAGGTTTGATTTTTTTTAAAGTTCTTTATATATTCTAGTTAGTAGTTCTTTGTCTGAAGACTAGCTGTTAAATTTTTTTTCCCACATTGTGGCTTGTCTCTTCAATCTGTTGGTGGTTTCTCATGCTGTGCAAAAGCTTTTTAATAAGATTAGATCCCAGTTGTTGATTCTTTGTGCTAGTTCATGTGCAATTGAGGTTTCATTCATGAAGTTTTTTTCCTACACCAATGTCTTCAAGAGTTCAACCTAAGCTATCTTTCAGCATGCTTAATTTTTCTGTTTTAATATTAGGCTATGTCTCCTATAGTGAGGGTTTTTGGCTTCTTTGTCAAAGATGAGGTGGCTGAGTATATCTGGAGTTGTTTCTGCAACTTCTGATCTGTTGTCCTGATTCCTGGGTCTGTTTCTTTGACAGTACCATGCTTCTTTTATATAGTTTCAAGTTGGGAATTGTGATATCCCCTGCTTTGTTTTTGCTACCTGGAATTGCTTTTGCTCTTCTAGGCCTCTTCTGGTTCCAAATGAATTTTTTGGTTGTTTTCTCTAGTTCTGTGAAATATCTTGTGGGAATTTCAATTGGGATTGAATTGAATCTATATAGCAGTTTTGGAAGTATGGCCATTTTCACTCTATTGGTTCTGCTTACAACAAGCACAAAGAATGTCTTTCCATGTTCTGACATCCTTTTTCATCTCTTTTATCAGAGTGCTATAGATTTGGAAGTAGAGCTCTTCTACTTCCTTCATTGCATAGATTCATAGGCATTTCATTGTTTTGGATACTATTGTGAAAGGATCTGTTTCTCCAGTTCCTCTCTCAGTGATTCTGCTATTTGTGTACAGGAAAGCTACCAGTTTTTGAGTGTTGACCTTGTATCCAGCTACTTTACTGAATTTGGTTATTAAGACAAAATATTTTTTGGTGGGGTTTTGGGGATCTTCTATATAGAGTATCATGTCATTTGCAAATAATGACAATTTAACTTCTTCATTTCCTATCTTTATTCCTTCTTTGGCTTTCTCTTATCTAGTGCTCTGGCTAATGTTTCCAGAACTATATTGACCAGGAGTGATGATAGTGGACATCATTGTCTTGTTTCTGATTTTAGCATGAAATATTTCAGTTTTTGAACATTTAGTATGATATTGGCTCTTGGTTTTTCATAGAAAGCTGTTATCAGGCTGACATAAGCATCAACTATTCCAGTTTTCAGTAGGGTTTATCATGAATGGGTGCTGGATTTTATCAAACACTTTTCTTCATCTATTGAGATGATAATATGTTTTTTGACCTTGACTTTATTAATATAGTGTATTACATTTATCAGTTTACTTATTTTGCAGCATCCTTGCATCCCTGGGATGAATCCAACTTGGTCAGGGTGTATGATCTTCTTGATGTTCTTCTGCATTCTGTTTGCCAGTATCTTATTGAAGAGTTTTGCTTCTATGTTCATCAGGGAGATTGGCATGTAGTTCTCTTTCTTAGTTGGATTTTTTTTTTGAAATCAAGATAATGCTTGCTTTCAGGAATGAATTTGGGAGTACTGCTTCCTTTTCTATTTCATTAAAGACTTTGAGAATGAGTGGCACTAGCTCTTCTCTACATTTCTTGTAGAATTCAGCAGTGAGGCCATCAGGACCTGGGCTTTTCTTTGTTGGTAAATTTTTAATAATGTTTTCAATTTCACTGATTGATATTGGTTATTTAGAATTGTTTTGGCTTACAGTTAATGGATTTGTGTTTGAATTAAGTGTGTTTCTTATATGCAGCATATTGTAGGATCTTGCTTCTTAATCCATTCTGCCAGTCTATTTCTTTTGATTTGTGAGTTGAGACCATTAACATTGATGTTTACAACTGATATATATTGACTTATCCTTGTCATGATATTTTCCTGTTGGTGTGTTTTTCTCCCTTGCATTTACTTTCTTCCCTTGCCTGAAGGCTTCATTCTGTTGGGGTTCATGGAGTTGTAATCCTCATTGTCTTTTTTTAGTATTTTGTGTAGAATTTTTTTGAGTGCTGGTTTGGTATTCATGAAGTTCCTCAGGTGTTCTTTGTTGTGAAAGGGTCTTATTTCTCCAATTAATTTTGAAAGATAGTTTTTCAGGATATATCAACCTGGGTTGGAGGTTGTTTGCTTTTGGGGCTTGAAATACTTCACTCTAGGCTCTTCTTGACTTGAGGGTTTGTGTTGAGAAGTCTGCTCTTATTCTGATGAGCTTTCTTTTGTATGTGATTTCTTTCTTTTCTCTACCTGCTTTTAATATTTTGTTCTTGTGTTGAATTTCTGGAATCTTGACTGTTATATGGCTAGGAGTCATAAAGAAGGATAAATTTGAGACATTTATGGATAAATGGATGTTTCTTGAGACCATACTTTAGTGAAATAAATTGGACACACATATGTAAATATCACCTTGTTTCTCTGGTGTGAAAAACTGAAAGTATAAATAAGGAACAAAATGTACAATAGATACTGTGAAATAGAAAGAAATATCCCATTATTTCCTATCAGAAAACTATTCTTGACTTATAACCTATTTGAGTTATAACTAGTCTTCATGAACAAGTTGCGTTTATAAGTCAAGGTTCCACTATAGACCTTAAAATTATTATTTTTTATTTTGTTATATTGAGAACCTGGTTGTCTATATTTTTATAGTCATTGAATAATTCTTTCCTAGTTCAAACATTAATTTCATCAGAAACTCAATAAAATTTTGTCTATTCTCCTGTGTTCAGACAGTAATAAAGATACTTGTCAATTCTTGCCTTAAAACATTTGGACTAAGTGATAAAGTGGCGTGTCAATAGGCATTCATCAATATTCTCCCTGGTAGGGACAAATTGCATTTAAACCACATTTCAATCAGTATGGAGTCAATCAATTTTACATGCAAAACAGATTAAAAATTGCTCTTTGGAAGGCACATTTGTCTGTAATTCAGAACAAAGGTGGATTGCATTATACAACTCAGAGCTGAAGGTTCAATTTCATAGGGTTGAATAGATAACATAACAGTACAAAAGGTATCGCTCACTTCTGTGACTGCAAAGTTATACAAAACAGCTTATTATGACTTGTGGTGAATTTAGATGCAGGTATTATTCTAAAATAGTTTGGGAAAAGTTATGAGTATGTGTTTCAGGACATTTACAGTGAGCAGATTTATAGGAATGTTTGAATTATATTATAGAATACCACTGATTGATAGTTAATTGGAGGAATAGTAAGGCATTCTTTACAGCTTTCTGTAAGTACCCTAAGGCAAGTTAATCACATCACTTCTCATATCTTACTTTTAAAGTAAGTTTTATCTTCATCTAAAAATTTTTCTTATTGTTTTCCTTGGTTAGTAATTCTCACAGAAATTCTTTACCCCAGGGTTCTGTTAGAAGCTATAAACAAGCACAGGTATATAAACACCAGTGTAGAAAGAACTTAAATCAACAAGCTATACTCTAGCCAGGGAGAGAGATTAGTAAAGTTTCAACCTCATCTTATGATTTGGATGAATGAGGAGCTTAAATAATAACATCTTATCCTGTCTGTTGTGTTTATGTGTGCTAGTGTGTGTAAGTGTGTGTGGTGTTGGCATTAAAGGAAAATTAAAGCAAAATGGGCCAGTCTGTTATTTTATTTGTATGAAGGAAAATGATAGAGACTATCTTTTAGTGTTTCATGGCTGACTTAGATGACTGCTTTTAACCACTTCCTTAGTTTCTTGTCTATTCCCTATTAGGCTGGGAAAAAATGAGGATGACCTATTTAAAGTGAAATTTTTTTTTACAAATAAAATTATTTTGATTGAGTATTAACAGTAGCTGTTTTGTAGCATTAATTTTACATTTGAAGAATTTTGTGAAAAAAATTCTCCTCCACTGGAATAAACAAGTTGGTAAAAGTATCAAGTACTTAGAAAATGAAGCATGCTCATTTTTTTGTTTGAATTTGACCTTAGAAGGCAAACTTGAATGTTTTCAAAAGCATATTGAATATTTTTATTCCATTCTTACAAAGAATTTTGCACATACAAATGTTTATATTCAAGGAAACTGTGTGATAGTATCTGATATAAGCTTCTGATTCTATTGATTGTTTTTTCTGTGAGTAAAGCATAACTTTTCTATCCACCCTCCACCTACAATGCTGATTCATTGTATTGCCTGTTTGGCCTGTGGCATGAGCCAGCTTGTATTGCTGCCTATGGAGACACTCAGGCTTTATCTGTTTTCCTTCTTGATTCCAAGAACAAAAATTTTATTCTTCTGGAACCCTCATAGCACAGAAAGTCATCTAGTGTGCAATAGTTGATCCCACAACTTGCTCTTTTCACCTTTAATATCTTTTAGAATCAAAATTCATATATCACAAAATGGAGCCATATATGAGGTCAGACTTCCAAGTATCGCAAATTTTTCTTTTGTTTTTAAACCCAGAGAATAAAAAGATCTCTTTTATATGAAACTGCTGGGAAGGATATCTATTCTTATTTTCACAGCATCTGTTTTCTTTAATTTGCAAATCAGAGTTTCACCAACTACGATATAAACAAAGTGCATATAACTCATACAAAGTGCACTCTTGGTGGAAAATTACCAAATGCTTCCAACAAAAAGAAGGCTTTACTAGAATATTACCTGGGCACGAAGACTATCAGATGACAGCATCATTAGTTTTATTTTAATGGATGGTGGTAAAGCATTAAAAGCTGTTTTATTAAAGTTAATATTTATTTTTGAATAAGTGGGTCTAGGTAGGCATAGGAAAAATCTTCTCTCAGCTACTAAATCTCAAGCATTATCCCAAGAAAAACTTTACCCCTAAGTATGTAAATCATTGACTTTCAGAGCACCAAAGGGAATGTATTTTACATATAACTTAAATACTAATGAAATAAACTGAAATGATAGTCATTAGTCAACTGTGCCTTGATCAGCTTCCCTGTGGACTGATATAAATTCACCATCAGAAATGGATTTTCTTACAGTCCACAGTGAGCATTTAAATTTTCCCTTCAAGGTAGATTTAAATTTGATATTAAATGCATGGTGGTTGGCTCTACAGCAAATGAACTGGCATGTTTTTTTAAAGTTCAAATTGTAATTAAGCTTCAAATGATATGAGCCTATATGGAGTATACAGGTAAATGGTGATAATCACCAATAAGCCACAGTAATTATTAAAACATTCAAACCAAATTCTTGCAGAAGCTAAATATGCTCATACACATAACCCAGATCTTGAATTAGGGGTTGATCAGTAGAAACTGGAAAGGAAATGTGTGGTATTACATATTCTGGTAGGCTAAGAAATAGTTATAATTATTTTAGGTTTTGTTATTGAAAGTAATGCTAACACTTATAAATTCATCATGTAATAAACCTGTAGCAAAATAAATGTGTGTATGTGTACACACGTGTTTCTCTGGCAGTATTATGAGATAAAAGCTTCAAATAATTCTGCCCAAACATTCAGAATCAATAAAAGAGGAAAATAAAATAAGAAAAGCTTGTTTCTATTAAAATTGTATAGACATTTTCCATTACAGTAAAGCGATGAATTTCAAGATCAATATAGTGTGAAGATTGGTGGAGTGTATATGTAATTCCATTTTCTGGGAAGGCTGAGACAGTAGGATTACAAGTTTGGGGTCAGCCTAAGCAATTTGGTGAGATCTATTTTAAAACAACAATAGTAATAATTAAAAATAGTGACAATTAATAATTATCATAATAATATAGTTGCTATATAGCTACTGCATAAAATTCAGCGAAAATACCTCCTCACTCAATTTAACATTGTTCAGAAATTTTAGCTTTTGAAAATTCAAGAAAGAATGTTTACTATGAGTTTGCAGCAAAACCCACCCAAATGACTTTAAAATACCTTGAATTAATTTTATTTTCTACCAAAAATTCCATTGTGCATAAATATATAATTACTTTAATTATCTCAGCATCCAAATTAGTTGCTAGGGATCTCTAGAAGGGTATTTACCTCTTCCCAGCCAGTAAGATACTAATAAATACAGTGATAGATGTTATTAATTAGTTTCTATGAGTTTGTCTATTTTGGAAGCTGCACCTGTGGTATGGAAATAGCAACTGGACCTCAGGAAAGAGTGTTGGAATGTTTTCCCCAATTTTTCAATATTTTTCCTGTATCAACAAGTTGCAATATAGTGTAACCTTACAACTGAAAGCCAAAAGTCAGTAATGAAGGAGCCATGTAGATCAAAGACATAAGGAAATAACTCATAGAAAGAGATAAACATACTAAGAAGATGAATTTTAGCTATTAATACAAAATGAATCAAATAAGATGCTGTTTATAAATGTTGACATACATATTTTAGATTATTAGTATCTGTTGTAGTAATATATAATTAATATTCCTATATATATTCTAATATATATTTCTCTATATATATTTAATATTCCAACACATATACAAGTGTACTTATTTATAGTATTGATGACATATGGAATTGAGTAGCTTCCCCTTGGAAAATTAGTGTTACCTTTTACCTTCCACATTTGAGAAATCTTCCTGGAAAAATAACAAATTCCTCTGTGTCATTAGGTTTCTTTCAACATTTCTGAAGATTATTTTACTAACTTTGAGACGATTACATTATAGTTTTCATAACTGGACTATAATTTTGTTAATAAGAGAGGAGATGGGTAAAACGACAACAAAGAATGTCACCTATGCCAGACTTGTCAGTCCTTTATCTAGGTGTTCTATCTAAATGTGGGAAGTCAGCACATTCCACATTCTTCACCTTTGCAAGCCATCTCCACCCCTGTGGTGTTGACGTGGTCAAAATCCGCACTGTTGATGTAAGGCTGATTATTCCTTGAGAGATGGTGGAAAACAATGAACTCATAGGAAACCTCAGAGCAAAACTGTGGGCCTCATGGGTCCCCTCAGCATCCATGGCAGGGCTGCATGTAGCAGCTGAAGAGCAGAGAAACCTGTAATACACCTCTGTGCTCCTGGGAACCAGGAAAAATCAGTTTACCAATTTTCCCTCCTTTCTGAGAAACCAGCTGAGACTATAGCAGCTTATGATGCCAGGGCGAGAGTAGAAAAAAAAAAAAAAACCTACTCATCTAAGACCACAGTTACGACATTTTTCAAATACTATATATCTCCTATAATATTAGTGCTTACTTTGCTAAATCTACACTAAATAATCTCAGAGAATGGAGTGGCCCTATACTTATGGCTGGTTTCATAGAGGTTGGAACTGAGGTAGAAATTATAAGCACAACCTCTTACTGTTGGTTGAGTGTCTGTATTAGAAAAGCCAGAAGCTTCTCTCTCTGCTAGGATACACTTCCTATAGTGCCATTAAATAGGTGATCATTTCTCCCAGGGGTTGAAGATGACTGTATTTCATGTACAGACAGCCTTCTTTGAATCCACTGGCCTCTGCCCTGGGAAAGCTGTCAGCAAAGCAGAGGATTGAAAAAAGTGGCTGC
The DNA here is from genome assembly GCF_012274545.1 of Fukomys damarensis. Classification (NCBI taxonomy): domain Eukaryota; kingdom Metazoa; phylum Chordata; class Mammalia; order Rodentia; family Bathyergidae; genus Fukomys; species Fukomys damarensis. Next base: position 53,679,110 of record NW_022900942.1, on the reverse strand, counting down.
CCTCTTGTCACTTGAAAAGATGACAAAATTTCAGAAGCAGTATTGAATATTTCACAAAGCCTCATTTTCCCCTCCTTCTAATTTATATTTTATTGTAATCTCCCCAGAAGGAAAGGGCAAAAGTAAACAAAATTCTACTTGTCAAGTGTCCGAGGGATGGGGCATGGGATACCAAGTTGGAATCCATACATTCCCGTTATATAGTTGTTTGGGAATGACTGGAGGAAGATGAATGTGTTCGTTTTACAGAGTAGAAGTTTGGTAGTAGGTATCAGAATGGCTCAAGATCCAGATATTCATTCACTATTTTTGCTTTTTATAAAGTACAAGGAGAATCTGGGAATATCTTAGTGAACCCAAATATTTTGTTGGCAGCGGTTCCCATTTGGAGTCGGCCTATCTAGAAACATGTTGTATGATTTTCTCATAACTCCCTTTCTGCATTAAGCTTAACGCCTGAAGAATTAGCTGAGGTTTGGGGCTTTGAGAAAGCGTGAGAAAAATGTAGAATTCCTGGTGAGCTCTCATTGATAGAAAGATGCTGAGCAGTGATGACCTAACCTCCTTACCTCACAGTTTGTTTGGTGATGACACGAGGCAGAGCAGCATGGCGTGGGCTGCTTCATCCCCAAATCAGGGTGGCAGAGTTGATCACAATAACGCAACTGCTCACACGGTGAGCTAAGAGGAAGTGACATAGAATGACCCGGTGAAGCAGATGCATTAGTACCAAAGCAACAGCCACTTTTTCTCTATCACAACAGTGAAATCCACCTCCTTAAATGTCACACACATGTGGTTGTGAACAGTGTGTGGCAATGTTTCCTCCAGTTCAGAATCACAGTGGTTTATGTCTAGTGGAGATTTTCTTTATTATTCTCTGTCTTCTAGCAATCAGTTCATTGGCACATTTTTCTAACGTAACAATGGTTCCTACATTTAGTTGGTCTGGAATATTTTTCATTTACAACTTTTAAAATATTACCGTTTGTTTTTTTTACTGGTAGGACCAAGTTCAGCTGAATTTTAGAAGAAGCAAAACAGACAAGGAACTTTGCTAGACATGCTGCTTGGGAAAGTTCTTTGCAAGGGGCTGTGGACAAACTGTGAAGTGCGCAGTGAAATTGAATGTAGAAGCCAGGCTGATAATAGCAAGAAGGAGAAATGTACCCTGTGAGTGTATACATGGAGAGGGGGAGAGAGAGGGAGAGAGAGAGAGAGAGAGAGAGAGAGAGAGTGTCAGAGTCAGAGA
>NW_022900942.1:53668775-53677790 GCF_012274545.1 Fukomys damarensis | reverse complement strand
GAGGGAGGGAGAGGGAGAGGGAGAGGGAGAGGGAGACAGAGAATCTTGCACTGTGCCTATGAAGACCCGCTTCAGTCGTCAGCTGCGTTACTTCTCCAGCTCTGTAACCACCAAACTGCACTGTTAGCCTCATGTCACAATGCAATGGAAAAATAGAGTGCTCTGAGTTACAATAGGCAGATGTGATGAACTTCATGAATCCTTTGAATAGGTCTAGCCCTGCACCAGGCGAGACTTTGCATTTTTTCTTTGCAGTAAATTACCCTGTGCTGGAGTGAGAAATCATGTCATATTTTATTACTAAACCTGGGAGCTCAGCTGAAGGATCAATGAGGCTTTCAAAACTATACTTATTAAGAGTTGGCAGCAGCACGGAAAACCACAAGGCTTCTAAAGCTTTTTCCTAATTTTCTGTTGTTTTTTTTTTTTTCAACTTGTTCATTTCAGACTATCTTATCCCAAGTTTTCACAAATATTAGAAGGGACAGTTACTAAGCCCAGGCACTAGAATCAAGTCAACCTAAAAATTTCTTAAGTAAAGATTTTTATAATAAGTGGTTGTTCAGAGTCATAATATCTTAATTTCATATAAATGCAGAGACATTTATTATTTTCAAGTAATTGCATATATACTTAGAATATTTGAAATATTAACACAAATACCAACTTCACTAGTTTAAAAAATTTCCGCAAGACACTCAACTTACTGAATACTCTCCAAATTTTAACATGTTATGCTTTTATCAATATAGTGTGAAACGGTAATATGACTTTATATTGGAATTTTGAGTTGTTTCTTTAGTAATAAAGTTCACAATATTATGGACAGAATGAACATTAATGATATAATATTCTGCTGAGCTATATAAAGCAGCAATGTACTTTAATTTTGTCTAATCTAAGTGACTACATCAGTTTTCACCCTTTGGTCCACACATGCACATATTTTGCTTTATGTTTGAGCAGGGGGCATACCTATCTGCCTATGTGTATTAATTTATACACTGAGTCAATATATAATCTTGATTTGAATACTTAAATCTTGCTCTACACAAAGGAATGCCAAATGCTATCAGTGAAATTAGCAAGGACATTTTCAGGGAAATTGATTTCTGGAGGCTGAAATCCCTGAAATCACTCAAAGTCCTTGTTGCTTTTCAGGTGCCCCATTAATCTTTATAGGACACGATTGACATTGGGGGCAGCTGCTTTTTCGTGAAGCGCTCAGGGCAGGTGTGAGCAGAACGCCGTGGCCCAGGATCTCAGGTCTAATTCAGCAAATTCACATTCGACCTTTAAACTAAACAGAAAGGGATACAGAAGGGATTAGTAAAGACAGGGTTGTAAGTTATAACCATGGTGCTGAACTATTCCCTGATGATGCTGGTTTCAAGGAAGAGCTCGTTTCTTGAATTAGGTCCCTTGCTATATTGTGTGGCTTGAAATTTAATAACAGCGTGTCTCAAAGCTAAGGGAGCACTTCTCCTCTGAGTACTGCCTTCTCTGGTGAGTATTTCAGAGTTTTGGAAACAGCTAGGACTGGAGTTTTTGGTAGAGAAAAACAAGAAACTAGCCTCAAATTTGCCGACCCCATGTAAAAGAAAAAGTTGTCAATAAAATCGAAGCTTAAAGTAGTAAATGTTTATATTCCCAGAGCAACGAAGAATTGTACTGGGTAGTCTGAGCTCTACTATGATGATGATTCTATGAAAGAATCCTTCTTTCTTGAGAGAAAAAGATTGAAAGTTGCCCTAGATTTTTAGACTTTTTTCACAACAGCTGTAGTTCTCTTGCAGGTGAGAAAAACAAATGCCAAAAAAATATTTAGGAAGAAGTAGGTTTAAAATTGTTCGGATTATTTCTGGAAAAGCAACAACTTTGGATAATTTGTTCTCTACGTTACCACTTGCAAAACATCGCTTTTGTGGCCTCTTCCTTAGACTCACTTCTCAGAGCAAAGCAATTAGCAATCTATTTGTGAATGGAGGATACTCAAATGACTCTTTCTGTCCACATATTCTAATTTGTGCGTGCAATCTAGATGGCGTAGCTCAGAAATATTGGCAATTTACTGAAAATATGAGCAATTCTACAGCAAACACTTACCAATAACTGAGGCAGGAGTAATGACTCAGGTGGCAAACAATAAAATCCCTTAATGACTGCAGTGATGGCCTTCTCCCCTTGCTTGGGAAATCAGAGTAGTTTTGTTAAACCTGGAGATATAGTCCTTTTCTCCAAAGCAGCAACCACTTTCATGTGAAAATGAGAGAAATTAAATATAGGCAGACAGATAAAGAGGATTTACACCATTTTCAAGGTAATTTATTTTCAGCGCTTACTTTCTCAGCTTTATTTTCTGTATTAGACTCTATAAAAACTCCCTTGATTAAGTTCCCTCAAGCATACCTGAGTGAAGCAGTCCAAAACATACATGGGTTTGGCCATAAAGTACATTTTATTTATCTTGTCAAAACAACAAAAAAAGTCAGGCAGATATCTGGAATCACATAAAACAGACTTCAGAAAAGGAGAGATGCATTAAAATCTTCTAATATCTGACAGTCAGAGAATAACTACATGAGGATGATTCAGACGCTTATGCCTGAAATTAACCTGAAGGAAATATTCACTTTCTGTTTTAAGAATTTCATATGGACAGGCTTTGCTTATAATCCTTCCTCTGGGGATACTGATAAAGTCGATAGAACAAAAGAATAGGCTATTTTAGCTGACACACTGTCTCACCAAGAAAAGATGTGGGTGTTTATGTGAATTATACAGCACTGCCATTTGAAATAAATGTTCAAGAAATGAAAACTTGGATGCAGGCTCTCCCTGCAGTGTTTAAAAAGAAGGTTCTTTGTACTCATGGGCAAGGGTTCTTTACATGACTTAAACATGGACCCCTATAACTGTCCATCAAGGCTGAGCCATGATGTGGGCATGACATGACGTGACAGGGGAAGTAAAGATCTCACTAAAGCTCAGGGAACCTTTCTATGGTGAGCCATGGGGAACATTTACGACTGCTAGGGCCTATATGTTTCTTTCTCCCTCAAATCCGTCTATTGAAAACTAAACCCGCATGTGGTGGTATTTGGAGGCGAGGCTTTGGGAGCTAATTCAGTCATTAAGACAGAGCCCCCGTGCAGGAGATTAGTGCCTTCTGAAGAGCTCAGAATTGTCCCTTGGCCATTTGGAAATACCAGATGAGCATCTGTTACCCAAGCAGAAGGCCTTATCCAGAACCTGACCCTGTAGCACCCTGACTAGCTGTTCAGCCTCCAAAATCCAACAAATAAATGTTTATTGTTTAAGCCATACAGTGAGAGGGTACTTTGTTATCAAGTTTATAATAACAGTCTTAAATATATCATAAACACTTCTATGTACTTTCCAATATCCAAAATAAATGGCTTTGAGTGCCTCTAATCCTTGTAACAACTCAGTAGGTCAGAAGAGAGTGTGATAGTAATATCAAGTTACTGATGAGGAGAGAAATGAAATTTGGGCACATTGAGTGACATACATAAAGTCACAGATTTGAACAGCCTGGACGTAGGGGAAGAACAAAAAGGGAAAAGAAAAAAATGTGAGAGAATGAAAAGATGAAAATAAAGTGTTTATAGATGGGGAGGGGAGGAGGGGGTGAAGGGAGGGCAGAGGTAAGGGGAAAAAAATGAGAATCAAGACTTGCCATGTAAAGGTACATGATCCCAACAATGAATGTAACTGTACTGTATCCCTAAATGTACCAATAAACTCAATAAAAAAAAAAAGAAAAACAAACAAAAAAAAAACAAAAAAAAACAAACAAACAAACAAAAAAAAAGCAATCTGTAGTGTACTAGCTTAAAGTTCTTTTCAAGATGTGAGTTTTCCTCAACATTTTTACTTTTTCCTTTTAGTCTTTGATTTTATGGGCATTTTGTGAAATATTTTGTCAACTAAATGGAACACGCTTGTCTAATTGCAGTCTCTATAGCCTTAATGTGTGTAAATGCAGGACTTCCCTGGTCATCTTCAGTGTGGAAAGTCACTAAACCACTTGTAACTCTCTTGGAATACTCTGAGACTTACTGCAGCATTCACCACCCACCTTACTTTGTGAAGACAACCTACGGATCCAGAAGTCCTTTCATCTCCTGTGTCAGTTCTGCAGCTTTAATTCTGTGCGTGAAGCCCGGAGTGGTGTTTGGATGAAAGTAGAGGGACACGGAAAATTTCAGAGCACCTAGCTGCCTGGCTAGGGAGTACTGACTGAAAGCATCAAAGAGAATGGGGCTATTACATATTTCACAATTTTCCCCCAGTGCTGATTTCATACATAAAATAAAAGACTGCAATGAGACAATGATTATAATTTAATGGCTAAAATATGTGATTTACTGCAGGTCAGATGGATTATTTTTAGCCTTCATTATGAGCAAATCAAATTGCTGCCTGATTCATATGTTCAAATGATGCACAGTTGACTATAAAAATAACTGGACATGACAGATAATTTGCACTATGCCCAGTTGGCAACTACATGATTTGTACTAACTTCATAAAAGTATCTTGCGACAGACTCACAAAGCCACACTCCTACACAGATGGTAAAGAAGTAGCAGGCTCAGCTCCCAAGTGGAACACTTTGAAAAGGCAGCATACTCAGTGATGAATGTCGGGAGGCCTCTGCCTAACATAATTTTGGTGGCACGTTGTAGAGGAGTTAGGAAATAAGCTCCTGCTTTATTCAGCAGTTACACTTTATGAAATAATGTTCATCCTGAAGATGGGCATTAAATTCAAAAGGATTAACTTTTGTGCATACAGAAGACATTGCATGTATGTTCACATTGTAGTTTGGGTATTTTCCTTAGTACACATAATAATTTTTTTGATACAATCCATACTCCTTAGCATATTGTACCTTTTATAACAGGTAGCCATGACTGTCCTCCTAGACACATCTACATATTCACACAACTACCTGAGATTCTGTTCATCTTGTTTTGTTTGCTCTCTGCGTCTTTCCACAGGTCTGTCCCTTTTCCCTTTAAACCCTTCCTACACCTACCAAGTTGATGAATTTCTGTTTCTCATCTATAATTTGCTTTCTGAAGTTTTGCATGACCCCTCACGTTTCTCCTCATTCCAAGCAGAGTCGGCTGTTCCCTATTCTTTAATCTTCTGTCATGCTTTCTATAAAGTCTAACTGTTACCATCTCCATCACATTCCATTAGTTGTCCCAGTGCTGCCCCAAATACCAAAAAAAAAAAGAAAGGCAGAAAAAAGAAATATAGTTTATTGATATCAAAATCTTGGAAATTTAGCTCAAAACCTGGCACAAAGCAAGTGTTCAGTTAACTATTAATGTCAGCTTCCCTAAGAGGCAGAGCGTGAAAATAACATTGCTATGTGGTGATTTACTGAAAGAGTACTCTTAGGAGAAATCTCTTAGGGAAGGAGAAAAGAACCAAACAAATAAGGGATCCAGCCCAATACTGGGACAGCTCTGGAATATGAAAGACGTCCCAGTTATTCCCTCTTGAAGTAAGAAAAGGGGCCTCCTACATGCGGTATCATTCAGTCATTAGCTGTGGGCAGCCTTGGAAGAGTGAGCATAGATAATCCTGAACCATTTTCCAAGCAACACAGCTCTGATCTGCCAGCAAAGCTCTGGCAAAGGTGAAGTTGGGAGAAGTTAGCTATTGTCACTTGCAGCAGTTACAGGCTGAGACCCTCTCACAAGAAAGGGACAATAGTGTTTACTCAAAAGATGATTCTTTCATCACACATAGGAAACATGACTTCCAGTGAAAATTCAACTGACAGGAAATTTCAAAACTCTCATATTATAATTTTCTACATCGACTTATTAATTGTTGCTTTTAGCAAAAAGCAAACAAATAAAATAAACCCCCAAAACAAAACAAAACAAAAAAATCTCAGTGGATAAAAATAATAGGAAACGTCCTTAGTACAGACCCAACCTTCAATCAGCCACACTGATTCACATGTTCGGCCTGAAGATCAACTCTAAAAACATTAGATAAAATTTCCCATTCTCCCAATCACTTTACATCATTAACCTAATTTATTTTCCTCAGAGTACTAATCACTATGTAAAATTGTCTAAATTTATTACCTCTTTGGCTTTTATGGTCTGCTTCTCTCTCTAAGTGAAATCTAATCTCTTTAAAGGTAGCTACTTTCTTTTTGTTCAGGGCCACATCCTTGGTTAAAAAAAAAAAAAAACACTGCCATTTACATTGATGAAATAAATAACAACTACTGGCTTACAGAAAGTTTAAATTATCTTATCAAAGTGTCATATTTATTTAGCTAACAGGCAGAATTAAATGCATTTTCTCTTTCAAGCGATCAAGGCCACACATACTATAGCTGTTCTGTGACCTGTGTAAACACACCTGATCTCAGAGAGATAAACATGCCCTCAGTGAGGACATTCCCTTAGCCAGTAAATATGAAAACTGTGGTAGACTCATATTTCAGATTCCTCCATAAAGTTTCAGAAGTCCTATGCATTTTCAAATACTGCTATTATTAACAGAGTCAACAGACAAGAAACCAACTTGTCTTTAACCAGCATTATAACCAAAACCTAATCATTTATATGCTATTTTTATGTCTATTTCCACCTTATCCTCTGGTTCCTCATCCTTGTTTTCCTGCTTCTTTCAAAATTTGTTGCTGGTCTCTATCCTACCTTTTTACTGGAGTCTTTAGTATATATCAGTAGGAATTCAATTTTTTTCTGAACTGTGATGTATTTTAAGATGTTTTGAATACTTAATTTGCCTGATTAGGGCTCTAGCGTGATATGAATAGCAGTTTCTCTCTCCCTCTCATTTGACTGCATGCAACATAGCTTAATTTAGAATCTTGGATGACTAAACTATGACTTATTAGTAATATTAGTATCCATGAAGACAACAAAGAAAGAAGAGATTGAAGCTTAACATAATTATATAAATGCATGCACGGATGTCTGAGGGCTTCTGATGTGGACTTCAAGTTACTCCTGACCCAGTAGCAAATGGGTGTAAACATAGGAATGTCAGAAAATTCTCATTGCTTTACCTACTCTGTCCTCCAGCAATCAATATATCTGTAGGAATCGACCCAACACTTTCTCAGAAGATTAAAAGAACACTTATATGAGTTTTCTCTGGCTTTAAGGAATTAATATGCATTAAAAGAAACCCAGGACCAAGATTTGCATACTTTCTATTTATTTTACTCGTCGTTTTGGTATGCATTTAGAAAAATCTGGCACAATTCAAACATACTGCAGACCAAATCAATGTAATGTTATTAAACTAGTTAGTTTACAGCACATTTGTTTAAAAACAAAAGTATGTTCAATGATTTATGAATTATATATTAACTGTATTTAATTTCAGTTTCACAACTAAGTTTAAAATAGGCACATTAAACAACTTGAGTCTAGTTCATTTAAAACCTAGAATGTCTGCTTTTTCCAAGGTGATGGATGAATTATGTTAAGGAAATATAACTGAATCTATAACTCCAAAGATAGAACATAGTTTCTCCTCATTTATTAAACTACTCAATGACAATTTAACGGTGAAATGTGAAGAAGAAACACTAAGAAAGAAAATGAAAACCTTAGTTCTCAGAGTGAATGAGATGGAAATTTTTCACATAAATGCTTTAGACCATGTCAATGAAAAAGTACCTGATTTAAAAAAATGAATTTTTAATATCAGAAATAAATTAAATTTTCAGATCCCTCCTGAAAATTTCACTGCATATCCAAATTAAACAACTCTTTCAGGGACTGTGCAATGTGTTAATCCCCTTTAATAATTAAAGATACTAAGAGAAATAAGCAAATAAGGAACTTAAGATTTTTATTTTGTCTCTGTTGCATCAAAAATCTTCAAAATTTGAAATCTGATTTAACAATTTGTTTTTAAGACTCTCTTCTTACTTTAGAGGGTTGAAAATACATGCTTAATTCATCCTGACATTGACTTTCTCCAATTGGCACAGATCAACCTAAAAAGCAAAAGATTCTTCAACTATGTAACTGTGGGATCCCAGTGAACATTTAGTAATTCACAGATGCGCCTGCTTCTGGATTTGTAAATATCTCTTTTTAACACCCTTCCTTTTAAATTTCTTTTGTGTGTTAGCTTTCTAACTGTGCATCTAAAAGAAAAATGCTAAGTAAGGCACATGGGATGTGTTACTGTATAAATGATTTGGGATGATATTTGCAAAATCATTTAAATGTAAATTTCTGCCATCTAAGAAAAATAGTGTAAAGGGAATTTGTTGTAAAATTTCAAAATAAATAACTGATGGTCTCATAAATAATGTTTACATTTGTTCTCCTGTGTTAAATAGTGTGAGTTTGATTCAGTTAAACCGAAGTAAGTTTAGGGCAAACCTGTCTCTACTTGAATGGTAGTTTGCCCCAAAGTAGCTTCTGTACACAATAATCAGTACCCTGTCCCTGATATGTAAACAAATCATAAGATAATGTGAATATACACCTGTAAGCAAGCTACTGAGTCTCAGTCAGTCATAGAAGGTGAACTTCAGCAATTGTAGATTGCCAGCTGAATAGACTGTGTTCATAAGAGGCAAATGCCAACTGCGGTCAATTTGATAGTTTGGTCATATCACTTAGTCACTTTCTTTTCTCTGACTGAATAAAACCTGTGTGTGTTTAGAGCCAGGGTTGACCACATAAACCATGTAAGAGCTAGAACGTGGAAACAAAGTCTTTTTAAATAAGGAAGGGTGAAGTGGGTGAAGGGAGGGCAGGGGTACAGGGAAAAAATAAGAACCAAGACATATCATGTGAAGCTACAAGATCCCAATGATAAATGTAATTGCATTGTTTGCTTTAAATGTACCAATAAACTTAACAGGGGGGAAAAAAAGAAATGTTTTCTTGCCCAAGTAAACTTTGTATATATATAAACTTTGTATATATGTTTGTATATATGTTTATATACATATAAATGCTG
>NW_022900942.1:53661261-53668638 GCF_012274545.1 Fukomys damarensis | reverse complement strand
CTGTCCTTGTGCTTTTGAGGCAGGTGGTAGAACCACTGAGCTAAATCCCCAGCCCTCTATTTTTTTTTTAATAGCTCATATGTGCAAATACCATATGTCCCTATTTTATAGGTTAAACATGTTTTGTAATAAATAAAATATTTTAGTAGAGTATATCAATATTATTAATTCAATTTTATTTCATTTAAATAATACTACTCTACTGCTTTTAGCAAATGAAACATCAAAATAACAACAATCCTTAAGAATATCACAAATATAAGTCCAGGAAACACTGGGAACAGCAAAATATTTGCTTTACTAATAGTGAAATGCTATCTTTTTTAATCCAATCATACCTTTAAGTTATTTAACTTTTTCTACAGCCTTGTATGCCTTTGAGTAGTCTGAAATAATTCTTTCCTGTACAATGCAATTTTGTCAATACTCAGACTATTTTAAAATATGTAATTTTCTTTTATTTATGAATGCAATGTATTTCATGGACATGTGGACACGAGCAAAATAAGAAAAATAGAATGTCATTATTGACCACTGTAGAAAGTCATTAGTAATGTTTCACTGCATAATTTTCCCTTATATGTACCTAATATATAATTGTAAAGTGGTATGGAGCATCGTACTATTCATTCTGTTTTGCTGTCTGTCTTTGTCACTTGAGAACCTGTTATGAATGTGCTCTCATCTCAGCTGATGTATTTCACCGTGCAGTTCGCACTCGCTATTTCGACTCTGCCCTCATCCTGCTTGTGACTAAGTTGTCCTTGAAGAAGGAAGGTCAACAGGTCTTCTCTCATCAGCCTCCCGTTTCTTATACTGTTATCTACTTAATTTTTCCTGGTATGTGTTGTGCTTTCCTGCCCTTCCACCTCAGAGCTTATCGGCCCAAGGAACTTTTGTTCCATTCCCTTTTAGCTAGTGGATTGTTTCCATTTGTTCTGCATTTTCTTCAGAAATATAGATCATTTGGGTGTTGATCACTTTTGTCACTTCATTCCCACATTCTCTTTACTCTTCTGTCATTTTCATGACCCTTTCGTCAATCCTGGAAAAAACTTCTTAAATATGTTCCCCACGTCGCAGATATTTTTATTGTGATCGATTCTTTCACTGTTATTTCTAATTCAATATAAAATTCTGTTGAGGTAATTTTTATTTCTTTCTTGAACCTTTCCAAATCCTTATTTTATATCATATAGAAGTATTTAATCTTTGGTTCATGAAAAATATATGTACCTGTATTTTTAAAGCAAAAAATGATGCCATCAAATTTTGTTTCCTTTGTTTTTTGTTCATTATGTTTTATCATGGATCGAACTCAGGTCCTTGTGCTTGCAAGGCAGGCAGTGGAACCACTGAGCTAAATCCCTGGCCCTTGTTCAATATGTTTTTAGAAACCATGGTCTTTATGTGTTACTTATTACTTTTTAATTTTGTAGCATAGTTTTAATACTTCATCTGTTACCTTTTTCACAAATGAAAGGATAGCCCTCACTTTCCTTCTAAGTTCTAAATGTGTAATCTGTACATCTAGTCTATCTATTAGTACCTTATTATCAGAAAGAATCCTAAGGTAAAACAGGAATCTGGGGAAAGGGAGACCTATCTGCGACTGAATACTCCATGCTGAGGGAAAATCTTCCTCTTTATAATTTTCCCCTCTATTCATTAAACATATTTAGATATAATTTTTCATTGTCTAAATTCCTGTTGAGCATAGTATCAATTCTAGGCAAGCGTGATATCTGTGGTGCACTTTATTTTTTACTTGCTCCTGTTACTGTTATAGGAGAAAGTAGCATCCTCTTACAAGGAAAGGACCTAAAGCATCTGTTATGTTAAGTCTCTCCCACTCAGAAAAACATCCATTATAAGAAACATTTTTAGGACAAAAAGCTCCTGCAGGATCTCTGGATGCTGCTAAACCTCTAAGGTAAAACAGGATTCAAGTGAATATGGGTATCCACCTATTGCAACATATGAGAAACAAGATTTAGATATTTTACATTTACACTCATAGCTGATTTTTAAACAAATAAATAAATGAACCAAAGCAAAGGAAATATTCAATAGGATACATTTTATGTCAAAATTAGCCCACAAACTTTCTAATTTATATATAAATATATGGTTTTGTATACATGTATACTTATATTCAAATATAAAAATACAAACATAAAATATATATGAGGAGGCCATTTGTAAACTTTACTTGTAAAAATTTTCAAGGAAATGTAAAATATTTGTTTAAAAGATTATTGACTGACAGTTCTAAAGTACTCTGCTCCAGGAAAAATTATTCAGAGTGTAGGTTTGAAATAAATTAGATATAGAGGTAAATGTATAAAAACAGAATATTTGAAGAAAAATACCAATAATATACTTACTGTTGAGATACTATGTTAATTGATTGTTTAGGTTTTCATATTTTGCTTATAGTATTGTTTTAGTAAACCTTCAAAGAAGTCCCTTGAGTATTAACTTATTAATATGATTTTATAATTAAAGATACTAAACTTCAGAGAATTCAAGAGAGAAGTTAGACTTTCTCTCTGTTGATGGGGTTGTGGGGAGAAAGGAACCCTTCTTTATTGTTGATGGGAGGGCAGACTGGTGCAACCACTATGGAAATCAATATGGTGATACCTCAAACAACTAGGATTAGAAGTCCCATTTAAGCCAGCTATTCCTCTTCTTGGTGACGTCCCAAAAGAATTAAAAGAATCATACCTCAGTGGTATATGTTCATAGCGGCATGTTTATATTGCCACAGTTTGTAATAGCTAAAATTTGGAAGCAGCCCAATTGCCCATCAATTGGGGACTGGATAAACATGTTTTTTTTTTCTTTTTTTTAATAAGATGAAGTCCTACTCATCCATAGAGAACATAAAGAATCAGAAACTAGAGACATTTATAGCTTAGTTTAGTGGATGCACATTGAGGACATATTCTTAGGTGCAATGAAAAGGACGCACATGTGTAAATATTGAATAGTATCTCTGGTGTGAGAACGTGAAAGTGTAAATAATCATAATGTATAATTGATATTGTGTAATATGTAAAAAGGTCCAGAGGTGTAGGAGAAGTGGGAGAGATAGGAGAAAGGTATGAAGTGAATAGAAAAAAACAAGAGAAAAGGAAAAAAAATGGAAATAAAATCGTTGTAAATAAGGATGGGTGGAGTAGGTGAAGGGAGGACAGGGGAATGGGGAAAAAATAAGAACCAAGATATATCCTATATCCAAAACTTTATTTTTTAGTCTGTATTTTATTTATCTTTTAAATAACATAATTTTCCTTTTCTTTTTTTTTTTTTTTTGGTACCGGGGATTGAACTCATGTCCTTGCCCTTGCGTCGCGAGGCAGGCTGTGGTACCACTGAGCTAAATCCCCGGCCCTACCTTTACTTTTGAAATAAAAATTAGGGAGGACTTAGGTCAACATCAGATCACAGAAAATTTTGTAATTTAATTTTCTCTTTCATTTAAATCTTGCTATTTAAGGTGCAATCGTTTTTATGTCTACTTTTCCTCTTAATTTTAGGTCACTACAGAAAGCCGAAGCTGGAATATTATCTGTAAGAATAGGGAAGGAACTCCATCTTCGTATTTGCTAGGAATCTGAAGATATTCTACAAATATACAATATTTTGAGTGATATGCACACATTTTCATTTTATATTTTAATACCATTCTCTTGTAATCTAAGTGTTTAAAGAGGGATTTAAAAAGTGTCTAGCTAATGCTTGACTTTCAGCATTTTGTTTTTACTATAAAGCATGAGTATAGAATATGACTCAGACTTTACAATGTGAGCCCACATTTATTACTAATAGAAAATCTTTATTTCTCCTTTCCTCCATCCAGCAAAAGTCATGTAAAGTGGTGATTATTTTCCAGCATTAGAACAGAGTCTGTGATGGAGCACTATGAAATTAGCCCTTCTTTACCCTATATAACTGTATGTATTTTGCTTTCTTGATCCCTAAGCTAGTAAGAAAATTGAACCTCTGGTGATCAGCAGGTTTTTGAGAAAAGTAAAGTGTAAAAGGTGGCAAAGAAATAGTAAAACGTAGGGCCTGGGATTTAGCTCAGTGGTTCCACTGCCTGCCTTGCAAGTGCAAGGGTCTGAGTTCGATCCCTGGTACCAAAAAACAAGACATAGTAAAATACATGTAATCATGTTTCAAATGGAGAAAAATAAAGCAATGGCAAAAAAAGCTAGAGCGCTATATATAATGTTGCAAATATTTGAGATTATGAAGGACCTGGTAAAAATTGTGCAAATGCGCTTATTTTTCTGTCGTACAATGCATCTGGCAAATAGATTTTATTACATTAGAGGATAGAGCTTTTAGAAACAAAGAATAGGAAAAATGAAGACCAGTCATCTTTTGTAAAATATCAAAGGTCTTAAATAAAATCAGATAGATTTTTGAAAAGTTTAGTTTTAAAGTACCATAGTAAATAAGAGTATATAGACTCTTGAATATTATTATGCCTATCTCTGGAATTAACAACACACATTGTATTAATTGTTTTATATTAATAGCTTGAGTTAGCGCTTGAGGTAGGCTTAATATAAATTGTATACTGTAGTTAGTGCGTGCATTTCTCAGATTTATATTGTAATTAAAATGGTGGAAAGTTATAGGAAAATTCTAAATTACATGAAAGAATATAGATAAAATTTAGTTTTAATCAGCATCTTAAAGGTACAGTTTGAATTGGCCACTTTTTACTTTGCTTTTTTCATTTGTTTCACTATCTTTCCAACTGTAGTGTAAAGCCCTAAAAACGAAGGATCTGTGATATTTTCTGCTTAAAATCATTAATGCTCAATATGTTTGTTCAATAAGTGAAAGAAAATACAAATTTAGGATAATCTTAAACATTCTTGGTTCTAACTAAGGAAAAAACTATGTATGATGTGCAATAGGAAAGTATCAAGTCTTATTTTAAAAAGGAGCCTAGGTATTATAAATTTGACTTCAGATTTACAGCAACTAAAAAATGAATGCTAAACATGCTCAGTACTGATTTTTACAAGTTCTGTATAAATCACTATTCAGATTAAGCTTGACAAATCAGTGGGAAAATTGTACTTTATTTAATACCTTAACCCAAATTTCTGATTGCTTTTAAAAAATTGAAGCGGTTCCTAAAGTTTTAAAATAAAAGGTCAAATACATAAAGGGCTGGTCTTCCACTGAGATAAACCAGAATGGCTGTACAGATTCTAAAATTATTGAAATGTTTCTGTACCAACTGTAAGTCATGCCTGCATAGCTTTCTCCTAATTTGGGGGCTGAGTTGCCTGCATCCTTGTGATGGTAAGGGTGGAATGTCAACCTTATTGGCTTTGAGATCCCCTAGAAGGACTGGTGGAGTGCAATTCTAGGTGTCTCTGGGTGGGTCATATGGACATGGTCTTAGTTTCTATGTCTAATTCCTCACCCACTCCTCTCTAGCATCATTTTAAGATTTGCTTTACAACACCCTTTCAACATTTTTCTATCTTGGATGTAACTGACCAAAAGATATGTCACTACTAAAGAGTTTAGTACCATTAAAAAGGAGCCAAGTAATTCATAAAGGAGCAAGAAAGAAGATTCTTTGAGGGCATCCTGTGAGTCAGTACAGCCCCACCCACCACAGTCTTGAAGGTATAAAAGTGTAAATATTTCATTTGAGAAGAAAGCTCCCAAGGCCCAGCTAAGAAAAACCACCTAGGGAATTGTTCCCGTGGGTAACTGAAGCCATGGTCCAAGAGGGCCTGCCCACTGTTGTCACCAACAGTAGAGCTTGGTTTTGTACTTGTGATGCTGCTTTTAAGTGCATACATAATAATAAGAGTTGTCAGACCAGTCAGTCTTGTACCCAGATTTCCAGTAGAAGCCTGAGAAGTCTGAAAATGTGCCCACGAGAAGGCAGTACATGAAGGTATAGGAATGAAGTTGAAGGTGAAGTGGCGATCCCAGGAAGTTGGAGATGTGAGAAACATGGAAAATCTGCTGAGAAAAGTTGCACACTTGGAATGGAACCAACCCAAAAAAGAGTCCATATGGACTGAGCAGCAAAGCCATAGGGGTAGGGCTGTGCAAGGGTTCTTACCACTGTGTTGTAGAAGCCAGACATAAAACTGTAAGATTTAATGTTTGTCTTGCTGGATTCCAGTTTTTCTTTCACCTGATTCCTTTCTACCCTCCTATTTCACCCTTTTGTCATGAGAATATTTACCCTGTGCTGTTGTATCTTGGGATTATGTAAGTAGTTTTTTATTTTTATAGAGGTCCAGATAAGAGTTTACCTTGAGTCTCAGAAGACACTTGGACTTTGATTTTTGAAAAATGATGTAACTGTTGAGACTTTGGGGAAGGATTATTGAATTTCTGGTTGTATATAGGGTACTTGCATTATGTTAGACAGACTTATGAATTTTCTATTGCCTTTATTTGGAGACTAAGTATGTTTTAAAAAGATGTTTTAAAGTGTCAAGTTGAAAAATTTCCTAAATGTCATAAAAATACACTTGACAGAAAAGTATTTGCAGTGCATTGATATATATATATATAGATAGATAGATAGATATAGATATATCTATATCTAAATCTCTCTCTCTCTCTAACTATATATATATATACTACTCAGCCATAAAGAATGTTTGGAACTTCCCGGTGTTTGAGAATAATATTTTCTGTTTTAGCATTCTAAAATACAGTGGCACCCCAGTTTAGGAATGCTTTTCTTTGCTTTTGAATTTTGTTTTGGAAACAAAAATTTGCAAAATTTTATTTTGGTTTGTGAACTCCATGTGGAATGATGGATATGACCTCAGCCATTCTTCTTGTATGAACAAAAATGAGGTCATATTTTGGAGAATTGTGGGTGAATTAAGCTCATGAACCAAGGTACCACTGCAATTCTCAACCCTATAGGTACAGATGGTTACATATTTGAATTCTAAAAGAAGTGATAGCCAACCACTTCTGACACCAAATTCTGCTATTAAATATTATGATACTACAATATATAAAAATTACAGATTCTATAGAAACTTCACAAGCACATGGAAACTGAACAACACTCTCCTAAACAATCAATGGATTACAGAGGAAATTAAAGAAGAAATTAGACAGTTTTTACAAATAAATGAGAATGCCAATACAACATACAGAAATCTTTGGGACACAATGAAAGCAGTTCTACGTGGAAAATTCATAACATTGAATGCCCACACTAGGAAAACAGAGCGGGCTCAAATAAACAACTTAACGATGAAACTTAGACTCCTAGAAAAACAAGAGCAAGAAAAACCCAAAGCTCGAACAAGAGAGGAAATTATAAAGATCCGAGCAGAAATCAATGCAATTGAA
>NW_022900942.1:53654070-53658038 GCF_012274545.1 Fukomys damarensis | reverse complement strand
AATATAAAATTAAAAAAAAATCACAGATTCTATCAATAAGTTTATATGCATAGAATTCACTTCAAATTACAAATTTTTCAGTATGAGATAAAGATAATTAAGCAGTATTCAATAGTACAATTATATATTTTTAAAAAAATATATTTACTACATGAATTTATTATGAATGTAACTGTACTGTATCCCTAAAATGTACCAATAAACTCAATAAAATTAAAAAAAAATTACAGATTCTATCAATAAGTTTATATGCATAGAATTCACTTCAAATTACAAATTTTTCAGTATGAGATAAAGATAATTAAGCAGTATTCAATAGTACAATTATATATTTTTAAAAAAATATATTTACTACATTAGAATTTATTACATGAGAATATTACATTAGAATGTAATAGTTAATGACAGTAACTTTTTATGCTAGTAGTGTTATTTAGTCTCTTTCAATTTTATTGAAAATAATTTTATAATAATTAGTGATACACTAAAACAAACTTTCTGAATATGTTATTTTAATTTATTTAATTTCTTTTGATATTATAGCTGTAAAACATAACCTTAGAAAGATACAGATATCCAAATAGAAAAAGAGATCACTAACTATACTTATCAAATTATTAAATTTACTTTATAATATCATTTTAAAAATTCTTCAGGAGAATTTAATTTTTCTAATTTTATCTTTGCTACTGCCTATTTGTTGGTCTTTCAAATAATTTGGAAGGGGGTAAATGATTAGATTTTCTAGCAAATGGGTTTAAACATCCTCTGAAACTCTTTGTTTGAAATACTGAAAGAGATTTGTAAGTAAACAGATGGAACTCTGAAGTAAACTTTGAAAAATAATAACGTAAGTAGCCAATCATCTGCAAAAGACCATTTAAAGCTTCTGTGTTGGAGCCTGGATATGTTCTGTGAAACTACTACTATTTCGTATTTTAACATGTTACTCTTACCTTGAAAGTGTGGATGAAATGTGCTTATTTTTCTCTGCAATATCTTCTATTATCCATGTACCATATTATTGACCACCTCTAAATTTGAAATATGGACTTATATAACTTTAATGATATATTTGCTTATCATGAATGATATGTGTGTGTGTGTGTGTGTGTGTGCGTGTGTTGGTAGAATGGTAGAATTACAAATTCACATAAGCTGAGCAATTATTTCTATCTGGACTATTGCCCAAATATAGCTGTGTTAAAGTGTCAATCCCCATTTTGGTGCTCTTAGCAAGTAGTAGAAACTAGAAAGTGATCTTCCAATTTTGTGAGCATGCTTTGAAAGGGGATGATGCGAGCTTGTACCCTTCATCTTCTCTTTTATTTCCTGGCCATGAGACATTATAATATGTTGTCAAGGGTTCAGAGCAATCAACCCAATTAATTATGGCTAGAAATGTCTTAAAGTGTAAGCCACTGTATAAGTTGATTTTCTCAGGTATACGCCATAGTGAGGGAAAGCCAATTAATGCGGCTGGCATGTACACAGGGAAACATTCTCTGAGACACTAAGGGAGAACGATGGTGTATGATGGGCATTGCCGGAGATAAACCAAAATGCAGAAGTGACTTTCTGACATAGAGATCCAGGAAGAGTGTCAACCTCAACATACTTAGTAAATGTGAATGAAGAATTCCTACTTCATATTTGAGAGAAAATAGAAATGGATCTTCAATACTTACTTCTCAGACCCCCTAACCGACGGTTTTTGCCTTTCCTGTGAGTGTCCACTCCATTTTGGAAATAGTCACCTGGAGTCTAAAGACACAAGCAGCAGTGAACACTCCTAAATGTTTTGATTTGTGAATATTCTTCTTAAAAGCACATTCTCTACCCCTTGTGAAATAAATCAACTAAAGAAAAGTGAACACCTTGGTTACATTTTTCCTTATAAAAATATTTACTAGATAATCAGCTCTTATTCAAGCTAAAGTAATTCAGACCTATATTTTCATTTTTTTCACAAGAGTTCAATATTTAATTCCTAATCTACTTCATTAGCTTCGGCTTCTTGTTTGGTAGTTCATATTTAGAAAAAAAATCTTTCAGGGAGGATTAGATTAGATGGGGATTAAAAATTGATTTTAGTAATGTCAACTCATATCCTGTTCTTATGGAAGTTTACTAACCAATATCTATTACTAGCTACTTCTTAATTATGCTAAGCTTAAGAAATTCAGTTTTATTGCCCAAGATGTCAATAGAAATATGTAAATATAGCTTCCACTATTTATTTTCTTACCTTGGACCTTAGGTTCCAATATTTTCAAGTCAAAATTCTTTTTAAGTTTTTTAAATAAAGAAGTTATTATTAAAAATCCATATTACACCTATTTCAAATACCATGGTAAAACATCTCAAATTGTGACCAGGGAAGATTCATCCATTTCCACTTTGAGAGCTTCTGAGGGAATCAAAAGAGGGAGCTGTATAATTGACAGCTGTTTGTAAGGCTTCAAAGTGTCGGAATGGTTTGAAAGCAGATTAGTTTTACAGATTGTCCATTAACATACTCACAAAAGGGCCATCGCAAGAGGCTTGTTTTCAGTATACCTCTGAATAAATTGGATAAATTGGATCTTCCTGTGAGACCATTGTGCGCACATGTGTGTGCTTGCGTGCATGCGTGTTTATGTGTTTGTGTTTGTGTGTGTGTGTGTGTGTGTGTGTGTGTGTGAAAATGGTGTTGGGAAGTGGGTTAGCAATAGACCCAGAGAAAGATGTTCCCCAGCAGGAAGGGTCATTGATGAGATTTAACTTAAGATCTCCCACAAATAAAACTGACCCGACACGATTTCTAATGAATCTCATATTTTCAATCAATTTCATATTTTCCCCTTAACTACTCAGAACAGTTCGAAATTAAGGAGCTGAGTGAGCCACTCCCTTCCCTCCATTCAACTGTAAACACCATCCTACTCTAATGATGATCCATGCTTCCGTAACCCTAAAAGAGGTAGGAAATACAACGACAAAAGCCATGCCCAAGAAAGCAGATCACTATACATGGCCCTTTAATTACTGGAAGATTGATTGCTGAGTCCTTGTTGCTTTATTTCCTTTTTCCTTTTTGTCTGTTCCTGCTGCTACCTTCCCATGATATTTAACAAACATAGCTCCTTACCATCTACCACAAAGGATACGCTTAACAATTCTTTCCTCATTGTACACAAGAACCTGGACCATTTTTGGTCCATTCAACTGTAACATACCTACATAAAACATGCCTGTGAGGAATAAATATCTCCCGAAAAAGATGATTTCAGTTTTTGTTGCTGCATAAGCTTATATTGGTGTGGGGTGTGTGTGTGTGTGTGATGTTTAGCATCTAGTGGATAACTTGCTCTTCTGATGAGGCTTATAAAACCCAAGCTAAACAAGGCATAGTGTTTCCAAATAAATATTTCACTACCTAAGAAGATAATATACCACATGGAAATTAGATCATTACGCTTTAGCTTCCATGAAGTTTTTACCTTGGAACCAGCTGACCGTGGACTGACGTCACAGAAACAGTGAACCCGAAAAGCTCTCCTCCTTTAAATTATTCTTGGTACTTTGTCACAGTGACAGACTAACACACACACATGTCAACATTTCAGTGACAGATATGGAAGTAGAAGTAAAATATTTATTCTCCTAAATAATTCTAAAATGTCTGTGCTGGAACAGATGCATATTACTTCACAGGTTTATAGTTAAGTTTCTTACTGAATTATTTCACATCAACATCTACAATTGTTATCATCACCTCTGCCCTTCATGACAATAAAATTGTTAAGGAGTGTAAATTTACCTTTATAATAATTATAGAATTGTAATTAAAAGGAGTCTGCTGCCCAAGCAAATTTAAGTGACTTAATACTTTCTTTAAGTGACTGAAAGTTGACTTTACACCCTTTCATGTATACATGGCTCTGAGATCCTTTGGCTTCTCCTCCCCCTCCCCCTCCTCCTCCTCC
>NW_022900942.1:53625085-53653421 GCF_012274545.1 Fukomys damarensis | reverse complement strand
TCCTCCTCCCCATCCCCCGCCCCTCTTTTTAGTACCAAGAACCAAATTCAGGACCTTACACTTGCAAGGCAGGTGGTGAGATGGTGGAACCACTGAGCTAAATCCTTGGCCCTGTGACTTCTTAACTAGAAAGCACATAGACTTCAGACCATGAGCCTCAGCTCATCCTTATGATCTCCCTCAGTCCTTTCTGTATGTATTCATTGACCTCCTGAAGGAGGGATCAGGACAGGCTCTTGCTCTAGGACTTATTAATGCTGAGGACTTGTTTCGTCATTCCCAGGGATGGACATCCTCTTAGGTTTCTGCTCTAGAGGAACCGTGACATTAGGAGTCAGTCTGCTAGCCATCATGCTTTGAGGCTTAGCTAATAATCTACTCAAGAAGTGTTTCTATGATTCCAAATCTTATGTTTTTCCTATTATTTACATAAGGGACTTTTTCTTGATTTTGTGGAACAGTCTGTGAGTTCTACGCACGGAAGAGGAGATGCAACCTTTTTTGTTTCCATATAGACATCCAGTGTGGTGAAGGCAGGCATGGGATATGCTAGGAGAAAAATTGTGTGCTGAATCATGACTAATGTGAAGGAGCTGCAATAAAAGAAATATGAAAATAAAAAAGCATTATTTTCTTTGTTATTTTTCTTATAGAAAGATTCCATGTAAAGTGATAATCTATAAGTAATATTGGGATATTTCCTACAGAATCAGTGTGGTACAAGAATAATTTATGATGATTTGGACAAAATTTATGAGAAAAAATTACATGAAGTATAGTGAATTTAATTAGGTTCTAGTAAAGGAGTACACATATAGGCTCCCCATGTATTTTACACACATAGATCTCAAAGATATAATTTGGAATTAAAATTACAACTTAATGATTGCAGTAGAAAAACAATGACAGCAAGTATTTACTGAGTGGTTATTATCTCTTGTACACTGTTCGGACCACTTTACATGATTTCTGTATTATAGTCATGATAAACATATGGAGTATACACTTTCATCCCCATCCTTTGACGTCTAAAGATGATAAGGTAGTTGATGTATTGACAATTTACCTAGATTCTTCAGAGACCATATGGGATGCATCTACAATATGCAGCTCAGTCTATCCGATTTCAGAACCTGTTGTCCTACTACAAATTTACCATTTTGCTAAGTGTCATTTTATGTACCTTACTGAAATATTTTTCTGTGATCTTTAGCTATGATTTAAGAACATAAAAACTCATGGCCATGATTAGTGCTCAAAAACTTCTTTCTGAATGATCCAATAAATATTTGAATACACAGTGGCATTAAACTGTAAAAACATAAATCTTTATACAAATGAATAAAATAATGCTCACATTAATCATAAAAGTTATATATTCTTTACATATTCAAAATACCATATATTTTTTATTATTTATTCTGTGCAACATACTTGTTGGAATCCATATTGATTCTATGTTATTAAATATAATGCTAAAGTTCAATGTTATTACTCTGTCTAAAAAATGAAATATTGGGTAGGAGAATCTGAACTTGAGTTCAAGTCTTCTGTCTACCCCTCAAATCTTTATTCTAATGTGCACATTGGCCTTGAGAATCAGTCATATTGAATGTATCCATTTTTTTGTTTTCCTGACTTCTGATTTGCTCTAAACACATATATTTTAGGAGGAAAAATTGTTTTCCCCACTTCTTTGAATTCTATGTGGTCACATTTATTTTATGGACTGAGCCATAATATCATTGCTTTGTGAATCCCTCTCTACCACTCAGAAGCCCCAAAGCTATTCTGGGATGATGTTCATGCCCTATATATAAACCATTCATTTGAAAATTAGATGAGTGGTAACCTTATTAATATTTCATGTGCTCAATACTGCTTGAATTGATAATGTTGCAGCAATTTCAGTGTGAAAAATGTAACATAACACGCATAGAGGGTAAGTAGTTCTGAAAGAGAAATAATAAAACTAAGTTTCTAGAAGAGAAAGTTCTTACTTTTGAGCCCCAGTTCATGAAGGCTTAGTCTTTCTTCTGCCCATGATCAAGGTGCCACATTGCTCAGTAAAGCATGTTTATGTGGTGGAGTGTGGAGGAAAGCTAAGATCACCATTCTCCATAGCTGAATATGCTGTGTCCCATGGATCCCCACAGAAGTGCACTGGGATCTACAAACCAATATAGAGCTAGCAGGGACACAAGAAGTTGTATCAGCTAGAGGACCAGCTGCACCTACATTGGTAGGTGGTTATTTGAATGGCAAATTCATGAATGCATGTAATATTTAAGATAGATGTTAGTGTCTACATATTACAAGTGCCAATTTCTAGTGGACGGAGAGGCAGAATACTCTTCTTCTGAAAGACATGCAGTGCGTATGCATGGTTTCATCCCCTCCTGTGTGATGTCTTGTATTGTGAGCTAGTAGAAGGAAGCAGAAAACATCTTCTATTTTATCCAGTCTCTCATCTTCATGACATTGTTGGTTCCTATCCTTCACTAGACAATAACCACTGACCTTCCCCCAATTTTTGATTGACCTTTGCATATCTTAGCTGGCATATAGTCTTTGGACTTTGTATTTCTTTATGTTTATAAAGTCTCTTAAGTTTTGTGATATTTAGGAAGTTTTTCAAGATTTGCTTCCCCTGCCAAACCCATCCATTCAGTGTCACACTTCCTACTGGACCAGCCTCCTTTAGTTAGGAAGCAAGGTAGAAGGGGCAGCCTCCTTTAGTTAGGACGTGAGGTAAAACTTCTCAGTGATCAGAAAAATATACCTTAAAAATTGAAAGTCTTTGAAAATGTGCAGAAATTAACATTTGTAGATATTTGATCATTTCTATAGAACGCTAATTGTTTATAGGAAGTATTTATTTTCCCTGTTATTCATGACATCCTAAACATTACAACATACAGGCTTAAAGGAATGTTACTAATGTATAGGTAATTTCATACCTAGCATTCTCAGAAAGTGAACAATATAAAATATGTTTCTCTGGGGCTACGGATTTAACTCAGTGGTTCCAATGCTGCCTCACAAGTGCAAGGTCCTGAGTTCAATCCCTGGTACCAAAAAATAAACAAAAAATATGTATCTTCTGCCATATAAATTTGCAAACAATTTCATTGGGTAGTTTTAGAATCTGTCTAGGGATATACCAACTAATTCATCGGAAGATCTTAATACAAGCCAGACCTAGTGGTGCGCAACTGTAATCCCAGGATTCTGGGAAGCTAAGGCAAGAGGATTCCAAGTTTGATCCCAGCATGGATTATTAGTGAAACTCTTCTGTTGTGTTTTGGGTTGTAGGTATGCAACCATCTCACACACACAGACACACACACACACACACACACACACACACACTATCTTAATGCACTCAAAGTTTATACTTAGTTTGAATGTCACTCCAGCTCAAAATTTGTGCTGTTTCCATGCTTGAAATAAATAACAATCATTAAATTGAGTTTCTTACTTATTTCATCCTATTTTCACTCTAAAGTTCTGGAGATTGAACCTAGGTCCTTGCTAGATAACTGTTCTGCCATTGAACTAGATCTCTGAATTATAAATTATTTCAAATACAATAACATTTTACCTTGAGCATGCTCTGGTAGCAGCAGTATTTTAGTTTTCTCAGATGTTTATTTTTTTTGTTAATTATATAGTCCCTCTCATGTATAAATTTATATTATATTTCAAAGCTGATATGATTCAATCCTTGTTTTAAATCATTATATTTGCTACTTTCCAAATATTGACATTTTTATGCCATTATATTTCTTCATTTCTATATTTCTGCATCGATCCACCTTTGGACCTTCACAATGTTTGCATATATAATCGGAAGAGAGAAGAGTGAGAGGAGAAAGAGTAACTTCAGTAAACTATTTAACATGGAGAAGGAGACAGCAGCTATGTACTTGAACGAAGCAATGAGGGAAAGATTGAATTTCTGTTAACATGTAAGGATATTCCAGGCTGACACAGTGTGTAGCTATTGGATCTTCCTCCAGAGTGCGGCTTTTAGACAAAATGCCCCAGGTACCCTCTATGAAGAACCTAGTTAGCATCACTAATTTGCTAAATTATATTTAGGAATCGCATTCAATGTCTTGCCTTACCAGAATCTATTTTCTCTTCTCTGATTCCTGTTGAGTTTTCCTGAATTTGGTGTTGTCTTTGTTGCTGCAGTCTGGCTCTTGAATAACTCCCATAACCCCACATGTTGAAGGCTTGGCTCCTACCCTGTGGTCCTCTGGGGAAGTGCTGGAACCTTTAGGAGCTGGGGTCTGTGGAGAAGCGGGTCACTGAGGATGTGCACTTGAAGAACATATTGTATTCCTTTTCCTGTCCTTGCTTCCCAGCTTCCAGAAGTTGAGCAGATTGCTTCACTATTCACTCTTGGCACAGCAGGCTACACTACCACTAGCCCAAAGCAGCAGGCAACTGACCATGGACTAGAGCCTCTGCAATGGTGAGCCACAATACACCTTTCCTCTTTTACATTTTACTATCTCAGGTACTTTGTTACAGTGATGGAAAGTTGACTAACAGAGGCTCAGTTTGCACTTTTGTCATAAATAAACAGAATACAACAAATGAAGTCCTATAAATCTGAAAGAATTGTGTTTTCCCAGATTCGTTTTATCACTGGGAAGCAACATGGCTATCTCAGGAAGCAAAGGAAAAGCAGAAAATCATGGCAAAGTGAAGGCAGATTTTCACCCATTGAATATCAGAATGTTGTTCACTGTTGAGTTTAATCCATCGATCAGATGAGCTACAACCTTTCCTTGGAAATTTTCTCTATGCTTCACTGAAATGCTTATTAAAACCTCATGGATCTATGTGGAAATTATTGACACAGTATCCCAAATACCTCTTCTCCCTCTTTAAGAAACATCATAGGATTATACTCCTTGGCATATTGTGAGTGATAGACTGAAGTGTCTCATCCTGGCCCATGAGCTCTCTGTGTCTGTGTCTGCCCCTCTCTCTGTCTCTCTCTTCTATTAAAGTTTCAGACCTTTGGCTAAAAGCAAAATGTGTAGCTATCTTGTAGTAAGCTCCAGATGGGCACGCGTCATGAATGAGAAAAGCTTTGTATTAGGACACTATGAACTGCAGTTACATATTGCCTTAATTTTTGTAGTATCTGACTTTCACATTCCCATACTTTTAAAAAATTGCAGTTTTACTATTTAAAACATTTTAATAATGCAATGTCGCTTAGTTCCTAATATCTGAATACTTCAAAGACTGTTTTTATTGCTAAATCTTTTCCTCTTCATGGATAAAAGTTCATGAGTTTCAATTGTCATGAATGAGAAAAGCTTTGTATTAGGACACTATGAACTGCAGTTACATATTGCCTTAATTTGTGTAGTATCTGACATTCCCATACTTTTAAAAAATTGCAGTTTTACTGTTTAAAACATTTTAATAATGCAATGTCGCTTAGTTCCTAATATCTGAATAATGCCAAGACTGTTTTTATTGCTCAATCTTTTCCTCTTCATGGATAAAAGTTCATGAGTTTCAACAATCTATGGAGTATCCTTAACTTTGACAAGGACTAATGACATTAAACATCAATCACATGGTAATTATAGTTAACATTGGGCTGTTAGTATCTATATTAAAGGCAAAAACATCAAACACATTCAGGAAATCATTTTTGCATTCTAATAATACTATGCTTGGATGCTCAAAAATAAACCTGGGAGTTGATAAATTCTACTGGGAAATAGTCATTAAAATACATGAGTGTATGTTGCTGGTAGAGGATTTTGACACAAGTTCATTTGTTTTCTATGTATCACTATGTTCAGGGCATGTTAATTTTAGCTTAATGCATGTCTGAGACTCAGAGAACATGGGCATTTTGATCAGCAATTACAGACAGTTCTACAGTTTCACTTAACACTTGTGTTCATTGATGAAAATAATATTTTGAGCTTTCATTTCTACTCTTTGTAGGAGAATAAACTCAGGTAACAATCTTTCTTCATTATATCTGAAAGTTCTCCAGTTTGACCCTACTTGTAATTTCAACCACCTCATTTCTGGTCTAGTGTGATTTTGGAGAAAACATATCAAGACAATATCCATCTTTCTCTAAATTGAAGAATTTAAAGCCCAACTTTGAACTTAGTTTTCGAAAGGTATTGGGCACTGAGGATCTCCAGGTCCTAAGTAACTACACCGTCCTATTCATAGCTACTTGCTAGAATCAAGTGCCACTCAACCATTTCCTATCTTCGGATATATACAGGTTTCTTATGCAGCGTAAAAAGGAGGTGAAGAGGTGGAGAAAAGTGAAAGGATTTCGGATTGAAAGCATCAGGTTACAAAGGATAAATGAGAATCACACAGTAAAAACCTTGTCAGTTACTATCTAGAAATCCATCACATAAGTTGGTTTAGTGCAATGGCTCCAAAATATATTTTTTAAAATTTTGGTATTTTGAGACACGGTCTCACTATGTAGTTCAAGATCCTCTGGAACTCACTGTGTAGCCCAGACTGGTCTTGAACTCACAGCAATCCTCCTACCTTAGCCTCCTGAGTGCCATGATTATGGTTGTGCGCCACCACGCCTGGCCAAAAGATTGTTTTAATTTCATCATCTGAGTATTAATTTTCTGAACTCTTCCAGGGGATGTGCTGAATACAATGAGGCCTTGTGCTGACTTCTCTGAGTCAAACTATACATTGTTAAGATTAATATTCTTTAAAAGAAAAACAAAATATAAGGCCATGCTCTGACATTTCATTTTCCATGTGAGAAAAAACTGTGGATATATCATCCTCATTTCATAAAAATTTATGACAGTCAGGTTCTAATTTGTGATAGAAACATACTGTGATCAGAAAGGTGGATTATGGGTTTGTGATGTGCTTTATACAAGAAATTTCAGAAAGAGGACATATTTATTTATAGGGCACTAACCAATATAAAGGTGATATTTCAAAATTTCCTTTTATGCAGAGGCAAAAATCCTAATAAGCCTTCCTGTTTCTGTGGCTATAAAACTCTGCTCTTTACCTTACTGAGGTTGCTATCACTCAAGAAAAGTCAGGCTCCTTTCTAGCAAATCAAATAGAGCGGAATTCATTATGATAGGAATGACAGAAAATGGCACAGACAGCAAAGCTGGAATCACAGCTATTCATCAGGCAACTTCATAATGAGTGGGGCCTCAGATCCACCCACAGGCATAATATGGTTCTTGAGGCATCTTCAGTGAAAGTGTTTGGCATTTGTATTAAACCCACACTGATTTATCCAAATTCTTAAAATAACGCTCTCGATATGATCCATGAGATACAATTAGTAAATCCTGAACTACCAAATGGGTCTTGTCCTATGAAATGTGATAATTATAGCCAGTTATTGGACTGGAGTTTTTCAACTCCATGCGCTCCTCCCTGTGGACAAGAAAGTTTCCCTACACTACTGAGGCCACAGTGTGGAAACTGTAAAGCAAGTCAACCATTGTCAATATATTAGCATGAAGAAAACACAGATCAGACCCTCTGCCAAGCAAAGATGCATGAGAAATAAATGTAATTTCTTATTGTAAACCATTGAGATTCCAGACTCATTTGTAACTGCAACATAATCTACTTATCCTGGAAAATACAGAAATCAATAACAGAAATGGGATGTCACAATAACAAAAACAAGATGTACATTATGTACCACTGGCTTCAGAAAATGGGCCATAGGCACTGATAAATATGTTATCTGAAGCTAGAGAACCGATTATTAATGGTATGTCATGGAAATTATTTTGGAAGAAAAATACTATTTGCAATAAAGTGAAAGGTAGATAATATCCCTAATGAGGTTATAACATTAGGTTAAAAAATGGTTATAAAAGAGACTGCTGTAACATGGGTTAGTTCTGTTGAACGCTTTAAAAAGTAACATAGCAAAGAAATAAGTGACCACATAATAAAGACAAAGAAAAAGCAATCACCCTAGTTCCAAATGGAATAAAAGAATATTTGCAGAGTTTACAAATTCAGAAGCTTGCAGAAATTAATGGTGTTTCTCACTCTCATCTAATCAGCACACAATAAAACTGATGGCCCCTTTGAGTGACAACCTCCGAAAGGACAGAACGAAGAAAGAGTTTTCCCACTGCAGCCTTAACTCAAGCTGACAACTGAGTTGCAGTGAATACTAGAGCACCTTGCAGGTAGCCCAGGAACCAGTGACTATGGGGATAGAAATTAGGTTGTAAAAACCTTTTAGGTATTGTGTTTACTGTATGTGTGTGTATACTGCACATGTTGCACACACCCAACCCTAGGTGGTCAGATAGTTCATCCTTTGAGTTTCTGTATCCAGATGTAATGTACAGATGCGTAGGCACCACTGAGATCTCAGGGTCTGAACTCCAAGTACAGACTGGATGGGATGATTGCACGTCGGAAGAAGAGAAGCAAGTATTTGTGACTCTAGGCTGACTCCGGTAAACTGTGTTCTGTTCATATATACTCATTGCCCTTTCTTGCATTCCTCACAAGATGATTCTGGGTTTACTAGCAAGCAATGAAAGCGCTGGGCTTCTTTGGATATTTCTTGAGATTGCATTTTACTTTTCTGAGTGCTGCCACCTTACGCTTCTTAGGTATTTTCCAAAGCCAACAGGTGAAGTTGTATTTGAAGTTGTATTTGTATGCGACTGCCCAGTGGTCCTGGAAACACTATGCCCACCAGCTTTGATCACTCAAAATACCTTTCCTACAGTATTAACTGATGGCTGTGGGGAGAAGAAATGTGAATGCCTCCTCATCCCAAGTGAGAAGAGTGGTCTCTGACCCAGAATCTCCTCTGGGGTCCCGGTGAAGCCTAACTGCCCTGCATGTCTGCCTCGGATCTCACCTTGACTCTTTATTTCCTCTCATGTCCTCATTTCCTCATCTGTCATGGCCCCCTGGGAATTCATTCTAATTAACTTACTTGCGTAGGAATCCTCATCTTAGAGTGTGCTCTGAGGAACCTAGTCTAAGACACATCCTCACCCCTATTGGCCATACATGTGGCTGTGTGATTTCCCTGGTTCTGAAAACACCAGCGGAAGTAACACACACTGTTTTCAGAGGAAGCTTTGAGACCAGCCTGCACAGTGTAGTGTTCCCTTTGGCCTCTTTCACAACTTGCCATGTGCCAGCTAGAGGTTAAGCCAGCAGTCCAGACCCTGGAGTAAAGAGGCATGATCAGAGACCTCATGACCTTTGATGGCCAAGTAATCCTGGCTTTACTATAAACCCCAAGAGAGGAGAGTCTCTTCTTACCACAGTATTATCTACCCTGTCTTGGCTAATACTACTAGGTTCCACTAGTAAAGTCAGGCCTGGATTATTACTTATCTTCTTCAGAGTAAACAGAAATTAATTTATAAGGCTGTACTTATGCTCATAATTAACTTACCATTGCAGCCTGTAACTGAAAGAATGATCTAAAAAAATAGAATTGAGTTGTGTTGCATACATCATCAACTTCCCACAAGGAATGTGGTCATTATGTACTGCAAACAATTAATAAGCAGCTAACTTTGAGGTTTTCTTTGATGTAGATATAGTCTTTGACTTCTCCTTAGTAAAATAAGTTCAACTTACTTAGAGATATTTGAGGATAATTACTATCTGAATGACTTGTAAACTAATAGCTAGCAAATCATTAAAAAAGAGATAGATCAATAAACTCCAAAGCAATCCATGGAAAATCTTTCCTGTACAGAATGAATAAGAATCACATGGGAATGGAAGAAACTCTTTCCTGTCAGCCCAACCTTGAGCCAGGCGTGGGTATAGTATGATAAACATGCTCTGAGAATACCTATTAGCCTAGAGTCAAAGGTTTATGTTCAGTACTAGAGAAAGATTATATGTTCTCTTTTGCAGACCAACACTTTGCACAATTACAGTTTGGAAGAGAACAATATAACTAGGTCTATAGTTATCATAGTTGCAATAGCCTTGTAGTTGGGGTGAAAAAGAGCAAGCACATCTTGATTTCATCTGTATAATGATTATTTAATCAAATAATTATTCTTGTGAATTCTCTGAGAAAACACTTACATTCTGATTTACAGGGCCACAGGTGAAACAATCAAGGAGCATCAATCACACAGAAGATGATGAGATTTGGTCTCCTGGAGATGTATAGTATGGAGACCCTTATTCAAAACATGACATGAGTATTATCGTGTGAAAGCAGCCTGAGAACCAGAAACAAATGCAATAAAAGAAATAATTAATATATATAACTTACTAGAAACTTTGCTGTTTGCGCCTATGAACTGATGGTATGTCTTATTCCCATTTTATAGATCAGAAGATTAGAATTTAGAAAAATTAATTAACTTGCACAAATCTTCAAGCTGAGAATTATGAAGCTGGGACTTAAAATCCATACAATTTATATCCAAATATCCTTGCTTTTAACCACTATAAAATGTTTTTCCTACTATCATAATTCATTCTTTTTTGGCTGTTGCAAGAAGTAAGACAATTCTCAGTTGTTGTCTTATCATTTCAGTCATGTAAAGGATAATAAATACATCATAAATATAACTTCCATTGTTTGACCATTTTCTTGGATTTTTCAACTTTGTTGTGAAATAGTACGTATACTTAATAAATGACTCCACTACAGCCTTAACGCACCCACACAAACACAACACCACACCAGAATGTATAGGTGTCTTAACATTAACAGCTATTAAAATCACTTTAATTTGCCACTTAAATTCATGATTAAGTTGTTTGAAGTTCCTCAGTGAAGTCATATAATTAATTAAACAACT
The DNA here is from genome assembly GCF_012274545.1 of Fukomys damarensis. Classification (NCBI taxonomy): domain Eukaryota; kingdom Metazoa; phylum Chordata; class Mammalia; order Rodentia; family Bathyergidae; genus Fukomys; species Fukomys damarensis. The sequence continues at coordinate 53,642,589 of NW_022900942.1, read as the reverse complement.
GAAGAAGGATCAGAGGTCAGAACTGCCAATGGTAGGCCATTCCTTTTTCTTATGTATGATTCTGCCATATTTCTCTTCTCTTCTCATGGTAATCTCTTTTTCCTTCTCTTTAGACTGCTAATCCAACATATAGTTACCAGTATAAGGTGAAGGAGGTCTACATTTCTTCTGAATGCGTTTTTGTGTGTTTTTGTTTTCCTCAATTTTTTATATATTCAAGCTTCTTGGTACCTCAATCTCAAGCTCTAGAATATTTCATTTTGCATTAGCCACAATTATCTAAATCTTTCTCAAATGCTGCAGATTAGATAGTTAGATACAGAGCACAGTTTTCCTTATGTATATTTAGCTCAGGACTGGAGACCATACTGGTCAAAACTGGTGTGATAGTGCATTGATTATTTTAATATATTTGCTACACAATAGCACGTATTAAACATTATTTAACTTCATACAGCCATTGCATTAAGACATTTAAAGGAATGGAACAAATTTTTTTTCTCTGTCATCTATTATTAATCGTCTAATTCCTATAGCCTCAGTATAATATCTGAAACACTTGTATGCTCTCCTTTTGCTGTCATGTCGTGCTTTCTACTAGGACTGTTTTTGATCTCCTAGTCTTATGGGCAAGCCATCAGAACATCACTTTTCATGTCCTACTAAACTATTCTGTCTGCATTTCATTTCTTGCAAAAGAAAAGACTAGCCAAAAGGAATATCTTTTCCCTTTAGATTGTGTGAGGGTACACATATAACCTTTTCCACAAATGAGTAAGTAAATTAAGACAACAATACCCGTTAATCGTCAACTTAAATTGGCATACAAGTATGTTATTAAATTTTAATTTCATAGAGAAGAATGATTACTAATGTAGAGATTCATAATGATTTGACTTCATAGATGACATTGGTATAAATGCTGCAGACTTTGTTATGGGAACTCAGTGTCTGACACCACAAATTTAAGGATTGTTTTAAGGAGACTAAAAATTTAAGAGATTTTAGTCCATGGTCACTTGGATCCAGGCATTGCGGAAGAGCGTAGTCGAGCGAAATTGCTTAGTTCACAGCCGCTGTAGCACCAGAAAGGAAGGGCTGAAGGCCAAACCACAGCCAAGACCACGCCTCCATGACCTACCCAGTCACCACAGAAACAGGCACCACCAATCCCCTAGGCAAATCCCAAAGTCACTCAGGTTGGCCCTCCACTCTGACCACCACGGAGCTGCACTAACAATGCAGCATTCTCCATAAACGCGTGGGCTCTTAGGTTAGACAGGCTAGCTTTGAATTGTAATTCTACTATTTGACTTGGTAAATTCACTAAATGATTTTGTGCCCCAGCTTTCTATTCTAGTGAGGATGAAAGTAATACTTAACTCATGGGATTTGTGTGAGAATTAAATGTTGGTATATATAGGTGTTTAGTAAGGTCACTAGGGTATAGGGAATGCTATTTTGGGATTAGGTATTATAAAATCAACAAATGTGAAAGATACCAGCTCTTTCAGTTTCAGTCAATTACATGCAGAATAATTTAGCCAACAAATCATTTGCTGCTATAGAGTGATTATTTCTTTTCTATCAATTTTGAGAGGAACTCTGAAAATAATATGTTGCTAAAAGTGTTACTTACCCTTTGGGAGTAGCATTGCACTGGCTAGCAGTTCGTGATTTACATTTCTAAATTATTTCCTGTGATTCATAGCAAATGAAAAACTCTAATCTCATGAAAATTAAGTTTGATAGATACCTTATTGCCAAAACCTTCCAAGAATGTCTCACATTACAGAATCAATGGTGCTTAAAGAGAAATTAAAGTAGTGGTTTATAATGACACATCCTTTGATATTTGAGGGAGAACATATCCATTGGCTTAAAGGATGAAAAGAGAAGCCTCATTCCTTTCTCTACAAGCTAAGGTCTGATGCAGAAAGTGGCTTCTTGTAAAGCAGAAAATGAAAGAGTCATTTCTCTTTTGAGAAACAAGGAAACAACAGAATTGTTTAATTATTCTCTTACACAAACACATACATCTTTCATGTTTCAAGATTTAATGACAAAAGTTCCTTTAAAATAACTGGAGAAAATGGTAAGCTTTTATAACAACCTACGTGAGAGAGGATGTCAGATTAAATTATGAGAACAACAGTGGATTTGACGGAACTTGGCAATCAATTTGACATAGGATTGCACGACCAGGACACACAGAGAATAGTTCTCCTCTTCTCACAGAGCTATCTAGTGCACAGCAGTGTAACTTACCAAACTGGGAAAACTGGAGGAGGATGAAGAGAAGGTTTAGGGGGAAAGACCACACATTAGATTATTGGGCATAGCGCATTATCTAGGAAACATCCAGGTTGAGATTTAGGGGGAAATATTAAAGTCCAGGGAGTTCAGTCTGAAAGAATGGGTTGAAGGAATTGGACTGAGATTTTTCAATAATTTGATGATAAAGCTAAGTGAGTACGTGGAACTAGAGGAAAGGGTATCATGTGAAGAGAATAAAGGCCAAGTCTTGAAGAGCTATCATTTAGCCGATGAGAAAATAAGGAGCTTCTAGCAAAAAAAGATCAAGGAGAAAATTTTTCAGAGGAGCTGCGAATTACTGAAGAAAGCACACGAGTTCCAGAAAAGAGCAAATGTTAAAGAATTAAGCCCACCCAGGAATATTTTGCCTACTGTCTTCATCAATTCAGACATGTCATGAAATAGCTTAGCAGGATTACATTAGTTATAGTCAAAATAAAGTAGTTACATATTCTCTGCAATCAGAGAAGTAGCATGAATGAATTTTGAAAACTTATTGCATATATATGATCTTCAGCTTGTGGAAAAATGCCTTTAGTAGATATCCTTATTTGGTAACCAAATTCATTGTTCATTTTAAGAGATCAGGAAATATAATAGCTACTATTTATCAGACACCTGCTACTCACTGCATTTATTTCTAATGTTTAAATAAGTATAAATGTTATTACAATCGTTGATAGTTGAGAAAACTGAAGAACAGGCAGCTTCAAAATCTTGACACAATACATATAGCTAATTGATGGTAGGAAAGAAACAAATTTATCTGGGGTTCTTTGTCCAATAATGCAAACTATTTTTATAGTGTTATCGTGTCAATACATTCACATAAGGGCAAAATCATAAAAAATGATTCAGATAAAAATAAAAAGACAATAACTTTAGTCAGCAGTAGAAATAAACCTGGATTTTTTTGGGTTTTTGTTTTGGTGGGTGGGAAATGCCAGTGGAACACAAATTGAGCTAAAATAATTATTTTATTAAAAACAATGTAAGTGATGTATGTTCTGATCTATAGTTTGAAAATATGATGGGCAACAACTTCAAGGACTATTTTGGATCATAAAAGGAAATATTCATTGAGAGCTTACTGAATTTTAAAATTGCTAACAAGTTCAATATAGAAGAAACATACCTCAACTCAGTGAAGACCAATGTGGAAAATCCATAGCTAAAATCAAACAGGAAAAAGTTGAAAGATTTTTCTCTAATACTGGAAAAAGAAAGAGTTACCTGCTGTCACAGTTTTGTTTGAATGTAGTACTGAAAATTCTAGTAAGAAAAATTAGACAACAAAGAAATAAAGGGTACTCAAATTAGAAAGAAGGAGGTAAAATTGTTACTGTTTATAGGTGAGATGACTTGATATGTAGAATACCCTACAAACTACACCAAAAAAAAAAAAATTAGAATGAATGCACAAAGTCAGAGAAGGTGCAGGATGCAAAGCCAATATACAAAAGTCAGCTGTGCTCTTGTATACCTGTAACAAACCACCTGTTAAGGCAATCAAGAAGGCCATCCTATTTACTGGGGTACAACAAGGTGAAATAAAATATCAACAGATCCATTTAACCAAAGAAGTAAATGATCTTTACAAGAAAAACCATAAAACAAAGTGGAAAGTAATTGAAGAACACATAAGTAAATGGGAAGATATTTCATGTTTGTGGATTGAAAGAATTAATATTGTGAGAATGTTCATATTATCTAAAGTGATCTACAAATTCAATGCAATTCCCATTAAAGTTCACAGAACTAGTAGACATGATCCTAAAACACTGTTGGAAACACAGAAGACATCAAATAGTCAAACCACTCTTGATCTAAAAGAACCATGCTGGAGGCATCATGCTTCTGGACTTCAACATGTGCTGCAGAATAGCACACATTGTACTGACACAAGAAAAAAGCATACTAACTTAAGGAACAGAATAGAGAGCCCCGGAATGAATCCACACAGCTGCAACCAATTTCTGACAACGATCAGAGGAACATACATGGGGAAAGGTTCAGTTTCTTCAATAAATTGTGCTGGGAAAATTGGGTGTATTCACAGAAGAATGAAAAGTGAGTCATATTTCTTAGCAGTTACCAAAAGCAGCCCCAAATAGATGGAAGACTTAAACGTGGGCCTTGACAATTATGAAACTAGAAAACAATATAGAGGAAATGTTTGAAGAATTTGGAATGTATATTTTTTTAAAAGAAGATCTCCTAAAGCATAGGCAACTAATGAGAAGATGGAAAAATGAGATTATATTCAGTTAAGAACCTTCTCAATGTTGGAGTAAACAACAGAGACAACCTATGGAGAAGACATGTATGAACTATACAGCTGAGAAAAATTAAAATCTAGAATATAAAGGGAATTCAAAGAAGCACTAACAATCCAGCCCAAAAGACTCAAATAAATATTTCTCAAATAAGACATCCGAATGGCTAAGCAATACTGAAAAAATGCTCAACATTGTAAACAACTGGGGATATTCAAAGCGGTACTCCAATGACAAATCACCTCACTCCAACTAAGAAGGCCATTATAAAAAAGACAACTGATGAAAAGTGCTGGAAAGAAAAGGGAACATTTATACTACTTTTTGGGGGATGCAAATTAGTATGGCTATTACAGAAAACAGTACAGAGCTTCCTCAAAATATTAAAAATAGAACTACCATGTGTCCCAGCAACCCCATGACTGGGTATATGCTCAAAGACAATAAAATCAGTATGTTCAAGAGACCCAGGAATTCCCATGTTCACTGAGGTACTGTGTACAGTAGGCAAGATATAAAATGAATCCAAATGTTCATCAATGGATGAATGGGTAAAGGAAATTTGATGCATACACATAATGGGATGTTCTTCAACTATAAATTGGAACTGTCATTTGGCACAACAAATGACATTTGGATGGACCTGGAGAACAGGATGCTGAGCCGAATGGATCAGACACAGAAAAGCAAATGATGTGCTATCTTATCATAACCGAAATCTAAAATAGTGATGGCAGGAAAGTGTAAAACAGAGATTACCAGGGGCTGGTGAAGATAGTGGGATGAGGTGAAGGGAAAAAAACTGGTTAATAAGTACAAAGTTATAAATAGGAAGAAAGATATCCGGAGATCTGTTGCATAATAGGGTGACTGTAATGAATGATAATGTATTTTCTATTGCAAAATAGTCGGAATAGAGGATTCTAAGTGTTTTCCAACAAAGAAATGACAAAAAGTGTCATATTTGTGTGCTAATCATTCTGATTTATTATGCAATACACACATGTAATTCCAAATTGGCTCAAACTATTCTGACCGATTAAAAATGAAAAAAGTCAGCGCAAGCAGCACCTGAGATGAGAACATGTAATAACACACAAGGAAGAAGAGATTCATTACAGCCATAAACAATGAAAGAGGATGAGGAATTCTAACCACCGACTGTCCTCTCTGTGTTCCACTTAAAGCCTGTGATTTCTACATGGTTCACTAAACACCCGGAACCATGATGTTCCTGGAAGTTAATTGTTAACTGTAGGCAAGAACTTTGCTGTGGAAGCAGAAATTTCAGAGGCACAAAGGGACTTTGATTATCAGGTGTGGTACCAGGAGTGCCCAAATCAAGATCTCAGAACACCAGTTCACTGAGGCTGAATTTTAAGTTTGGTAATATCCTCTGTGTTTGAATATATTCTCCAATTGCTTCAGTGTCTTCCGAGACACAGAGCTAATTAATCATTCAGTAGTGTTAATTCCGTTTTTCTCAAAGTTCTGCTCAGTAGAGGAGACACCTTTTCTAGGCAAAACTGGTAAATCCAATCTAACGAGTAACTGATTCTTCATTCAGTAATTATATATCAGATTCTCCCAGAAAATAGTCAATACCATCTAACAGTTAGTATCTCAGCCACTGTTCAGATTTGTAGATTTTTATTTTCAGTATCCAGCAATTCTCCATGCTTAACATTTGTCCAAGCAACCAAGAAAGGCTCCTGTATGACTGTGGTGCCTATGTTATAAAGAAGTAATTGTCGTTACTCTGCGGCTTTTTCGTGGTTACATTTTTTGACTATGGTTTTAATAGCAAACAACACAGACATTACTTGGAGAATATCCAGTAACTGTCGAGCACCCAGCAGGGTAGCTCTGCAGACTTCTTGCATGGAGAGGACCACATATTCTTTGTCCTGCTGGACTATCTTTTGGATGAGCTGGTGATGTGAGCAGGACATCTCACACTTCTGTCTGGTTCTAAACTTACTTCCTAGCCCAGCTTCTGACCCGTGTGATAACCACACAACTGGTGTGCCTGTATGATAACTAAAGTCGTAACCATATAATGCAGTAAAACTGAGGCCTGAGTGCCAAAAAACTTATCTAGTGAACCCTTTCAAGAAACTTATAGTTTTTACCATAAACAAAAATACACTTTCATCACTATAAGATTAGCACATGTTGTTTGTATCAAACTCCCTATGCCATAAAAGATGAAGTCTCTGGCTGCATGCTTGTGGACTCTTCCCCTGGTACTGCTCTTTGCTGCCAATCAGACTCTGCAACTGCCTGTGATCATCCCTCTGCCATCCAGAACGCCCTGGCTGGAGCAGTCTCTGGATCACTTTGAATTGCATTGCCCAGCGTCCAGATCCGTGGGTTCCAGAGCTGCCTATTGCCCCCTCCACGTTCTCACAGTGTGTTTGCAGGGTGGAAGAAAGATCCTACACTGTCAGTGGCACCACTGGTTTCCAACTCTCACCGTGGCTGAGCGCTCCTCTTGTGACGAATGTGATAAATGCTCAATGAACTGTTGCATTTGAGAGAACGCACGGCCTTGGGATCTTTGGCAGATGCGTCAACTCTCTTTGGCTCCTCTGAGCCCCAAGATGGTTTAATTTAGCAGGCCTTTTGGCCTCAAGTGGTCACCACGTCTGCTCATGATAGTTGGTACAAGCCTGAACTTGTCCTTGTCTTCTTGTGCTTATAAGAATTATTAGAGTTGACCCAAACAAATGAGATCCAAAAACATCCAAACCTCTTCCGTATCATTTAATGATAAAGGCTGCAAATCCAACTTTGAAATGTCTTTAGGCTGGGAGAGCTAGGAATGAGGGTTTATTTCTATTTAGACATTTCCAATGATATGTCATCTTGCTCAAATGTGAGCTTTCTCCATAGTAATCTACATATCTCACCCTGTCTTCCTGTAGAAACAAGAGAGTCTATACCGAGATAAATGAGAAATAAACTCCTTGATGGTAATCAGCATTATAATTGTGGCAGAATTCGTATAGAAAGAAATCAGTGGAAGTTGGTCTTGTGGATAGAATAGAATCTGTGATAAACCATCAAGAAGCAGATTTGTATGAAAAGACTGTTTCTATGGTCATTTTAGGGTGGAAACACTTGTGTCATGGGCACAGAATTGAAACTACAATTGTAAGAATACCAAGAACAAATACCTCCTAGGAAGAAGAATATATCTGTTGGGCAACTAAAAGAGAAAGATTTCTATTGTGCTGGATTTCTCAGACAGCCTGATCATTAGGTAGTTAAGGAAAGTGAGGTCTCAAGCAGAGGATTGAGATAACAAATTTAATGAATTCAAAAGCTTGATTAAATAGCAAGTGATATACAACCAAACAACAAACATTTATGGAGGAATTTCTATTTATCTAAGATAGCACTAAAAATGCAATGGTTAGCAAAATAGATGTTGTCGCTACCTTCCCAGAGCTTACAAAGAACCATGGAAGAGAATAACTATGGTATTAGCAAATTATATAATTGAGATTCATAAACTACTAGGAAGGTGAAATTAAGTAGTATATGTAAAGCTGCAATGAGAGCATTTCATGGAGTTCAGCTTTTGTAAAGTATTTTTTCTAATTAAGCTTTTTCTTTGAAGTATTTGGAGATTCATATGCAGTTGTAAAAAACAATAGGAGAAGTCCATATGCCCTTTCTTCAGGTTTACTCTAATGGTAACACCTTCCTTAATTATGATACAGAATCACAACGAGGATGATGATATTGATAAAGTGAAGACGCAGAACTCTTCATTAAAAGGATTCCTCCGACTGCACTTTTTAGACACTACATCTCCCTCACCCCAACAAAAACCTTACTGCACCTGGCAAACATGAATCCATTCGCGATTTCAAAAGTGTTGACTTATCCAGTATGTTGCAGCATAAAATGTCATGGTGTGGAATTGGAATGTCCCCAAAAAGCTGAGACATTGAAGGGCTTCATCCTAGACACCGCAGTGTTCAGAGGCGGGGAGTTCAGGCATGTAAATAGATCATTAGGACTCTAACTTCATGAGTGGGTTAATTCTTTGATGGATTTATAATTTAATTGTATACTAGGAGGTGGTGAAAACCTTCAGAAGTGGGGCCTCCTTACAGGAAGTAGATCACTAGGGACGACCCTGGGAAAGATGTATATGACCATTAATCCTGAGAGATTGATTTCATTGGATTAAGAAATGCCTAGCGGATTAGTAAAGCACACTCCTGAGTTTGTCTGGAGCGGTAATGGAGGCATGTACACCTCACCAGTTCCTCTCAAGAATTTCCCAGTTTTGGTCCTGGGCCCACCATGGACTAAGTGTCACCACTTGCTTCACCACTGCCTTCTGCAAAGACATCTCTGCCTTGGAGCCCACCGATCTTGGACTGAAACCATGAGCACATTAAACTTCTTCTTTGAGTAGTGGGTGTTGGGTACTGTGTCTCACTGGGGAAAAAGCTGGCTAATATGGTATATCTTGTCTCTTTCTTTTCCTGCTTCCATACTACCAGGAGGTTTTCCTTTGCAACTCCCATGTGGGCTGTTTCCATTTTGGGGCTCCAATAAGTGAATCGCCCATGAACATTGTGTGCAGGTGTTCATGTGAATAGAAGTTTTTATTTCTTGGGAAAGATGAGCATGATATAATTGCTGATTTGTAAAGTGTGTGCATATGAAGGTTATTTGTATATTTTGAGGAACTGTGCATTTCATCTAAATGCTCATTTTAAAAGTGTACATTTATCCATAGTCTTACCTTGCTATTATTTTTAATGTCTGAAAGACGTTTACTTCCTTAGATCAATAATTTGCATCTCTTTCATTCTTTGCCTTTCTAGTAGTTTTTCAATCTTATTGATCTTTGGGAAGAAACAATTTTGTTTCAGTGCTTTTTATTACTGATTTTATTGACTGCTACTTTTCTTTCCTTTCTCTATGTGCTCTTTTTCATGTTCTGAAATAGGAATTTAAATTATTGATTTGAGACTTTTTCTCTTTTCTAATATAGAATTTAGTGCTATAAACACCCTTTTCAGTACTGCTTTATCTACATGCCAAAATTTTTAAATATTTTTATTCAACTGAGTGTATATTTTATTTCTCTTGATATTTTATCTGATAAACGGATTGCTTAGATTTTATTTAGCCTGCAAGTATTTGAAGATTTTGCTATTATCTTTTTTGTTGTTGTTGTTTTAGAATTTGATAACATTTTCATCAGAGAGGACAGTTTGTATGATTTCACATCCTACAAATTTGGTAAGATTTGCTATTTTGCACAGTATCAGAGATTAAATACCTTAGGGCATGTGTTAATTTTTCTGTTGAATTGAGTTGATTGATAATGTTGTTGACTTACTTTCATGTCCTTGTTAATTTTGTTACTAGTCTGACTTGCTTAGAAAAGTGGGTTAAAGTCACCAACTATATTTGTTGATGTATTTTTCCAATATACATTATGAGTATATTTTGTCTCATATTTTGTGGCTCTGTTTATTTTATGCATATTTACATAGAATGCTGTATCTTGGTTGATTGGTCCACTTATCATTATGTAATGTCCCTTTCCACTTCTGAAAATGTTCTTTGTTTTGAAATCTAACTTGTCTACTATTTATATAACCATCTAGCTTTCTTTTCATTGTTAGAATGATATATATTTTCCTTCTTTTCATTTTAAACCTACTCTGTCATTATATTGAAATGAGTTCCTTAATTATAGCATACACTTGTGTTATGATTGTTAATCTACAATACAATCTGCCTTTAAATTAGTGCATATAGACATTAATATTTAATGTAATGATTCATATCCTAGGATTTACATTTTATGTTTTCGCTCTGTTTTTCTGTGTAATACTGCTTCCTGTGATTTTCATGAAAGTATTTCAGAATTTCATTTTGATTTATAAAGCATTTTTAATGCATTGCTTTGTATAACTTTCTTAGTTGCTTTGGTATTACATTATATATACATCGATTATCAGTTTATGGTATATCAATCATATTGCTTAATCTGAAGTGTAGAAATCCTATCTTTTGTTTCCTTATCATTCCACATTTAGAATTTATATATATATATTCTCTACATACATTGAAAACCACACTAAAGAAGTGTAATTTTTGCTTCATCCCTCAAACATACAAAACTAAATAGAAGGCAATAATTTAAATTTCTTTTTATATTATATATTATATTTATCCATAGTTCTTTTCCTTTTGATGTCCCCAGATCGTTTCCTTAATATTTTTCTGTTTAAAGCACTGCTTTTTTAGCCACAAATGGGTTGGATTTACTGGTGAAAAATTATTTTGGGGGCCAGAGATTTAGCTTAGTGATGCTACGCCTGCCTCTCAAGTGCAACAGCCTGAGTTCGATCCCTGGTACAAAACAAACAAACAAACAAATAAATAATTAAATAAATTTATCTTTGTCTGAAATTTTCAAAATTTTCTCCTCCATCCTAGAGAATATTTTTTACTATACAAGGCATCCTGTGCTAAACACTACTATGTTTGGGGCTTTTTGAATCTGTGGGCTTATTTCTACGGCCAAATTTGGGTTACAGCCCTTTCTCTCTTTTTCCCTCCCATAACTCTAAAATATATTTTTAGGGTAATCAGATGTGATTGATAAGTTGTAATAATTGAACTTCTATCATTTAATATTTAATGAGAAACAAGTGATCCCACCTTTTAAAGGTTTAAAAAGTAATTTAACTAGCTTATAATTTGTCAATTTGCTTTGGTCCCAATAGGGAAGTATTTTTCTTGGTCTGAGCTGGACTTTCTCTTGCATCTTTGGTTAGCTGCTAGATTGGCTGGAGGATGATTTGTCTAGAAAATTTGTACTTTCTACTCCACATGCTTTTCTACCTTACATCAGCGCAACTAGGGTTTTCTTATATGGTAGTAGAAGCATCACAGATGATTCGAGAAGCAAGCACCAGTGCATGAGAACTTTTCAAGACTCTTATCATGCTTATTGATGTGGATTGGCTAAAGAAAGTCACATGAGCAACCTGAATTCAAAAGGCAAAATAATAATAATAATAATACTCCATTTTGTAATGATGGAAAGATTTTTACATTTATCTTGGGAATTTTATGATCAGATTTACCTTTTGAAAAGATTATTTGATATTGTGAGAGGTATCAGTTTCAGGAGCAAGAATTGAGGCAAAAGGCAAGTCTCAATAAAAGGTGAGTGAGTTGGAGACTTAAAATACACATAGGGTCTATTATTGGCACAGATGATTGATTTATAGAGAAGGGTGGATACATACATTGTGAATTATTATTTGGAAGGATGCATGCAGCTATTAGGTTTCTGTTGGTGAATACAAGTGACATTTATTAAATTAGGGACCCTTGAAATTTCAAGATAAAGTCAGGGTAATGAATTCAGCTTTTAAATAAGTTTTATTTGAGTTACTAAAAGACATCCAAGTGGAAATGTTGCCTATATATTTATAGGGCCAGGATTTTGGAAAGTTGTTCTGGCCTGGAGAAAAAGAACTCTAAGTCATCAACTTACTGACCATGACTTTCACTATAAGAATGGATGCTTTAAATGCTAATATCTGTAGACGTTGTGTGGTTCTAAGAAGTTAATAGATGGGACAAACACAGGATTCCACCAAGTTCAACAATTTTATTGTATTCAGAAATATATTTTCATATTTTTATTAAATGCAAGTATTTTTATTAACTATATACAAGAAATGTGTACTTTAAGAGATAAACAAATGCAAAATCTAATCTTGACTATCAACCCTGGCAGGTGATAGAGATTTTATGAATCAAGAGAGGGCTAATGTGTGTGTGTGTGTGTGTGTGTGTGTGTGTGTGTGTGTGTGTAAGTAGTAAGAGCTATATGATCATCATACCCTTTTCCTCATGGTGTTATGCAACCCTTCCGACAGCAGTTTCAGATAATATCATCTTGAGGTTAATGTTAAAAGCTGTTTCTGGGGTCAAAATAAAAATTGACAGCTAGTAAGAGCAAGGTGAGGAATTTATTTTTCTCAGCCTCCTCCTACAAAACCATTTGGAGGCCTGTTTTGTGGGACGACAAACTGCTACTCAGTTGTTTGACCCCCAGATGACTCTAGTCCTGCATGAGGAATCAGAAGCGTTGTGAAAGTGAGTCGGACCACATTGGATGGCGTGGTGTGAGGGAATGGGAGTTAGAGAGCAAACCGGGACTTCAAAAAAATCTAACTATGATTCTCCCCAAGAGGGACAGGCAGACAGTTCTGTCCTTTCCTTTCCTCCACATTGGAAAGGTACATTAGGTGTCTTCCTTGCATTCTTCTTATTCAATCAACATGATCATTTGTGTGTGTGTAAAGTTCCACATTCTTTTGAGGCTCATGATATAAAACCCTCTCTCCTCTTTTTTCTCAGCCACTGACATTTTAATCACTCTCTCTAGATTCATTTAAAACAAAAACAAAATCCTTTCTAATTGGTATTCTGCTTCTCCGTAGGGCTTTTCTCTGTCCTGCCTGACTTCTGCCTCAGGACTATACTGCCGCATAATACCTTGGCTATAATAGTCCTCTTTAAAGATTATTTTCCTGATCTCATCCATCCCTTTACCCTCAAGCCTTCAGCCTTTTCCTCGGAACTCTTCTGCATCTGATATACAGCAGGGTCACAGAGATGACTAACTTCTTAGCTCTCCAGGGAAGTCATAATTAGGAAATTGAGACCAATAAAATGTACATGATTTGCCAAAGATGTACGATTCCTCCATGGGGTGAAGTTGGGGTATGCATTCAGGCAGGAAGGTACCAGAGTCTGGGGCCCCCTGAACCACCCTAATGTTCCAGCAACAGAGTAAGCCCAGCTTAAGGGGAAAAGCCTCATGCTTTATAAGTGAAACAATGTTATTTCAAAAAAAAATCACTATTTGAGTGGAAATAAGATGGTGTTTCTTAGTTCTCAGGCTAGTTTTTACTTTGAATTCTATTTGTTTATTTTCTCTTGACTAGCTCATAGTACCTGTGGCACTAAACATCATTAGATATTTTTATTTTATGTTGAAATCCATGGGAGAGAGACTTACAATGATTGATCAGGGAGAGGAAAATGTATGGCATTGTTTGCCAGTCTTTTTATCTACTAAAAAGTAACCAAGTGTCTTGTGAACAACACTTTTGTTTAATGAGGAAATATCATACAGCGTACCATGGCAACAAAATCAAGCACCTTGCCAAGAGCGTGTTTAACTATGGATTGGATAGGCCCAAATCCTTAATTAAGTGCCCTTTCCTCTAAATTCCCTGAAGGAGAGTCCATTTTACTAATAGCTACAAATATCTTTGGCACAGAAATGACTTCTTTTACACTAAAACGTCACATATGTCAACAGAATGAGCACAATAGCTTAGTCTAGTGATATTGATTCTCTAAACTCGGGGTTATTAAGCTGAGAGCACAACGCCAGGAAGGAGACACTTCTGAAGATTTGCACGGTGTGTAACTGGGGTCTGTGTTATAGGGTAGCAGGCTGGAAGGCAGGGTTGAGAAAGGCAGACTGTTAATGCATTTCCCATCTTACAACACAGATAGGTGTCTGTTACTACACTTTTGTCTGCTGGCTCATTCACTCATTTATTTATGTGTGCATTACTGTAAACTTTATATTATGAATTCAGATGTCTAAGGGGGAAACAGATATTTTTACTCAAAGCAAGTTGCAACCCCTTTCTAGGAGTACTTGAATCCACAGTTCAGCCTATATAGCTAGTTCGGAAAGTGCCTGCTTATCTGTCTCTATTTATTTAAAGAGAAAGACAAAATAAAGGCATGTGGCTAATTTTCATTCATTTTTGCATTGAACATGTGTATTCTATATGTGTTTACAAAAAATCTAGTCTTAAAGACAATGTTCTAAGAAAAAATTTAATTTACAGATCATGAAAGGTCACTACATTTAGAAAATTTAGAATAAAAGACAATTCCTACTTTTACTAGTTTCTATTTATATGGATTTCTATAATTACACTGTGGAGCTTAACTCTGTCATCTACAAAATGAGGACATTTCTCCTTCTATTTGAAAAAGAATTGAGGATCAAATTTGAGAAGGTACTTTGTAACTCAAAAGGGTTATGATCAAGTTTGTAATTATAATGGTATGTTGTCTTGTTATTTTCCCTGTTAAGTCTTGGTAGTATTTGCAATTATTAAATCAGTATTGAAGTAAATTATATCATTCAGAAGGCTCCAGAGATCTCTTAATGAAGTTATATGAAAGTAAATATTTTATCTGGTATTGAAATGCATCACCTTTGAAAGTTAATGGATCAATTGCCTAATAGGAACAATAACTATAATAGTTTACATCAGAAATATCTTTTTCAACTGACATTCTAAAGGGAGTTAGGTGGGAGGAAACAATTATTCAAAGTAGATAATACTGCTCAGAATTGCAAAAAGTGCCCTGGAATCTTAAATAAATTTAAACAGAGAACTGTGGAAATTTGCATACATCAAGATGGGAAGAAATGTCTTTCCTTTATTTTTGTTTTGAATTTTTAAAAAATCTAAATCAAAAATTAAAAATAAAAGCCAAATAAACATTTTATTTCTTTCAAAGTAGTTTGCATAGAATTTCTATTTGATGTCTTTTAAAAAAATTAATTTCATTGGTATATTTTAGGTATACAATAAAATGACATTCATCACTGGAGATCTGGACCTTTACATAATATATTGATTCTTTTTTTTTTGCTTCTCCCTTACCATCCCTTCTTTGATTTTATGTCATCCCTAGCTATTTTTAAACTTGTTAATGAATCCTTTTCATAAAGTCAAATCTATGTAACTAAGTCATTATTTTTTTCTTTTCTTTTTATTTATTTATTTATTTATTTTTTGGTACCGGGGATTGAACTCGGGTCCTTGTGCTTGCAAGGCAGGCCACCGAACCTCTGAACTACATCCCCGGCCCAGTTATTATTTTTTTCAAATGTCTTCTAGAGGCTTATTCCAAGAAATACAATTCCTATGAGAGTATTCTTGGAAAAAATACTGTTTTCACCTCTGTAAGATGTCTGAGAAATCTGATTAGTACATGTATTTCTGGAGATTCTCCAATGCATTATATCATTAAAAATTACCCCCCAACACACACCTTTCGAATTTTCTTGGCTATAGAGGTACAATCAATCACTCCTAGCAGTTCAGCACAGAGCCTCTGCAGCCAGGCGAAGTGTAGTTCCAAGTCCTATGCAGGCCACTCTGTGACTGTTTCTTCACCTGTAAAATGCGGGTTGGGATCCACAGGTCAGTAGGTTCACATGTGGGGTAACATTGAGACATGTTTAACTGTCACCTGACATATACTTATATAGCATTCATTTAAAAATAAAGCAAAGTGACCTTGGCCCATTTTTCGGAGCTTAGCTACTTGAAAGACTATACAAAATATAGCTTTAATAGCTCCCCAAGACTTCTTAAGGTTCAGAGCAGATAAATAATTTCCCTGTAAGAGAGAAGAGGAAATTTAAACCCAGAGAGCTTTTGGTCTTGGTCATTATATTTAATCATTGAACTAAATACATCTCTGAGAGACAAATGTCAGAGGCTAGTTTTATGTAACTTGTCTCCTAGAAATAGTTATTTTAAGCAAGTCTTTATTTTCTAAAGCTCACAAAAGATTATTTTTGATTCGAGTTTCTAGGCAATGAGGACCAGAAGAAATTTTCTGTCCTTCCAAAATAGGTTCAATTACTCAATCACGTTGGCTGCATTTATTGCTTAAATAAAAGACAATGAGGGAAAAAAAGAGACAAGAATCAAAACACAAATGAATATAACATTTCAACAAATGTAGCTAAACACAAAACCACAATAGGAATAACTATTGATGTGATTCATACATGTGAAATTAGGTGGTAGCCTGGAGAAGGTATAATGCATTCAAATAATTTCTGGGCATGTTTTTAATTTTTAGTACTGTGGGTTTATCATTAGTTTTTAAAATGAATTGGTACAGTTTTCACACACACACATCACATTCATCATAGGGAATTGGTATCTGTACATAATATGATTCTTCTTTTTCCCCTATTTTCCTCCCCTCCCTCTTTACAAAGCTTTCTTTCCACTTTTTATTTCTATTCTCTTTTTATTCCTTTTCCCTTCCTTTCCTCTCCCCCCACCTTGTTGCTTTAGAGAGCAAATAAGAATGTAAAATCTTCTGTGTTTCTTTTTATGAGGTTTGAATAGTTTCAAGATGATTAGAGGATAATATTTACCATCAATCTCCTTCTAGCTACAATTTTTAAAGATTTGTTTCAAAGACTGCTTTCGAATAGTGAATTAACATCTTGTGACATTACTCAAAAGAAAAATACCTGGTATTAGTGTCATTAAAATGACATAGTTTATGTCTTAGCATATTACCTCATTTGCTTGGACAATGTTTGTTATGTGTTTGTTTAGTACCTGATATCGGGCTGCAGTGATAAACAACAATATATTTCTTCAATCCTGCTTAAACATGTATAATAAACTTGTATGTGGCATTAAAGGGAAAAGAATTCTCATCTAAAATAATCAAAGTGAAATAATCTGGAGAATTCAAATACTAAAACATGTGCTAGGTTGCTCTGGTAAGGAGAGAGATCCGATAGATGTGCTGCTTTCATGGATCAGGTGTGTCTCACGTTTCGCATAAATAAAAGTGAGGAAAACCAGGATTTGAACTGGGAATTGTGACGTGAATGAACACCTTCAGATCTGGTCAGATTGCGGCTGGCTTTCAAAGCTGGTCTGAGGGCCGGGATTTAGCTCAGCGGTTCTGTGGCCTGCCTTGGAAGCGCAAGGACCCGAGTTCAATCCCCGGTACAAAAAAAAAAAAAAAAAAAAAAAAAAAAAAAAAAAA